>NC_141249.1:9566416-10166416 GCF_054856555.1 Leptonotus elevatus | reverse complement strand
TTCCACTTTGGCAGTTCTGCGCTTCCGTAGATTAGCAACAGCACGTGACAACAACAGTATTACATCGGAGCTGGATTTCATTTGTATGTGGGCTGTCTAGCTATTGTATTGTTTATATTTATGGGTTAATGATAATAGTGACTTTATCGCTGCTTTAGCTTAAGCTAGCGATAAACTATGGTGCATTCCGACTTACCATACTTAAAAATGTGGGTTACATTACCACCGTAGGAATGAATGGAACCTTTGTAATATTTGTATTGTATTGGAACATACAGGTATTGCACCAGCATGAAGTAAATTGGAAAGAGAAAATGGAGTTGGTCCCATTCGGCTACTATAATAGCTTCCACTCTTCTGGCAACTTCACAATGTCACAGCCCAAAAGTATTTGGTGCGGTTGAGGTCAGGGCTCTCAGGTTCTTGTATACCAACTCATCTTAGCCGCCTTGCTTTGTGCAATAGAGATCCTGACGTCACTGAACACGCCCTGCGACAGGAAAGTATTGGCATCGTGTTAATAGGCTACAACGGCGTGGAGGGCGGAAACTAGCGTTTATCCGTCAACATTCCTCCCAAGAGCATTGACAGTCACTTTGATGAAAAGGACATGATATAGCGCGAGGTGGACATGTTGGATTGGCGATGAAGTGTCAGGAGTTTTTTTTTTTCAATTTGGTGATGCTGCTAACATGGAATGACCTCCTCTCTTCAAATCTGATCATACAAAGGCTTTACAAGTTTGTACAATCCAGATTTATGTGTGGTTAAAATGCCATCAAAGTTGGCAGTTTCAAGTCTTGGCAGTAGGGTGGCCACTTCCATAAGGTCAAAAAGGAGGACATATTTTAAAAAAAATTAATAAGTGTTCCCTCGCTATAACGCGGTTCACTTTTCACTGCCTTTTTTTTGTGTGTAAATTTGCATGCATTTTATTTTATTTTTTACAGTACCTGTTTTATGAAATGTATGAAGGTTTGAACATTGAGAATGTTTAAACAAGAGAGATATGTGAGAAAATGTAAATGTCTTGATGAGAAAAGTGTATAAACTGTATGGTGAGGGGTTTTAGAGCCTTAAAACATTTATAATAAATGTCAAATGTAAAACATAAAGCTATAATTACTTTACGGATTTCAATTATTCCGAGTATTTTTTGGAACCTAACCCCAGCGGGAAACGAGGGAACACTATATATCAGAATCAACAATAAAGTTCTGTATTGTTTATAGATCATGTTTGTGTAACTAAATGGTAAAAAAAAAATGTCACTAAAAAGTCCAACTTCTTTTTAACAATTTATTTTGTTTACAGTATCATGTTTTTAAGGCCGGGAGCGCTCCAGCACTCTTCTCCCTGTAATGGGTTAAAACACTAAGCAGTGACATGCTTCTGTAAAAGTGCAACGTGCCACAAAACATATCTTATTTTGAAGAGCAAATAACAAGGAAAAAATGTCTTCAATAATGACGCACCTGTTGCTCGCCTCTTGCTTTTAAGCTGACATTTTGACTGCTTTGCCCTGACTGCTCTCGTCCACATCACACCGGCAAAGCGTGCAGATACCATGAAACCAGTCTGGACAGCTTTTGGCCAGGAAGTTGTGCTCCTTCGTCCATTCAATGTTGAAAGATGTCCAGCGTTTTTTTGTTGTTGTTTTTTGCTTGCTAGCGGGCTACAGTCAAAGAACACGGGGATAAAATGACGTAATCAGATAGCCACACGTGGAGCTTTGTTTACATTTATTGAACCAATTATATAGAGATGTTCTCATTCTTGGCCACATAACTGAAAATTAGGACTGTCCGCCCTAAATCCAGACGTCTGGCCACCCTACTTGGCAGCGTTATTTAGGTACGTTAACAACTTAGCAGCTGCTAAATCGGCCCGTGGCTGCCGTCATTTATACCGTAAAAAGTCTTTTTTATGGTGTTGGTCAGTTATTAAGTTCAACTGTGTAATATAACTGTAGCAGCACAAATGAATGAAACAGATTATTTCCCCCACATTTTGCATGTGGTAACAATTAGCATCTGCTGATTTAGCCACCATGTACAAAGTGCAACAAAGTCCGCTTTTGGTAGCCTGGAGCATGCTCGATCCTTTTTTTTTGCCTCTTTTCGTTGTGGCAGCTGGTCCACAACAACTGTCAATCATTGTTCAAGTGTGGCGTTCAAGAGTGGTAGACGCGTTTTCTATGCTGCCAAAATGGTTGCACGAACGGCCATTTTGGGACGCGTGACGTCAACGCCAGGATCTCTATAGGGTGCAGACTTGATGGTTGCAGTTAAGTCACACTGTGCATCCCTCCTGTGTGCGAAACAATTTGTTCATTTGACCACATCTGTGTTTTGGGGAAATTGGTTTAGTTCTCGCCAACTTTGTTAATGAAGTTTACTGGAAATCTTTCTTCAGTGCGTCACTGTGGGCTGCACACAGGGAGAACAGTGAGACAATGAATAATGGTGAGCTAGAAAGAGAAAGTGAATGCAGGCGAACAGATTGAGGCAAAATAGTCTACTGGGGTCACATGGTGTTGACCTGAGTGAGCGTGTGTGTCATATCCTTATCTGACTGTGTAACCGTAGGCACACGATGACAGATGAATGAGGGGGGAGATGAGGATAGCAAATCAGGTAGTAAGCAGGCATGATGCTCCTGATGTGGGTTGTACATATGAGTGACGGTTATTAAATTGTGTGTGTTTGTTGGAGTTCTACTTGGGCGAGCTTGAAGAATGCCCATGTGGCGGTAAAAAAAATGGAGCCCCTTTCATCACGCGCAGCCCCTATCACTCCCATCTTCCGAGGGCCTTCCAGTTTATTCCCCCGCCTCATTTCCTTCATTATTTGCAGGAAACATTCTTTACAAGAAAGTGCTCACGCACTTGCCAGTTATTTTCAAATTCACCTCCACCGGACACCCCCTCCCATCCCCTGCTTTAACATTACAGCTGTCAGCGGCATTTCACTGACGCACTCGAGACCCCCGGCAGCAGGCAAGTCCTGCTGCTTTAAAGGCCAGCGGCTAATTAGGCCTAATGACTTCCATTTTGTCCTGGCCTTGCGTCACATCTTTGATGCCAAGCGCTTGGGGGGGAATACCGAACAATTTTCCCCATGGATTTCTTTGAAGGGATGGTGGGCGGGATAATAGAATTAAGTATTTTAGTTTGTTCCCATTGAGTGATAGGGGCATGATCTTGTATTCCTGACACAAGCACAGGAAATTGAAAGTTATTCACTGTCAATTTGTTGGTGTTGACTTTATCCTGGAAAGGTTCAATGTATGTACTATTGTAGTACATTGAAACCACTTTTATGTTATAGACCCCCCTGTGTGTATAGATGTGTTTGCAGTTTAACCCCTTCCACAATCCTTAAACACATTTGAACTGATTAAAACGTTTTTTAAAATTCATTCACTTGCACAAGTCTCCAAATAAGACGCAAAGCATGCTTGCTTGAAGTTATTTGTCACTCAAAGTTGCATTTTACCGTAAAATTGACACATGCAATTTAACATTGTATATTTAAATACCAAATAATTGAATAACAAAAGTCAGCTAGCTTAATGCTAACAAACAATGGCTTAACAGAAATGGGCATCACTGTCATAGTTTGTCTCATTTGCTACTTTAACACGCACGAAGCAGTATAAAACAAAAGAGAATTATGTTCAATATGTCAGATCTGAACTAGCATGCACAGGAGGAATTTTTGGTAGAGTAAAACATATGATAAGTTATCAAACATTACATACCTTCTATTGTACTCGTCTTACCATATTTGACTTACCGTGCTGAAGTTTTGGTAACTAGTACCCTGCAAATGATATGCACTATGCAAAAATAAAGTTTGAAGATCTGGTTAAATATAAAATAATACAACTACAAACTATGCATAAAACAATTGAGACATGATTTGCCTCCAGGAAATATCCCAAAAATGTTTGAAGAAAAAGTGGGTGACTATAATTTAAGGATGAATGGGAATTTTAAGCAAACAAGATTTCGTACCACATTGAAAAGCAGTTGCATATCAATCTAACAATTGATATTAAAGGTAGTAAAGTTCAAGTTAAAGAATCAAATATTTGGAAAATGCTTATCATTATAAATTTGATATTTTTGTACTCGCAAGAAGTACAACACATGTACATAAAGTGAGATTGATCTTTTTTAATCCAGAAGTTCGGTGATGATTGAAATTGTATGTATGAGATGGTATTGGCAAATGTGTATATGCTGTCACGTGAAGTGTGAGAATTAGGACCCAAACGCAGACAAGACACAGAAGTTGAAAAATAGATCATCTTTACATACAAAAATACAAAGTATCAACAGAGAGCACAGCTGGATTCCAATGGCAAAGAAATCTTAACTAAGAACCGTGATTGAGAGAGAAACCTTGGCGTACTGACAAAAGGGTTGTTCAGTAACTCTCGCTGGGGCAGTGAACAATTCTATATGACAAAATAAGAGTGACTAGGCAAACAAAAAGTGTCTAATACAGTATCATAGCAACTGCATAACAACTGATATCATCATAATAAGGGACATAATCAACTGCATAGCAACTACAAATATTACAAGGGACACAGCAAACATAACAACTACCTCATGACCCAACCCAAAACAGATCACAAATCAGAACACCTTCTTTGCCTTCTCTTATCTTTTGCCTACACTTTAACTTTCACTTGTATACTTACTACACTAAAGCTAATATATAAACCAAAATAAAATTCATGTAAAAAAACAAAACAATCCATCCATCCAGTTTCTCAACTGTGTGTATATATATATATATATATATATATATATATATATATATATATATATATATATATATATATATATATATATATATATATATATATAAAATGTACAATAGCATAATTATAAACAATAAAACAATCTAATTACAATGCAAAATTATTATTAAAATAAGATTAATATTTTTCTATTTCTATATGTGACCTATGATTGACCGGCGACCAGTCTGGCATGCAGTCTGCCTTTTTCCCAACGTCAACCTCGATAGGCACCATGTTGTGACCCTAAACTGGATAAGCACGATAGAAAATGAATGGATGATGGATGAATGGATGTGTATAAAAATGAAAATAAATAACATAAAATTTAAAATGTACATTTTTGAATTGACATTTTAATCTATGGAAGAGAATAGCGCATGATTTCCTCACGTGGTTTGATTCTTATTGCGTGGCATATTCTTACCTGGTTTCACTATCTTGCGCCATTTTCTGAGGTTAACAACATTACCACCATTTAAACTATCTCTTAATGTCACCCTTGACCCCCCCTGTGTCCCCTGAGGATTGGATGGATGCGGTTCACTGGTGGACTAAAGAGGTAGAGCCCTTTTAAACCTGTGGCCACGCACACACACTTCTCCCCAAGAGGGGAAGGTGGAGCCGAGGAAAGACGAGGCAAGAGGTAAAAGGTTGCTGGGTTTCAGGGTCCCCCTTCCAGCATCCCTCAAATGGGTTTATCTCTGCCAGGGAGGTGTCTTTTTGTGTTGAGGAGGGAGAGGATGCAGGCAGAGAAAATAAGATAGATGATGGATTCCGGGGAGGCGGGTGGGGGGTGTAAGGACCACCTGCGTCGCCTCTTTGCCGGGAGATTATGCGGGCACACAAAGCGGCACAGGGAGGAGGGCAGGGGCTTCGGGGGAGCCCGGCCTTGGGAGTGAACAGCGTGGAAAGTGGAGGTGATGTGTGCGCCAGGGGTCTGCCACATACTGTAACCACAAGCCTCCCCTTTACCTAACCTCTTCCACCCCCATGCCTGCTGCATCTGCATGTTGCTGCCTCCCATTCTGCAATGGCTTTTGGGTGCACAAAAAGCCTAAAGAAAAAGAAAAAGACACTTGCAGAGAGTTTGTTTCTTTTAGATGCTTACTCGGACATATCTCTCATCTCTCGCGATGTTATCGTGTGACATCATGCAGTGAGTTAGTGAACTTTCCTCAAGACTGAAGTGTATGACTTCTACTAATAATGTCTATGTATCAGTTTATTTTTAATACATATTTCTTGTGGTTTAAAAAAAAAAATCTATTTTGTTCCGTTTCCCATACTGATTTTGATGATCAGAACCAAGTCTGCCAATCTGAAAAATGTCGTACTTCCCCTAAAAGCTTCACATGTTGAAGTCATCTTACACAGGGTGTCCCCCAAAAACATTACTCAGTATTTAAAAGTGTATTCAAGGTTCTTTTGTCGCTGCGTCTTCAGGGTTGATCATCTTAACGATTAGTTCTCAATCCCATCAATCAATCTGCCGTAAAGAGGTTGTGCGTGTCGCCGGTGAGCTTCGGACTCAGCCATTCATCGTTGTAGCTCCACCCACCTCACCGCATACTTTGAAAATGGCTGCGAGCCGCAAGAGGACATCCAGTCTATGAAGTGAGGCTGGCTGAAGAGACTGATGAAGATGAGGATGAAGATGAGCTTGCACGTTCTCGACATTTGCTAGGCGACGAGCAGGGGAGCTGCTAGGATGGTCTTCCACATGCGTATTTTTTTTAAAGTGACAAACAGACGTTTGGCTTCGACTTTTCGAAAAGATCCCTGGATACACCTTTAATCATATATTTCATTTGGATTTTGGTGTTTGTTGACATAGATACATGTCTAATGAGACAAAGAGTGTAAAAGTTGTACTCTACTGTAAAAAACTAGTGTGATATTAATTTGTGTTAAGGTCATTTTTCTGCCACTAGATGGCATAATTGCATTTGTAAGACGTTGGTGAAAGCTCAGTGCATTTTTCTTTTCATATTAAGAGCTGACTAATCTTTAACATGAAGTCAATTGTGAAATTCTGCACATTTTTTAAATTTTAAAATACAACTTGACCCCAATCTCCACAAATATATGCATTATTATTAAATTTGTTACTCCTAATTGTTGACTGTAATTAATCATTCGTTAAAAAAATTAGTGGAGTTACAGGAACTTAAAAGTAACTCAAAACTTTTGACACCCATAATATATATATACAGTGTAAAGTCAGTGACTTTTTGCAGATGCTATTAACCTTTTTTTTTTAAGGAAGAGTGAAATTGCATTGTCAGCAAAAATGTTCTCACTAGACTGATGTGTTACTTGATCTGGCATTCAGTCACCTTCCTCATCCGTCAGTGTACTGTGTAAAGTTGATGCATTGTGGTTAAACCACCATGTCCCTCCTTCTCTGTGTTGGGTGCAGTCCCACAGCTGTGGCTCGTGGTCCCCAGAGTGATGTTACCATCAATGATCGGTCAGGCGCCTTTGTCTTCAGCACTGTCATTGGTCAAGATAAATGGCAGTCTCTGGTTAATTATTCCATAGCTGGACATTGGACTGCATCTGAACCTCAGCTAACCGCTAACTTCTCGATCAGCGTACAATGACTCCTTCTAGACGTCCCCATTTACTGCAGCCAGTCCTGCAGTCTAATAATTGACAAGTTGCTTTTGTCTTTCTGCTGATGCGGGCTATTAGCAGAGCAACATGAGCATCTTTGGCCAGGTCTGGGCCACGCCAATTCTGATGGAGCTTTTAGGTGAAAGTCCCCACCACCAACACCATTTTGTCGCTTTACATCGCCCTCCTCTGGGATCTGTGAGGAATCTGCTTTCCTCAGCAAATTGACAAGGTAGATAAGGAAACAGGTGAAAGAACAGAAAGGAGTGACCAGGCAAGCTGTGCTTGTCAAGTTATTGTTATTTGAATATTATTTTGACAATATCATGGTTAGGTTCTCAGGTAAGAATGTTAAAATGGCAGGTAAAACATTACCTGAGCTGTTAATAAAGGTTTTATAATGGCAACATCTAAACCTGGAAAACCTTACATTTATATGAGAATGTTTGTTTTAAAGTTAGTAAGGAGGGGCTTGTTGTCACATGGGTAGGTTGTCACATTGCAATTGTCTTCTTCACCAGAGGGCACATCAAAAAAGGTCAATACAAGTTTTCTTCTTTTGTCATGACTATAAAGAGAATAGCGCCTTGTAAACCGAGATCAGCAAAAAATGCAATATTTTTGCACAACCACAAGTAAAAAAATTTACCTTTATAGTATTTTGAAACAAGCGTTTTCCAGAGAAGAAAAAAAAATCCCAGCAGTGATACACATGGACTTGTTAGAAGAGAGATTAAGGCATCTTGTCATACCTCAGTCATTGTTCTGTTTTAAGTAAACTAATGTGAGTGTTCGTTGGTGGTTAATGGAACACTCTTTATAAGATGAGAAAGCCGGATGGAGACGGATTTCTTTTGGAACAGCGCTGTTTACTCGTCACACACGCAGCTACAGCGGCAACACTTACTGAGAACTCATCAGATAACCGATCAGGAGCTAGCAAACTTTAGGTACATGCAAGTGAATGAGAACAGCAGATTCAACACGTCAATTTAGCTACTTGTAAAAAAAATAATATATATTTTTTAATTTATAAATGTGTAAATAATAATTCTGGAAAAATAAATATAAGTAAATATATATTTTAACAAACTAACTTAAATCGAACTCATTTCTGAACCTTACATAACTTTAAACTACAGTAGAACTAGTATCACAAACATGGAAATTTAGGGTTAGTCATTTTGGGGTTAGTTGTCACGTGACCTATACAAAGAATGAACCGATGAGAAATGTACCCCCGCAAACTGGTTCAGTATGCTGGAATTGTCATTCAGATGATGAGCCTGACTAATGAAGAAATGTGTTTTTCAGGTTTATTTATTTATTTATTTTTGAGTGTTAAAATGGATCTTCCAGTTGTTATTGTCCGCATATCAGGTCTGGTTTAAGTTTCATGATGTTTTTTTTTTTTAATTAAATTTAATCTTGAATTTTCATGAGAAAAGGTATAACAGGCCATCTGAGGCTGCGCGTCATGGCCTACATTCCAGCAGTTTCTCAGGACTTTCATCCAGTGTTTGTTGTATAATATTTTCTGTTAAAGTTTGCTAAATATAAATGTTGAATGAAATTTCCATGTTTCATTGATGTATTTTTTTCAAACTCAAAGATAAACCTTTTCTTTGGTTGACTTCAATGCTCACTTTCAAGTGAAAAAAAAGTAGTTCAAAAAGGAGAATTGCAAAATCCAGTGTGACATCTTACCCCAATGAGTGAAACAACTTAGCCGATGGTGGGGCAACATGTCACATATTCACACTTTCTATTTGATTGTTTATAACTCACAAAATATGAAATATGAAAATAGCATGTATACAAAATGTTTACCTCAGAATGTGGTCTTTCATCTAGTACACATTTTGTTTATACATTATGTATTGATTCCACGAAATATAGGATTAGTGAGTACTGTGGTAAGTGTAAGTGTGACATCAAGCACCGCTCTCCCCTACAACTCGGAAGTCCAAGAGCATCATGGAATAGCTTGTTGTTGGAGAGACTTAATATTCCATTTCACGAGTAAGGCTGCAGTATATAGTATGTCCCACAAGGGGAAATGTCCAGTATGCACATGAAAAGCCAAAAAACAACAACAACCAAAAGCCTATGAAGGAGGCAGAAAATGTAATGACCCAGACCTACAATAACACATTTCCTAGGCTGTTAAAGCTTTGGATTTGGTCCAGGTTTGCTTCCCACAGACAAAATAGATATATCCTGTACTATCACTGCATACAGTTGCCAATAAAAAAATCAAATCAAATCAAAAACATTGACATTGACATGAATGTCTCTATGAACCAACACTAGAAACTGATGAATGCATAAGATGTTTACAGTCAAATACATTGTGCTTAAAAAGAAACTGTGATAAAGGTATGATTACGATCGGCTATATCTAATAATATTCGCAATGTTTGTGAATTTTACACGACATTTGCCAGTCACGCAACTTAGCCTTTAAAAAGTCCATCCATCCATCCATCCATCCATTTTCTGTACCGCTTGTCCTCACAAGGGTCACAGGGGTTGCTGGAGCCTATCCCAGCTGGCTTCGGGCAGTAGGCTGGGTACACCCTGAACTGGTTGCCAGCCAATCGCAGGGCACACAGAGACGAACAATCATACTCACAATCACACCTGTGGACAATTTGGAGTGTCCAATTCACCTGCCATGCATGTTTTTGGAATGTGGGAGGAAACCGGAGTACCCGGAGAAAACCCACGCAAGCACGGGGAGAACATGCAAACTCCACCCAGGAAGGCCGAAGCCCGGACTTGATCTCACAACCTTTGCACTGGGAGGCGGTCGTGCTAACCAGTCAGCCACCGTGCCGCCCCCTTTAAAAAGTCCTATAGTGTATTTCAGCTCCACATGTAATGTAATTACATATAATCCCCATTGAAGTGTGAGCATGAAAATGACCAAATTGGTTGTTAACACCACTGTGATGCCAGTAGATCTCCGTTCCTAATGCTCCGAGTGAGTTATCTTCATAGCATGTCCTCATTTTAGCTCGCATGCATGCATGTGTGTGTGTGTGTGTGTGTGTTGCTGTGACACTGACAAAGTGTGTGATCATAATGATGAGGATGCGCCCGCATTCCTCTCCCCAGCACGCTTCCCTCTCTTTCACATCGCCGCCACGCAGACCCCCTGCTGTCATGTAATAAATATTTAGGGCCATAATCGATTTGCAATGCTTGGGGAGCCGCTCTCATCATTTGGCCTATAAAGAAGAAGGCTTCCTGTGAATGTAGGCAAAGATGGGAGAACAGGGGGGCTATTAGGGGGAGAAAAGGAAAGTGGCTTCCCGCGGCGTAAATAGTATTCATGGATTGACAGAGTGGTCATGGGGGATAGACGAGGGTCCTCTGCTCTGTTGAGCCGAAGCGCCGTCATTCTCCGGCTGGCTTTTCTTCCCGCCGAGCCGCGCCGAGGGGCTCCTTTGTGGCCGAGCAGCAGGTAGCGCCGGAGTGGCAGGTCAACTGTTGGGCCAAGCCAGCAACCCCCTTCTCTTGCTGACTCCTGCTGAGTGTTGCTGTCAGCGCGCTGGGCACAAACGTGGGAGCAGGAAATTCTCCACTGGCCAACTTGTGACTCTTTAATTTGATTTTGTCTGTCTCTCTTTGGTGAAGTGGCACAATTTCTCCTTAGCATTTAAGAAATAATGACAATTTGATGGCCCTTTCAATCCACTGTCCTTTATAAACCATCAGCATATGCTAACACTTCTCCATTTTCAACAATTACCACCTTTTCTTTGCAGCGCTTTTCTCAGTGGGTGGCTAGCAGGGCCACCAGGGCTAGCCGGATAGTTTTGCCCACATAACTGGAAGCCTAATTGAATAACGCCCACAGCGTGGTGCCCAGCGTGAGTGTCACTCCCAGAGGGGAGCTTGACCGAAGGCCGCAGGTACCTTTCATTGGCGCCTGGCAGGCCAGCGCCTTTCTCTCAGTGTCCTGCTGCTCGAAATTTGTTATCCCCCTCGGAGTTTCTTTCTCGCCGGTGTCAGCCGCTGGGGCCCTGGCAAGGCGATTTGTTGATATGATAACTTGATTAGACCACAAGATGGATGATGCAGCGGCCGTCGGCAGCACCCGGGAAGGAAATCAGTCAGCCTGTTTGGATGCTGAGAATGAGACTTGTTGCTCTGCAGCCCCGAGTCAGCCGAACAACTTTTACTCAGATGTGTTTTTAATTCTCTCAATTAAAGTAAACCACAAGGTTTTCATTTAATTTGATCAGCCGCTTTCAGTCTTCAGGTTGAATTCTTTCTGTAACCAAGCTTGTAACTCAATTTTCATATGTCAAATCGAGTTTCCTCGAGGAAATGTATTAAAAATGCCATTAATTTGATCCAGCCCTCGCCACAAAAAAAAAAGCACCGCATAAAAAATTAACGCTGTACTGTCAAAAACATCCATTCATTATCTTAACTGCTTAACCTAACTAAGGCAATACTGAAAAACATAATAAAATAAAATATAAAGGAATACAGTAAAGTGTAATTACAGTGTGTCCCATAGTAGTTGGTTGTGTGCTTTTAAAGTGAGTGACATCAAGAGCGGTGACCACGTTGGCCGGTTAGCAGAGGTGAGCATTCCATCAATTTTGATGGAAAGCTTGTTAACAACAAACGCCCATTTTGTTGACAATGAATGATGACAAACTTTTAAAAAAAAATGACATGCTAAGCATTGACGAAAGGGGCTTTTCATCCGTCAATGTAGTATTGTAGACAAGACCACACCAACCGAGACCAAGACATTATCAAGACGAGAAACTCGTACACAAGGTAGGGTCAGTGACTACGTTTACATGCAGGCAATGAAACTTTTTTTTTCACAATGGCATGCGCAACAACACAAGAATTAGTCCCCTGGGTTAACCCCTTCATATCCTAAATTCTTGTACATATGAACGCATTTGGAATTCCTCGATTGAACGGGTGCGATGTTTTTCGTTGCGCGCATGCTCTATTCTTCTTCTTCGACATCTTTTCTTCTTTGCTTATTTGTGTTTGCAAGGAATCTTGGTCTTTGTAGTACAGGAGCGACTTGTATGCGCAGCGTTGTTCTCCGTCCCACTCGTTACACGGGCCTCGCTTGAATATATTGACTTTTCACGTTATTTTGTGTTTCTACCGGGACAATGCCACAGTTTGTGTCGATACACACATAGTAACAAGTCCGTGCTTCTGGCGTGTGACCCACCGGAAATACAAACAGGACAACGCATCAAAGAATCACACTTCTGGGGCGAGGAGGAAACCGACGTAAATGGCGCCTATGTACATAATGACGTCCGCTTGTCACGCTTCCGAACGGAGTATTCCAATCGAGCTCAAATAACCATGTATATGGGAATAAGTCTGTCCGCCACAC
The DNA here is from genome assembly GCF_054856555.1 of Leptonotus elevatus. NCBI lineage: Eukaryota > Metazoa > Chordata > Actinopteri > Syngnathiformes > Syngnathidae > Leptonotus > Leptonotus elevatus. Next base: position 10,153,590 of record NC_141249.1, on the reverse strand, counting down.
ATGTAAACGGGTTATCTGGAATGTTTCAGAAACTGGAATTCTGACCTTAGCCCGAATATTGACGGCATATAATCGTAGTCGGTGCCCCGCTGTAGTTTGTTCCCATTCACTGCCCAAGAATCCAATGCTCATGCTGTGTGCTATCTTTCTACAATGGTGTTTGCTGTCACGTAATGATGCTATTTCAACAACTGTTCACATGTAATCTCAAATTCTCCAGGGATTCATTAGCAGCCGTCGACCTGTTCCTCGCAGGCTCTCATCATCCTCGCTCGGGACGGGTAAAAACACTTGAGATCACACAATACTTTCTCTGTGTCTCATCCAGGTTATTGGTTACACGGAGCACTGGGGCCACTCAAGTCAATTAAGTTCACATCTCCACTTTGGCCAAACAAGGGATTGTAGCGATATGAGCAGCGCTAAAGACCAACAGTATCCTCCCCTTTCCAGCCCAGGCATTGAGGAGCAGAAGAAAGGACACCAAACAAAGGGCGGCTCCTCTGTGTCTCAATGACTCCTCTCTTTGTTGCCTCCTTCAGCTCCATAAAGGAAGAAGGACGCTCTTGTTTGCCCAGGAGGTGGTTTAATGGCTGCGCAAAGAACAATGATGCCACATTCAAGCCATGCAGAAGGGCTCATTATATCGGGCCGTCCCAAAGCGCGGGGTCTCCGAACGTTCCCACTGGAGCACTGCGTGAATGGTTGCGATGGGCGGATCGGGCCACGGAGGCCATGCAGGGGGGTAAAAAGGAGACCATTGAGGTGACAAGCAGGTTCCATCTGCCCCCAGTGCCTCCTCACCTTGTATCACGAGCGCTAGGGGCCTCCCCGTGCACAAAGGCTAAATTTAGTGTGTCGGGCCGGCTTAAAGCGCTCACTTTAGAAGAAACCATTGAGGCAAATATCAACACTGTAGACAACGCTGTGGAGCATTCAGCCTTTCCTGCCCCCTTCCCATTGACTGAGTTCCTTTTCCTTTCAGCCCTTTTCTCTATTGGGCTCCATTCACATTCCACTTCTCTCATCTCTCAAACTCTTCTATCGGGACCATTTTTCCCATACCTTGCAAAGGGGCGGACGACAAGAATTAAGTTAGTTCTGGCCCGGCCCAGTGGTTTTGTCCTTTCTGAACTGTGGCAGGTAACTGCAGCCGCCATGAGATGGATCATCAATCTTTGCTCAGTCCTCATCTCCAATGTTGGCATCAGGGATAACGAGAACGGTTTACCCTTAAGAGGCCCTTAGCACCCAAGACATTTTGAACAGAAACAGAAACACCAAAGTGCGCAAAACAAGCAGACTGACTATGTTTATATGCCGTCACTATCGGGTTAAGGTCAAAATTCTGGTTTCTGGAAACATTTGAGATGACCCGTTTACATGCATGAGCAGACAGAGTTACTCCCGTTTACATGGCAATTGGAATATCCCAATCTAAGACCAAGAACTGCAGAACACAAACCAATGTTCCGTTCAATGGAGTTAACTCAATTGCATTTATATTACCAAACGTTTGGATTAGAAAAGGGGTAACCCAGGAGTCTTATTCAGGTCATTCGGGTTTAAAAAACCTGAATAAGAGCGGAAGATTTGGGCTTTTGCTCATTTTTACATGACCTTTCATTCAGAGTTTCAAAGGGTTATTGACTGCTTGCAAACGTAGTCAATGATAACAAGTGAGAAGCTGCAATATCCCAAACCAGGAGTGCCTGATCAGTAAGTAATAGAGCAATTAAATCATAATCATGTTAATCAGATTATAGTGATTCTTGTTTTCCTTTTACACAAGGAATCCAGTCATGAATTAGAACGTCTTTCCAAGTAGTCATTATTAAGTCAGGGCTTTTACATTTGATCAGTGCTTGTTTTCAGTTATGGTTAACCAAAATGTTTGGTTGGTTTTGACTTCAGGAATGAGAGGCAGCTGTCTCTGAGGCTTAAGTGCAATAACCTCTCAACTCTTATCACAAACGACACATTTGGCTTTGAAATCTGTTGCTCGTCAATTTTTAGTCATGGGCCTTTAGCGATCCCAATGATGACTAAGCTGTCTGAAAAAAAATTCTCAGGACCCTTCGGGTTGAGGCCATGGGAACATCGTTTGCAAAGGAATGGATACAATAAGTCCATGTCTAAGATCATATGGCCCGGTCCTGATAAATGCTGGCTTTTTTGGGGGCCTGTTTGAGGCACAAGGCCTTCATGGTCACCACACTGCCCTTATGCTTATAGTCTCCTGGACCGCATCTCCCGGGCACCCCGCTGAGCAGCTAGCCGCTAGCAGCCGAGCTCCCACTGGGCAGGCTCAGCAGGAGCCGTGGGCGGCGGGCAGGCTCCCATGGGACCACGTGGCAGCCATTTTCCAGACTTTTGTTCGTCTGAGAGCGGGGTCTGTAACAAACCAATACGACTTGACTTGGGCATCTGCATGTCTTCCTACTTGGCCCAAGTATGAGAAGGAAGACGTCATGCACCAGATGCTTCCGCTCCCAGAATTGGTAGCGGGGTGCCAGGGGATTCCCGCTGGGCCCTCACAGTGGGAACATACATCTCGCCGCGGGGGAAGCCCGGCAGCCTTTAATGACGAGACGCATCAGTCTTCCTCTCAAGCACTGTCTGACATGCCCGAGTGTCTTGGTCATGGTGGCATATCCACGGCGAAAGAATGCATATGGCGGGGGTGCTTTATAAAGCCCTGTGGGACCCTGTGTTCAAGCTCAGCAGTGAGAGTATTAAAGATTGTTCAGCACAGTTGGTGCAGTTTGTTCGCCTTGCAGGAGGTTGTGATCTCGTTTGCCTGCTACCGACTTTACTCTTTTGCTTCTGAACACTAAAAATGTCATTCTAAATGAAAGGAAGGTGTTTTAACTTGCATGGTGGACTTGTGGTTAGCAGGCCTACCTCGCATTTCTGAGGTTTGGAGTTCGAATCTGAGCTATGGAATTCTTGTCTTGAGTTTGCATGTTTTTCTTGAAATTGGCTTTTTTTGACGCTCTCTCTTCGTGGCAGGTTTTCAAAAAGAAATGACTGGGACTGGGTAACAGGATATCTTTTCCTCGATTTGATTTCACTTCAGAATTACGTTTAGCTGTCACAAGCCTGAGCTGTTGGGGCCGCGCTAACACAGAATTTTCATTTTTGGCTCAATAGTAAAACATCCGCTTCATTTGCTGAGTCAAGCCCTTCTGAGCAAGCGACCGTGCCGAGCGGTCTTTTTCCTGAATGCCCAAGATGTTAACATTTCCAGAGAATTGGGAGACAATAGCTCAAAGGAAATTGAACATATAACAACCAGAATGTACAATTTACAATGAATACAGTATGCCGTATGTTTGGCGGTTTCAGCATGTGAACTCTGCCTATTGCCCAAAAGGGATCCAAACTTATTTTTTTGCTATTTCAGTGAAGATACCAGTAGAGGCTTTCCAAAAATGAGAGGAGCATATCAGAGGTGACTCGTATCTGCCTCTCTGGATCACATCTCCTTCCTTGTTTTGCTTAAGGAGGTCTTCATCACTGGAAGCGATCCACAGCTGAAGATTATATAACAACAAGTGGTTTACTTGTGGCGCTAAAGCACATCAGAACATGAGGAGGAGGAGGAGGAGGAGGGCACACAGTGAAGAGACCGTGGACAAGTCCAGAGGTGTTTTTGCATGAAAGCCTACCTCACATTCTTTGTCTCAGCTCTCCTTTGTTTTTCATGTGTTCCATGTGAAGAGCAAGCAGTGCTTGGCTTGCCTCAAGCCCGGAGGTAGACGTGAACAGTAGAGCCAGGCTGCCAAGTGATGAAAGACTCTGGCATCCAGGGACACCGTGGGCCTGGACCAAAAGCTCAGAGCAAGAGAGAAAATACTCGCTCTTAAACTTAATGCTTTTTTTCCTGCCGCGTTCATTCTCCGGCGCTTTTTTTTTTTGTATGTGTCCTTTTTCTATCACTGGTTTGAGCGATTGCTGCTTTATTTTTATTTTTTTGTGTGAGCGATTGTACCAGAGGCTTGGAGCAAGAGTTCCTCGTGGGAGATCTGTGGATGTGAATAGTGAGGAAGAGGAGCAGGAGGAGGAGAAGGCCAAAAAGATGCTATTGAGTTTTGGTGTGGGAGTGTGTATGTGTGGATGCGTTTTGAACGTGGGCGTGCAATTCTTTTTACTGGCAATCATTACCACCACAACCATCATCACCAGTATCCAGAGAAGAAATTATGAATTCTTTACTGACACTCGGTTGTAATCGTCCCATCCTGTCAAGTCCTTGCTAAGGGTTTACTGTATTGGTACATCTGGTCAATACCTCTACAAGAGGTGAATATGTAAGAACACCCCGCACCCAACTTCCAGCTTTTACAGCTTCCACTCCTCTCGGGAGACTTTCTACAATATGTTGTCGTGCGTGTCTATTTTCATCCAGAAAATAGACAAGCAGTGGAGTGAATGGATCGATGGATGGGGAAATAAAGTCAAGTCGCTCCTATATGTAGTTACCGGCACCTCATTTAACAGGTCAAATAAATCAGATGAACTCTGGATTTAAGAACAGCATTGCGAAGTCTAGAGGATTTATGTGAAAAATGTTAGCTAACTAGCTAGCTAGCTACTATTTGTCTGTTAAGAAAAGTTGCACGTTGTCTATTAAATGTAAATGTTACCTCCTTTCCCGATTGAGGAGCCCTCAGGTGTTTTTCTCAACTGTTTTCAATAATTAGCCACTGATCTATTACTGCAATCGCTAGCCGGGTTTACATGGAGCCATGTAATCCAATTCGAATGAATCCGAACGGTGAAACGGAATCAAAATAGTCCATATAAACACCTCAATCGGAATGAAAAGGCTGAATCCAATTGGAATTTCAATCGGAATGGCGAAGCTGCGTCGTTTCTGCCCATTAAGATGGCGGCGTCTTGATACGAACTCCTCTGCAAGGTTGAGAACTTATTTTAGCACTTGGAACTTTTTTTAATCAAGATTTAACTTCAATAAAAGTGATACAACGATACAACTATGTGCTAAATGAAAAATCAACTCCCATCTTGATAAATCACGTACTCGATGTCCGCGTGTCGCACAGCTGCTGCGGGGCTGATCAGATTAACGGAGCAGAAGACTGTAACAATCTGCAATGTGGCACCGCGCCACAGGGTGGCGCCTCTTTGTTTTTGTTGTGCATGTGCAGCGCTTTATCGTTTTGTGTTTGACGCTGTAGAAACATACGATTATTGTGACGCTTGGTGGCGCCGAGCACACTGTTTTTGTTTATTTTTCATAAAGTGAACCTGTGGACTTCCAGTTCTTTTGTTGCTCTCCCATTTTTTGCTGTCCTGTTGTGCCGTCCACGGTCGATCAGCCACCGTGTGTTACAAGACGTAAAGTAACATCACGTCACATCGTAACTATTTCAATCGGAATTACAAAAAAAGTGTGTAAACTGTGTATAAACATATTTGGAATAATCGCAACAAAATATTTGTGGCTAGAGAGCCCGGGTGATTAATTTACAATCACTATCAATAATTATTTTTTGAAGAATTGTACCATTTCAGGTGGTTAAAAAAAAGCTGAGCTAAATATAAAGTACTGAACATAAGCAACTCACTAATGTGGTCCAATCATTTTCTCACTTTTTGTTTCTACTGTGTGGGGTTTTGGTTTGATGAAATATTTGGAACGATAAGCAAATAGCACTTTTTGTGCCCACTTATTGTGTGCCTTTTTTTTTCCATTTAATTTGTCCCAGCCAGTCTACCTAATACGGCTTTAGACTGCAGTTAGTACTTGAAACAAGTAAATTTAATTCATGTAACGCCCATTGACAGCAGAGGTTCTATCAAGATATTTAAAACCGGCCCTAAAAAAAAAAGACACCAATTGAACCCCGCATGAGCTATACAATTGTATTACTATACCGCATTAAATATAGCCGATACAAAATTGTTTCAGTTGCAGTTGTTGACTGCACTTCTGGAACCCCAGGCATCTATTCGAGGTGAAAGTGTACTAGCTGTGTTGCAGTCTGTGGGACAGGGGGAGGAAAGAGAGAGGTTGGTGGCATGCATGGCAGCCGAACTAAGTCATGGGGCATGACATTAAAACACAACAACATAATTGTCCATCATCAGAGAGACAAGTCAAGTCCTTATGCAATAGAGGACTTGAATGAAAGTGACAAAAGCTACAAGCTTTATCGGAATTTGCCAAAGCTTTGTATGTTTGAGCTTTATTCCGGTTTGTGGCGACGATGTGCTCGAGACAATGCTGAATTCAAACACACAAGACCCAATCCCCCAATTCTCAGGTCAGGCTATGAGCGCCCTGCCAAGACTTTGCTTTCCTGACATAATCCCGTCTCATACGGCATGAAACTGTGATGCAAGGTGTCAGCAACACCATCAAGATTGTGTGTGCCCCCCCCCCCCCCCCTCCCCCCATTAAACAGTACAGCTTTTCCGAATTCCATCTAGGGGTGTAATCCACCATCTTCCACTGTTCTGTCTATTCATCACACTCCGTTTTTTCATACGGGTGTAAAGAAGCCAAGGTGAGGAAACTGCAGGAAAGATTTCACAGTGTCTATATCCGAAAGAGAACACACAATCAGAGAGGAGACTCGGAGGAGGAGTTGGATCAGAACTCAGCGTCTGCTTTTGTGTTCCTGCTGCTGGAGACGTGAACACCTATAGACACACGCATTCGGTCTGTGCGTTATGTGTGTGTGTGTGTGTGTGTGTGAGTCATCTTTGTTTGGATGCTTCCTTGCTCTCATGTAGTCCGCTGCCTTCGGTCATGCACACATTCTACCTTGTGTGTGGCGGGGGGGGAAGTCTTGGAAAAAGTCCAAAATCAAATCAATCTCACATGTGGAGGCCGAGTGCGTTGGCGGCGCTGATGTTGATAGAGACTGTGTATATGGATGTGTGTTTGCTTGGGTGTGTTTTTGTACCTTCAATTGGAGCCATGCTGCAGGGGATTAGGACTACGATGCAAAAAAAAAAAGAAAAAAGAAGAAAAATCTGACCTTTCCTCTGCAGCTAAACTTTTTTATTGTAGGTCCATGAGTCTTCAGGACTTCGGAATCAGAAATCTGGGCGGCAGTAGCTCATCTGTAAGGACTTTGGGGCCAGACGGGGCATGTGTGATGTCTGCTTGTGTGTGCGTGGTGCAACGAAAACACCATAACCAGGATTAAAGAAAGCAAAATAAAAAGAAATAGAAATACTGAAAGGACATAAATAATGTTTTTACTATTCCGTGTACAAGTAAGTTACAGCCACAATGAAAAGGGTAAAAAAGTATATGAGGGGGAGGGGGGGGGGGTTCTGCTTCACCAGAATGTATTTAATAATAACATGATAATACATGTGTAGTATGATGAACCAAACGTTTCCTATCATTGCAAAAATTTCACAAAAAAATTCAACCATTCTTCTTTACAAAATATTTTATTTTTAAATGTTGCCCTTGAGGTCATGTTCCTGCATCTCAGAGTTCAGGTCTCTGACTGGGCCACTCCAGAAGGTGAATTTTCTTCTTTTGAAACCATTTGATTGTTGATTTTCTTCTGTCCGATGGCCATCGGGACTTAAGTTGTCCTGTAAAACGTCATGATAAACTTGGGAATTCCTTTTTGTGTTGGTAATAGCAAAGCACCTTCAAACCATGACCCTTCGCCATCTTGTTTCTTGTCAAATAATCTAACTTTCATCTTGTCCTCACAATAGTTCGCCAGTAATTAACCTTGTAGCCTGATTTGAGGGGACAGCAATGACTTCATCCATTGACATATTCAGGCCCGGCCTGGGCCATCTGGCGGGGCGGGACAATTCCCGGTGGGCCGCCAGAGGGCACTATTTATTTCAAAATCACGCAGGCAGCAGTAGCCCACACATTCATTTTGAAATCAGTCCATAAATAAATCGTGTCCACATCATCATAATTAGACTGCCTCATTGTCAATCAACTGTAACACCAATGCTCCTTACAAAGGCCATTATATTACTTATAGCACCAAGGGGAAAGCCAAAAGGAAAAGAAGAAGAAGACTGACTGCCTGCCTGTGTGTCACCAAGTTCAAATTGTTCATCTATGAATAGAAACAATAAGACTGTAACAATATTAAACCTTGTCTGTACCAATGTTGTTTTAGTTAACGAAAACTAATGAAAAAACTAAAACTAAAATTTTAAAAACTATTTTGTTAACGAAATAAAATAAAAAGGAAAATGCTTTTTAAAAAACGAAAACTAACTGAAACTACATTTTATGTTTACAAAACTAACTAAAACTAACTCTAATTATAGCAAAAATGTAGCCTTTCGGGATTATTTTAAATGTGATTTTAAGTATATATTTTTTCAATATTAACTGGGATAAGGACATTTGAAAGTGTGTCACACAAAAGTGACGTAATCTAGCAGCAGCCAATAGAAAAGCACCTTCAAATGAGTCATATACTTTTTTTTTAAACTAAAACTAAGACTGAAAATAACTCAAACTAAACTAAAACTAAACATTTATTAAATAACAAAAACTAATAAAACTAACAGAACCACCCTGAAACCTAATAAAAATTAAGAAATAAAAATAAACTCTAACGAAAAATAAAAACTAACTAAAATGAAAATTTCAAAACTATAATAAACCTGATCTGTACAAAAATAACACATAAAAGAGTCAAAACACAATCATGAGTGTTACTAGTAACAGCAACAAAGCATGATGGGAAAGCCTCCTACGATTACCGTTGCGCTCTTCAAGTTAGCATCAGTCAGCTCAGTAGTGCACCAGAAGTGGTGAGAACACATTTCAAATTAAGAGTCCTTACAGGAAGTACAGTGTTAGCTGCCTTGAGCATCCTGGCTTAACTTCATTTAGTAAGTGTGTCTTGTGAAGTGTAAAATGTCGTATCCCTTTTAATGTACCGGTACATGTGAATATTGGTTCCTTTTTGCCCTTTTTGTTATTATTATTATTTTATTCTGTGACCTTTTCCAGCCTCATGCAAGTTAACACGTCGTAGTTGAAGATATTCTAAGTTTATTTTTTATTTTTATTGCAAGGCATGGTTAAAATCGGGCAATGCTTTTTGTGAATAGATAACTTAAAACTCGTGTAACCAGATGAACTCCATACAGTATATTTATTTTCATTTATTTTTTATTCCAATTCAGTCATCAATTCCAATTTTAGCAGCATCATTACGATAGATACCACAAAGTTAGCGAAGCAGTCAAAATACAGATCCTTTCTCACTTGTAGCCTCAAGTAAAATTTTGAGAAGTGCAAAAACATCTGAGCTATGCTCTCAAGCAAGACATAATTAATCGTTCACCTACCGCAGTCAACTGGCTCCAGGCCAAAATTCCTCGTTTGGTGGGCTTAATGCAAACCTTCCACGTGTTTGTGAGTGGAGTGTGTCTCTCCCTAATCACTTCTGACGAGGTGTGAGAATGGCTTCACATGAATAAAAAGCATTCAGCACATGAAAAAAAAAGGTGTCCTTTGTGCACCTTTACTTGTTAGTGGGGGTAAGCAGTATGTAAAAATTTAAAATAAATAAATAAAATCATAGCGTAGCCAAAAAGTACTGTATGTTATTTGTAATCTGGCAAAACCATTTTATTTGGAATAAATTCACATACTGTGTGTTAATAGCATTCAATTAAGTGTTAAAATGTCAGCGTTAAATTTCCGGGAGTTGATTTTCAATTAAATGGTGTCCCGAGTAGGTGTTATTTTACAGAGTTGATCGACTAGTGTTAGATTAACTCTGCAGAGATGTAATCAGGCTCCCCCTTCACACCTGCACTCCGCCCGGTTGAGAGAGATGAGTCAGCGCCATTGTCTTTCTCCTCGCTAATATCACTGGGAAACATTGATGATGATGAAAAAATATATATATTGTACCACATTGTCATATTGTGTAGCCTGCGCTTGAGGACTGGTTGTTGTTATTGTAAAGTCAATAAACTGTTATAAGTGGTGGAATTGTTAATTTTTCACTTCAACTACAAATGTGTTTTTTATGGAATGTAATAAAATATTATTACATAAAATAATTAAAATTCACACTAGCATTTTTTTTTACACTTTTTAACAGAATTAAAAAAAACATAAATTTGAAAAATACAACACTAGATGGTTTAATATTTTAATACTACATACTAGTGTAGAGTACAATCAACACTGATGTGACCAGTGTTCGCTTATGTTAAAATTAAACGACCATCAGAGCTGTTTTGACTCCATCTCAGTGTTAAAAAAAAAAGCATTTTTTAATTTTGTATGGACCATTACAGATTAAACACATATATGTGTTAAAATAATTATTAATTTAAACTCTATAGGTATTGAATTAACGCTTGCTTTGTAAGCTTGTAACCTGCTTGCAACATTAACTCATTCACTGACATTGACAGCTATAGACGTCAACAATTCATTTGAACTATTTCTATTAGTTTAGTTTTTTTAATTTTTGTTAACAAGAGTATGAAAACCTAGATTATTTTTGTACATTTAGAACAGATATAAAATTTGTGATTAATCGTGAGTTATCGGTCGATTAAAATTTATAATCGTAATTATTCGCATTACTTCACTAGTTAACTCACGATTAATCACACATTTTATATCTGTTCTAATACAATATAAAAAAAACACTAGGTTTTCATACTCTTGTTAACAAAAGTGGGAAAAAATGTTAAACTAATAGAAATAGTTCAAATAAATTTTTGACGTCTATAGCCGTCAATGGCAGTGAATGAGTTAATTTTGGATCCTAATAAAGACCCTGATTGCTTTTACTTTACATGTCCATAATATATCACAATGAATTGTATTATGACTGCTGGGATACATTGTGGTGGCAGTGTTGTTGTTGTTTTTGATCAAGTAATGTGGACAAAAAAAAGCGTGCGTTGTGGAGGTGTGTATCAGATGCAGACGTCAAAAACAAAACCAGGAAGAAAAAAAAAATTCAAAAGGCCGAGAGGCAGCCAGTAAACCCAGGCTGAAAAAATCCCAGTGCAGCCCGCCATGTGTGGCGGATGTTTTCCACACGCTGATCAGCCAGCTTGGCCACAGCTGTCCAAACCGCAGACCCCGGGAGAAGTGTGTGGGGGGGGGGGGGCAGCACAGGAGTGGGCTGGGGGCGGAGGGGCGGCGGGTTTGGCAAAGGTCAGACAGGCTGAGGCAGCCGGGAGTGTGGGAACTGTCCGGGAAGGCATGTGTGAAATGCTCCGAGATGAGGTATCATCTTACAGCCAAAACCACCTTAGGGAAAGTACGCTGCGCCTGCATGTGTAAGTGTTTTTGCGCGTATGCCTTGTGTGTGCATGCGTGTGCGCTCGCATTTGGGAGGGGGCTGCTTTTGGGAAATGACGCTGAGCGGGGAGGGGAAATGCTGTGAAAGATGAAAAGAAAAGGAAGTCATTTTATGAATGCTGAGAGACAAGCATTCACACTAACGCTGTAGTGTACCGTGTGGCAAAAGGTGTCATATATATATATATATATATATAATGTTATTTTTATTATTTGCATATCAACAGATTCCAGCTCAGTCTAAGATAAGGTGTCTTTTCTTTTTGTCTTTTTTCTTAATTGATTTAAATCACCATTGCTTTTGAAATGTTGAGTTCAGGGCAGTGCGGTGCACTAGTGGTGTATGTGTCTGCCTCACAAGGTCCTGCTCAATGGAGTTTTGCTTCATTGCAAAGGTAAAAAGAAAAAGAAAAAAAAAAATAATTTTATGAGGGGAAAAAATATTGTAATATTATTATCATGAGATTAAATTTCTAGTATTAAAAGAACATTTGGGGGAATTTTATGACAGTAAAATATGAAGATAACTTGAAGGATTGCAATCAAAGATGTTCGATACCACTTTCTTTCAATTCAAGTTTCAGTAGTCACAGATACCGATACAAAGTACAGATACCACTAGCACTTTAGACACTTAAACTTTCCCACCCCCAAAATATGACAGATAATTTTACAGAAATATATAAAATATAATCCAATTGTTGCATTTTTCCTTAAAATCACATGAAATTAATGGCACTTTTCTGTTTTTCTCATTCAAATATCAATTTCTTGATCGTTTAACAGCCACAAGAGGGTGTTACTCAAGTGTTACTATTAATTAGCATTAGGGGTGGGAATCTTTGAATGTCTCACGATTCAATCCGATTCCGATTTTTGGGTGTGCAATTCGATTCAGAATCGATTTACGATCAGCACCGATTTTTTATTCAAAATTATTTGATTCAAAATGATTTTTGCTTCAATTTATAGATGTTCAAGGAATCGTAATGATCTACTCCAGTCTGACTCGCTAATGCTAATTAGCGCTCTATCTAGTGCGGCACTTTTAGCACTCAAAAGCTCCACGCTGCAAAAAAAAACAACTTTTATTGGAATAACTTGATCGTCACTGTTTCCTTTTACTCTTTAATGTGGCTACAACTTAACAGTGTATGAGACCGCGTGGAACCGCACTGCCCCTAAGTGGCCAAATCGGGTACAACATGAACAGCGCTCCCAATAAAGGCACACACAAACAAAAGGGAAGACCGTATAAAATAATTTGAATAAAATCGATTTTGGGACATTTAAAATCTATTCTGAATGGTACTACAGGATAATCGCGATTTTTGGGGGCACACCCCTAATTAGCATGTTAGGCAGAACAGTGAGGTCGTGGTAAGCATGTCAAAAGGCTCTGAGTTCGCATTGTAGCTTTGTCCTTCCTGTGTAGATTTTGCAAGTTCTCCTTAATTACACTCCCGCATTCCCAAAATCATTGGACCCTAACCCTAACCGTGGCCCCAAACATTTTTGCACTGTCGGGATATTTTGTATTCAGCCTCTGTCAACTCATACACACGTCAAGTTATGGAGTACTTCATGTGTGTGCGTATGCATAATTTATGCCAATCTAAACTGCCTCACGTCTTAGAAATTAGCCCAATTGACTGTTATTATGGTTGCGGTTGGAGGTCACGTGCGGCGTGTGCTTCCCGACCCTGCGTTGTGCGTGCGCGTACTCCTTCGCATTTCTGGGGAAGCGGTCTTCCCAGTAATCCATGTTTGTCTGCTGCTGATGCTTTTAACGAGTCGCAGACATCCTCGCTTGAACTTTTTGTGCACTCAAACTTGCGATGCCTCGACATGTTATCTTCCTCCTTCCTGATCCACCTGAGGCCCACGCCTCACTAGCGCGGCTGTTCCATACATCATCCGAGCTTTCCGTGTGTACCTTAGTGTCATAACAGATAAGATATGTATGTGTTGCTAACCCCCACCTTTGTCTGCTCCTCCCGCTTCCATCTTTCTTATGGCCGACCCTTTGAAGACGCCTAATCCGCATTATTTGCTTTCCCAGGCTTGTGTCGGGTCCCGCTGTGAATTGACTGTGGAAAATACACTCCAGCGTGCCGGCCGCTCCCCGTGTCCTTGATTTATCCGAATAGGATGTGGCTGATGGGCGCACATAAAGCCGTCTGAATGGTGGGTAAATATGATCTCTCCGGCGCTCTTTTAGTGCGGAGGGCGACACTGCGGCTGCCGGTCAAAAAGCTTTATGTAGCCTGACGAGCATTCAGAGCGTTTTTCATTCAACGTCGCTACATTTGAGGTCTCCAAAGAGCACTTTTGCTCACAATGGGGCCCCACTTCATTACAGTAAATAACAGTGGCAGTCGCCGCATTGTCTCCATGGTGCACGTTGATTCAGCACGCTTTAAATGGGGGATTGTTTCAGCGCCAGTGCAGCTTCCTCTCCCAGGGGAGGAGGTGGGGGGGGGGGGGGTGAGTCATTTTTAACGAAGAAAGGTAAGTCCTGATGTGGACAAAAAAGGGAAGCGAGTGCATGAGATGAGTATGTTGTGTGCCAACGTACAGTCCAATGTTACAAAAACAATATATTTAACAACGGATAGAATTTATTTATTTATATATTTTGCAACGGGTGGCACCAAAGCCTCATCCCACTTCTTTGTCACAAAAGAAATTTTGAACATGAAAAAACATTAAAACTTTTTCGAGAAAAACGAACCCTGACGAGGAATCACTTTGAACATTTTTAAAAAAATTGCAAAAATCGCAACATGAAAACATCATTTAAACTGTTAAGATAACAATTAAAACTGTTTAAAGAATGTTGCAGCCTTGAAAAAAAAAAAGAGAATCGATTTTTTGGCACACCCCTGAAAAAAAAAAATGAACTTTAGCAAACCATTAAATTGTTTAAAGAATGTTTGGAGAATGTTACAGAATGTTGCAACCTTGAACGATTCCCAACAAGGAATCATTTAGAAAATGATCTAAAAATTCCTTGCGACATGAAAATATCATTTAAACTGTTTAGAGAAATTTTAGGGAATGTTTAGAGAATGTTTCAACCTTGAACAAATCTCGACGAAAAATCTTTTTTGAACTTGCGACATTAATTTGAAAAAAGTTTAAAGAATGTTTGGAGAGCGTTACAGAATGTTGAGATTTTGAACGAACACCAACAAGAAATCATCTTGATCATGTTCAAAGTTTCCTTGCTACATGAAAAAACAAAAGTTTAGAAAACCATTAAATTGTTTAAATGTTTGGAGAATGTTACGAACCCCAATGAGGAATCATTTTGAACATTTTCAAAAAATTTCTTGCGACATGAAAACATCATTTAATTAAACTGTTTAGATAACAATTAAAATTGCTTAGAGAATGTTTAGAGAAGATTTAGAGAATGTTGCGACCTTGAACGACCCGTGACGAGAAATCAACATTTGCTACCTTTGCAAATGTTGACCCCTCAGCGGGATACGGGCTTAAATGTTGAAGCTTTGTGAGTGAAATTCTTTCCCATTCTAGCTGGATGAACAACTTGAGTTGCTCAACAGTCTGGGGTCTCTGTTTTGCATTTCATAACATTTTCAACATAAGACGGGTCTGGACTGCAGGCAGGAGAGTACTGACACACTTTTACTACAAAGTCGCTGTTGTGGAACATCCAGAACGTGCTTTGGCATTGTCTTGCTGAAATAAACAGGGATGTCCCGGAAAAAGACACGGCTGGTTTAGCAGTGTACGCATATGTTGCTCGAAAACCTGTATGTGGGCACTAACACGCCCACATACCATCACATACGCAGACTTTTGAACATTGGCGCTGATAACAATCCGGATGGTCCTTTTCCTCTTTGGCCCATCCATCCATGATTTCCCAAAAACAATTTGAAATGTGGACTCATCAGACCACAGCATGCTTTTCCACTTTGCGTCAGTCCATTTCAGATGAGCTCAGGCCAAGAGAAGCCGGCAATGTTTCTCGATGATATACGGCCATGTGCAGAGATTTATCCAGATTGTCTAAATTTCTGAATTCCTTGCACTTTTATGTTGAGAAACTTTCTTAAACTGATGGATTAGTTAACCTCGCCCCATCCTTGTGAACAATTGAGCCTTTGGAGGTTGCTTCTTTTATACCCAATTATGACACTCGGCCAAAGTGATGTGGAAACGCTATAATAAATTGCACAATCCCTTTAAAAAGTTTCTTTTTTATGCTCATCCAACTAACTGTATGTGTCCTACTATTTACTGTTATTGACTGCTGTGGAAAATATCATTAAAAGAACCCAAGTGATGACATCAGACTCTTGCACAAGACAATCCAGTTGGACGTAACGATGGGCGTGTTCCTCGGACACTCGCCCTCATTCAGCGTTACGCTCCGGCCACCCTGCCTCAGTCACGCAAAGGCCGTCCGTGGGCGCCTGCCAAAACCTCAGCGGCCTCCGCAATGTGCCATTTTGTGTTCCCGGGGGCTTTCAGAGCTCCAGCCCGGCCCCCGCTCACTGTGTTTATGTCCTGCGTAATTGCAGACCTCATCCCGAGCGGGAGGCCGGCGTCTGTGGAAATAGCTGTGTGTTCACTTCAAGTGAGACCTCAATCACATCGACTCAAATCTCCCATAACCCCCCGCCTGGCGAGGCTGGCGGGCTCCGCCCCACCCCCACCCAGGCGGCCTGATTGGATCGAGGTGGAAGAACGGCGTGAGGTTTCACTGTGGCGGCCGCCTCTTGTCCACACGCACACACAATCCAAACATCATTTTTCTCAGCTGCTGTGGGGCCCACGCCGGGTCCCACACCTTGAGCACGCAGCCGTGAAATGGGGCCCGTGCGTGGGAGCTGTTGGCAAGCCGCTCGGAAAACAGCAACAGCACGCTGCTCGTTAGCGACGATGACGCCAGCCGTCCTCCGGGGAGCGTACCGCGCCGCCGCTGCCAGACAATGAAACCTTCACACACACACACACACATGATTGGATTTTGAATGTGACCTCAAACTGTACCACAACATCAGCAGTCATGACAACATCCGTCCGTCCGGCCAACCTACTGACCTTTCCCAGCCAGGGAGGCCTGGCCGCATACTTGCGTTGACCTCCAGCACGTCGCTCCCCTCCCACCCGCGTTCTCCTCCCCTGTCGGGAGGCAAGGGCAGATCAAGGAGTGGGTGGGGTGAGTCGTGGACGAGTGACAGGCGAGCATGAGGCGTGGGGGGAATTTTCGCAGCGCTAAATCCCTTCACATCCACCCTGGAATCAGGGAATTGGGCAGCCCACACAAACGCAGCCTCTGTGACACTCCCGGAATGCCGGGCCTCCCTCTCCCTTTTTTTTTTTCTTCTTCAGGTAATTACCACAGTGGTCACGGTGCTCAGAAAAGAGAGCATCACCCAGGGCGGCGGGATAGTGACAGGAGCTGAGGCAGCACTCCGCTTTGTGCTGGAAAAACACACCACCTTTGGTCTTTTGGTGGTTTTTGCCTGCCGACTTGAGTTATGTGTTGTATCAGGAATGGCCAACATTCCCATAGAATGAAAATGTTCTTCAACTTCTTACTTTGGCTAAAGCTCTGAGTTAAGAGTCAGCGTTAACACATAAGGTCAAAGTCAGCAAAGGCCCGAGTATTGAATGTTACTAAATGATTATTGTGTGGTATGAGGTGTGTTGAGAGTGATTTTTTTCCCTCCCATGTTCAATTTGCTCAGAAAATGGTCATAATGCCAATCATCAATAGCGGTTTCGAAATTAATTGATGAATTGACAACTTATCAATTATCAAATTAATTGACTCTAATAATCAAGTAATCATTTAGATCCCTCATGAAAGTAGACTGATTCCCTGATTATTTGATTTTACTTTGGAAAAAGGTGACCAAACCAGTGACTGGATCATTTCAATCCCTCACGTGTGATATTGCGCAATCGTTTAGTTGTTTTCAAAGTGGAAGTCAACCTTCATCATTTCTTGACAATACTATGTAATATGTGACCTCACTAGTCTAAACAATAACATTCTGATTAATATTACATTTGTGGAAAAAGAGTTAGGAACCAAAATCCAGCTGTGGCAATGTTGCTCAGGGCTCAGGCAACGACCAACCACAGCTCACCTGTTTTCTGAAGCTGAGCTGCGATTGGGTGTTTCCTGAGACCTGAGCAACATTGATGTCATCTTCAGTCGGCAGCAAGTGGCAAAATGGCCGCCCCCTGAGATGGACCAAAACGACTATTCCACTAACACAATATTAACCAAAATACCATATTTAGACCAGTGGGGCTGCATAGAACATATTATTGTCCAAAAGAAATTGGGTTGACTTCCCCTTTAATTACTAAAGAATACTAAATAAACGACAAGAATTGTTATCTTTTAATACATGAACCTAACACCCCCTCACATAATACCTCTTTGCCTTCAAGCCTATGACAAAATAAAAGCTATGTGATATTCCATCACCTGTGTCTGCCTAAATGTTTTCTTGGACCTCCACACAGTATGAGATATATGGTAAAAATAAAAATAAATAAATAAATAATGCACAGTATAGAGAGTGTAATGGTCCCGAATATGTTTTGCCTCCAGCAGTTTTGCAGTGCTCTTGAATAGTTTTGTTCTGGCGTGACTCACATGAGATTTCCATGCTTTGCATATCATATTCATTGATATAATATAAATAATTTTCCGCATGTTATGTCTCCCAACTGAGATTCACGCTCACCTATTTGCACAAACTGTTGCCTGTGTGTTGTTTTCTGAAGTAGACTTGCGCACATGTATGAGGTACAATACCTCGCAATTTTTAAAATCGGTTCCGATACTAAAAGTTTGGTATTGTTACATGATGAAAAAGGTGCTGTATTTTTGCCGTGGCTAAACGGAGCTTCAAGGGCACCGGGAGTGATGGCATATCTGATACATATCATGATATGGTCAAAGGTGTCGAGCCAAGGGATGGCGTCAGATTCCTGGAGGGCTACCCCGCCCTCCTTCCTTCCTCTTGTGCTCCCCGGTGCTTGTAATTGAAAATGTATTTATTGCAGGCCCAGAGGCTGGTCTAGAGAGAGGGAAGAGGGAGGCGCTGCAGCTTATGAAGATGTGGTTGAGGTGAGGGCCGCAGGGTTTGGCTGCTCTTCAGCGCCATCCACTCGCTCACTGACTCTTTTTCCTTCCTTTTTTTCTTTTTGGCTGTTCTCTTTGTTTGCTGACACACACAATATTCGATTTTTTATTTTTTTCAACTTGCACATCATTTCTTTCAGTCATTGCTATGTGTCTTGCCCTCTTGTCCATTGCATTCATTTCACTTCTTGGTATTCCTGGGGGTGCACAATGTTCATTTCAGATGCAAATACTGCAGTTTAACTTGTTGCAGCGCCGCCAAAAGACCAGACAGGACTCACAGAAGACAAAGAACTGACAAGGACTGGGGGGGGAAGCAGGGAACTAAATAGAAGAACTGAAGAGAAATACCTGGACAAGACGCAAGCGGCTGAGGAAGCTGATTGGAGGAGACAGGAAAACACAATAACTTAACGAGACACACCACAACACATTGGGCGCAAGGAAAACATGACAAAACAAAAACGGACCAAAAGCAAAAATCAACAAAAACACAGTTATGGTGCCAAAGAATCGGCCTATCAGAGACTACTATGACAAAAGGTGTAACCGAATAGTGTGTCAACAATCATTTTCTCATGGGCCTGGAAACCCACTACCAAAGTTGTTGTTCTCACAGGGTTGTCGGGTTAGTTGATCACCTCTTATTTTTTAAGTTATTGTACATTAAAAAAAAAAAAAACATAAAACCGGGAACATTTCATGTTTGGCAACTTTCCAACATGAATTAGTCATCATAACGCCATGATACTGACATTAACGTCTAACGTCAACTTGTATACAGTGCACGTATGTACAGTGCGTGATCGTGAAAGGGCGTGGCTATAGTCAGGGGTGTGGCTTTGTCAGGGGGGGTTGCAGGGGTGGATGAAGTGAGGCTTGAAAACTGTATACTCCACTTTTATGTGCATTTTTATGCACTGGTTCATTTTAAATGATCCAAAAATATATATACTACGCTATTTTCAGATTGCAACCCCAAAAATACAATTTGGAAAATAAATGTTCACGGAAAAACATACACACATCAGTAAATCTCACAAAACTTCACAGCCCCACACTGAAGTGATCCAGAGAAAAATCCATCCAGCATCACACATCATTTGGAGAGTTAAAGTGTTTCATTGATTTATTGGTTTACATTATTTCCACCTCATTAGTTAGGAGGTGTTTTTGTTATTATTTCTTGTCATATTATATTGTCAATGTCATAGTATTACTCTTACTTGTGTTTGACTCTTTTTTTTTTTTTACACACGGCTGATTGGTTTCTCACTGTTTGTTGTCATTGGTGTTTCTTAGGGTCACCAGATTTTCAAATGTAAAGACCGGGATGCAACCATTTAGCTAAAAATCTAATATACAATAAATTCTCACCAGGAACTATTTACGACAAATTTAATGGCTACTCAATCTGGTAGGCCTAACCATTGGTTGAGTTATTTATTTAGCTAATGCTAAATGCTATCTTGGTTGACAGTTCAACAGTGCTAAACAAGTCAATGCACTCAACTATTTTTGTTTAGTCCCGGTAGCAATTGGAAGCTGGCTGCGCCGGTTACCTTGCGCCGGTCCAGCTTTGTAATATTGGGAATATGCCGCCAGTTCTGCTTAGCGTTGGGTCTAACCTGCGATCGCAGCATTAGACTAGTAGGACTCGATTTCTCATTATTCTTCGACACGGAAGCAGAAAGTAGTTCCGGTATGATGAAAACACACTTGTTAGAGATTGGATGCAGATGAGAATGAGAACACAAACGTGAATGTGAAGGTAAATGGGAAAGAATTTAACAATTAAATAACTTTTTAATTGATATGCGCTATGTTTCGCTATGACAACTGCGTGATTGACATACAGATGGCCCAAAACCTGCGTAAAATTGCAATATAACAATCTGGTCAAATCTGCTGGGACTGATGACACAAGAGCCAAAACCAGGACATTAAGTCGCCCGTCTTTCTGCATCACAAAACAAGTTAGAACACCAGAAAGTAATGTTGTAAGATGGTGGCACCGGAATGAGGCTTGCCTTCTCGGTTATCACGTCCATGAATCCTCCGCCTCGCAGACACGGCGAGTGACACGCCGGCAATCATGGACTCTGTCAGCCGGGAATGAAAGTGAGAGTAGCGGAGTACCTTGACGGCACAATGGAGAAAAATAAACCTCTGCAAACGTGTGATTGGTGGCTGGCCCCGAGGAGGCATCTTGGCAGACGGCAGCATGACAATTGCACTTCTTAAATACTGTAAGATGGAGAGCCGTTAGCATTGTCTTCCCAGCAATTCTTTGACTTCCCTATGACCAATCCCAGTAACAGTCATTTGGCACACCAAAGTGGGCCGCCTCGCGCTTTAGAAGAGTCCGGCAAGGAGAAGATGTAATGCAGCTTTTTTATGCTCATTCTGAGCCTGTGATAGCTGCACTGGCAATGGATTTGTATCCCGGCTACACTGAAAGGCCCGCTCAATTGGATGGAGCTTTAAAGTGAAGCAAGAAAGCTCTGGAAAATCGGCCCTCAAAGGCACATTTCAACTGGAAAGCCTTCCTTTTAAGCTGTCACTCCTTGCTGCTCGACAATCCTATTATGGCACCAACTTATTGTAATTAAAAGGCTGAAGAGATACGCGGGCAAAACACCTCCATCTGACCATCTGAGACACAAAGAGCCGTGTTGTTGGCCGGCCAGTCAGATCGCCTTATTTGCGTTGACGTGGGATGTCGACAGAAGCCAGCTCTCCCTCTGTCCGGCCCGTCACTTAACAGACGTTTCTCCATCCTTTTCATCCGCGCTTCTCTTTGAGACGCCACACAAACGAGAGCCTTCAAAAGAGAATCACCTCATCAACTCTTTCGCTGTAGAAATTGCTCCTGAAACCCTCCTCCATATGCTGCTTTTTAATGTGCCTGATAGTAAGAGGATTGTGTCTCTTTCTTCTTTGCTCTCTCCACAAAGAGCCATTTTTGAAGGAGTTGACAGCCGGACGTTCTTAGATCTGCGCTCTTATTTGGCCACTCGTGTGACCGCAAGCTTTAACCAAACTGGAGAGGATGTCTGCTCAATCATTTATTACCTTTTTGACATGAAAATAATAGGAGCATTAAGATCAGGGCTTGTATTTAAGTATCTCTTAGATCTCCACTCTCCATGTCTTCTCTGTGGACTTGTCTTGTGTTACAAATGATGATGGTGCCGAGAGAGCCGCGCTGGCGACTGTCGAATTTGCGGATATACCTCCAGCAGCTGTGCTTCAGGCCCATCGCTTATGCTACGAGGAGGACCTGTCCGTATTGACACCCAGCAGCTGTGCCATGAATCACATTGAGAATTGTTCTTTGGAGAAATGTCCATATAGTCTTCCGTTCAAGAGGTTCACATACTACACACTATGTGGAACTAAAAAGCAGAAGGAAATATGGCGTTAGGATTTGTAGCATAGCATCTTTCATATTTTGGGGAAGACTTTCTACAAGATGTTGGATTTTGTCTGTGGAGATTTTTGTCCATCCTCTGAGGTTCTTTCACACAACACATAACCAAGCATGGTTTCATTGACAAGAATCGTCTTCAAACTTTTCCCACAAATTTGCAAGCATTAATTTTTCAAAGTGTCTTGATATATCCACCCATCTATTTTCCATGGCGCTTGTTCTAACAAGGGTGAGATATAGCCAGCTGACTTTGGGTGAGAGGCGAGGTACACTCAGTGCTAGTCACCCACCATTTGCAAGTTTCACATACACAAACAACGATTCACACCTAGTGACAATTTAGAGTCTTCAACAGAGCCCGCCCGACTTTAGCTTCTACCAAATGCAAAAGTGCAAATGTGAACTAAAAATAGTCATATGCATGTCAGATTCGGTTTTGGTTGATTCAGATTCAGATTTGGTTGCCTCAGCTTTTGTGTTCCAACATTACAACTCAGTTATACAGTAGGCAAGACGGCCAGTCAAAAAGTCAGTACAACAGCTACAACAATTAATTCCTAGGGCGAACTTAAGAATAAAAGACTATTAAGACATTGATGTCTAGGTGCGGTATTACTCGTTAGGCTTTTATTTTGAAGTGTGAACAACCGTTATGGCAGCTAACTTGACTTTGCTGTCTCTAGCCACTCACGCTAACGGCGGCGGTGTTAGAACACAGGGGCATTGCCGATGAGATCTCAGTCTCGTTGCGTAACGGCTTCGGCGATGTTCCGTCTACTCTCGCTCGTCAACAAAATAACTTACGAGGGCATCGAAAACGGCCATTCACCCTGGTCATCTAGTGAGCTTCACGCGCTGCTTGTTGTGTAGCTTGTTGTAATTAGAAAATGAAATAAAAACTGATGGGGAAAAAAATCTGTCAATTCAAAATGACACATATCCACATATTAACATTAAATCACTATGTCATCATTCACACAATAAAAAAAAAACATGTATCCAGACTCCATTGGTTTCATCTATATTTTTAAAGTGTGCTGACATTAGCAGAACCAGGGCAAATTCCTCTTCCCTCCACTGTGCAGGAAAGAATGTTGCAAAGAGGCTATGAGGACCACTGTTGGCATCGGCACAACTCTTTTTTCTTTTCTTTTTTAAAATAGTTTCTAGATTGGTTGGAAAAGTCACCAAATACATCAACATTATATTTAAGTTGACTTTCTGAAGGCTGCTTCTGTCATCTAGTGGAAGAGCATTTGATCGTTTGTGTGACTTTAGAGGCACACATTTCAGTATAAATAAAATGAAATGCTGTATTTGAAAGCCGATTGCCCTTCTTCCATCTGTCCCTTATCTGGGTCTCAGTGAGTAACGGTGACTGCCTGTTTTTGTCGACAGAGAGAGAGAGAGAGAGAGAGACATGGCCCATAACAATTAGGCATTAAGTAGACTACTGTTACATCTGCTTCAACCCAAAGTGCTTTGACAACGTCCATGACAACTGTAACATTCAGAAAGAATCTCACACATACAAGTACAAAGTAGAACGCTGGAGTTTTTAAAGCAGGCCAGTAGTGTGCAAACAGATGCCCTGTCACTGACACGCACACTCGCAATCCAACACATACTTTCTCAATCTGCCTCTCACTCCCACATTACATGGACCCTGACTGAGAGGCAGTCAATCTTCACTTGTGCTGACATTCACTTGTAGATGGCCAACATCCAGCTGAGCTGCTGAACATGTCACAGTGTGGTAACAAGCTGATATATAGACACATATTAACTATTTAATCGTCATCAATCAGGTTTTGAGTCTCCCCTGTGTCTTAATTCTTCATCTCATCCGGACATTTTGGATAATTTTATGCTTCCTGCTTTGTGGGAACAGTTTGGCAAAGTCCCTTTTCTGCTCCAAGCGAGGTCCTTAAAGGCATCCTTGGAGGAGTTTGGTATGGAACAACCACTGGAATGAAAGAGAAGAGCGTCCATATTTCCTTTAATTTTATCTTCCTATTTACTTGCGTAGGTAGGTTGGTACAGACTTACTTTCTTACTTACTTTCTTATGAGCGCATTGTTTGGTGAGAAAAAGCCTTAATGCCTATAAAATCCCAAATACCGATGCAATTGTTTTGATATTTTCAGAGGTTGAAGTTGACATAGGTAGAGATGTGAATTTTGGTGATAATTCATAGCATTTTTGTCATTAAGCGACATTTAGCTTTTGTACATTTAAGGCTGTGCTCATAATCTTACTTACCGGTGCTTACGTTTAATTAATTAATTTGTAGTGATTAATTTGCTCACTTAGCTACACAAACATATTATCTTATATCTTAATGGTCCCAAACCACTCTTACGACTTTTTTGTCTTCTCAAATAATAACTGACATAAAGTTAGTTTATCTGTTTTTGTGAATAAATGATTTTGAAATAAGAACAACTTGGAAGTCAACCAGCATCCAGTTGGTATTCCATCTTTGAGTTTCCACTGCATATCCAATAACTAAATACTTGTGCTCAACCCCAGCTGCAGTTACATTACAATTTAACTAAGTTCCAACTAACATTCTTTTGTCAATGTCTTTTAGTGGCCATGCCACCTTTTTATTAAGTTTATACTTAAATTGTAAGCAGGCAGCACAGCATTAAACATAGACTCTTCTTTGTTGCTTTCATTTATTTGTCAACCTTGTGAGTATAGTGAGAAGATACTTGTTTCTGTTTATTTTGAGGCCAGTGCTATAATGACAAGGGGTAGCACAGCGGACTAGTGGTTAGCTCATCTGCCTCAGAGGTGAGAGGGTCTGTGTTTGGGGCTTTCTGTGTGGAGTTTGGATGTTCTGTGTTTACCTCCCACATTCCAGAAATATAGGTTCAGTTCAATAATAAATTAATTGTCCATCAATGTGAATGGCACTGGCTGAGGACTAGTCCTGGGTGTACCCCACCCAGAAATAAACACACCATTTTGTTGTGTGCATGCCATGTAGATTACAGTATTGCCTTAGGATAGGAATTTAATTTGTTCAGTGACCACACTCAAAAATATTTGTAGCTCAAATTAGGGCCGCACGATATTGGCAAAACATGCAATATGCAATATGTGTGTTGAATATTGTGATATCAATATGAATAATATTTGACATATACCTAAAGAAACGGCATTTTTTATTTTATATATTGTTTTCAAACAGTTATTTTGTATTTGTAATGCACCTAGATACCGTTAACCTGTTGGACGGTAATGCTCATTTAAGGTTGCATCTGATTGATCAAAGTCAGATAAAAGCATACAATTCCAAAACTTATTACACCAAAAAATGAGGGTTTTTTTAAAGAAAAATACCGCTCAATATTATTGTATGTTATCAAAATATACAATAATAATTAAATACAAATTATTAAATAAATTAAATAAAAGACACAATTAAATAAAATGTAAAGACTTAAACAGCTTTCACTAAATTTTTTGCTTCACTTTCTTGGTAATTGTGCTGTTCCTTCTGGTGTGTGTACATAAAGACACAAAGTTTCACAAATTATACAGTAAGCTCTAGTATTATCATTACCCATTTCTAGCAAATGATTTAGAAAAAGATATGCCTATGAGTACTGTTTTACTGTCTGTCAACATGTGTTGCTCCACTAATGTGTTCGAATAACCATTGCATAAAAATTGACTGACCAAGGCACCACTGTCCTTCAAAGCTAATTGACACTTGGACCACCTGCAGGTGGGAAAAAGCTGTCCCTGTGCCCACACAATGATGAGTATGAACATAGCATCCTCATGCTGATGCTGAGCCTGATAAAAACAGCCTCAACACACACACACACACACACACACAAGGGCTGCTGTCTGCTTCTGGGAAAGCAAACAGAAGAAAAAAAGAGGCGTGCATTTGACTCACCTCAGGGTTCGTGTGTGTTTGTGGTCTGGAGTGTGCGTGAGAACATTCAAATGCTGCGTGTCCATGTGCAAAAGCGTGCCATGACTTTGAGGTAAAAAGGATGCTGTTCATTCTTTTTTGCAAGGAGGGAAGAAAGATGGCTGCCCATGAGGGGGGTTTTGATGGGCCCTGACGCTGTTTGTGCTTTACGGGCCAGCAGCTGCTCCAGGTGCCTGTCAGCCGGAAAACACGTGCGTCAAGGTGAGCTCTTGTGGTGTAGAAACAGTGCGTGTGCGTGGCCATGCTAAACCACAAGGTTGCCTGGAAAAGGAGGTGAGGGAGAGGTCGGCTGCTGCACACGCATTTATTGGCTTTTTATACATGTATGTAGTCTGCTGTTTACCGTCATAACAACCGCCTAATTTGTGTTGTTGCTTAAGTGAACTTTTATTGCAACATCTTGTCCCAGACTCAGGTCTGTTGTATTAGCACGCCATCCAACGATGTTTGATGTGGCGTTGAGCTCACGCACGCTGCGGTCTGACATTTTGCTCAATGGTTAAGTGTGTGCAGAGGGCCGACTTCCTCTGTGGGCGTGTGTGTGTCATATCCTCAGGGGGGTTATCAAATACAATACAGTGAGCCCCCATTTATCTCGGCGGATACGTTCCAGACCAACACACAAGACAGTAGATGGAAATCCGTGATATGAGAGACCATATGCACTTTTTTTTTTATATACAGACAGCAGTGCCTGTATATCAGTTTAACTCGTTATGTGACCATGCTCAAAACTCAAAACACTTGTATCGCAAATCATCTTTCCCCATTGAAAAAAATAGAAAAGCCATTAATCCGTTCCAGCCTCCCATAAAAAATTATGTATTTTCTAAAACATATTAAAGCAATACTTATAGGAACTTCCACCTTTTCCCCTGATGGTGAGTTTTTCCTTAGCCTGTGGTGGTTAAAGATCAGGGATCGTTAATATTTGTGAGTGTGTGAAGAAATTTGAGACTCTTTTGTGATTAGAGGGGAAGTCAACCCCCCCCCCCCCCCCCCCCCAAATGTTCTATTCCCCACTAGTCTAAATGCAGTATTCTGGTTAATATTGCATTAGTGGAATATGAGTCAGTTGTTTGTCTCTGTGTGCCCTGCGATTGGCTGGCAACCAGTTTAGGGTGTACCCCGCCTACTGCCCGAAG
This sequence comes from Leptonotus elevatus, assembly GCF_054856555.1. Taxonomy (NCBI): domain Eukaryota; kingdom Metazoa; phylum Chordata; class Actinopteri; order Syngnathiformes; family Syngnathidae; genus Leptonotus; species Leptonotus elevatus. The sequence goes on along the minus strand of NC_141249.1, from coordinate 10,126,596 downwards.
CCAGCTGGGATAGGCTCCAGCGACCCTTGTGAGGACAAGTGGTTAAGAAAATGGTTAGATGGATGGATGGAGGGAATATGAGTTAATTAAGCAGCAAATGTTGCCACTTGCTGTCGAGTGAAAATGACATCACAGTTGCACATGTCTCAGGTAACAACCAACCACAGCTCAGCTTCAGAAAACAGGTGAGCTGTGATTGGCCTTTTTTTCTGAAGCTGAGCTGCAATTGGTTACCTGAGACCTGCGCAACCGCGATGTTATTTTCACTCGACAGCAAGTGGCAAAATGGCCACCCCCTTAAATGGATAGCTAAAAAAAATAAACTCTCGTTGGTCACTCGTTTCTCAAGGCATCCTTGTATATAGTGTATGCACTGAAAAAATAAGAATTTATGTCAAATATTACAGAGCGGCTCACTGACAAGCAAAAGATGCTCACCAGCAGTATTCGCTCCCTCACTACCGCTTAAAGGAAGTCTTTTCTTATGCAATCCTTTCTCTCTTTTGAGCTTCGTCCTCCTTTTGCTTGTGAGAGCGGAAACAGGATGGGCCCACCTTTACACAAAACCATGTTCCTTCTTTTTCAGTATCAAGTGCCAGGAAATGAACACTGAATGAAGCTTTGTTAAGTTTGGATTTACACTTTTTGCATGGCTCAAGTGGCAAAGTTCTCTCAAATAATATAATTGGGATACAATATGAGTGACAAACGCATGTAATCAATAATTGTCATAGCAGAATCCAGCTTTTTCCAATATCGGATGTGTCACTTGTGGCATACATTGAAATTAACCCCAAAATTCTGATCTAGTCATTCATTTTGGAATTGTGCACTTGAAACTCCAATCCAATCGAAGGTCTAATACGATCCATTCCGAGACGATGGCCATTCTCTGATTTCTTCCCATAGCAAATTATAACTCAATCCGCTCTAGGGTCAAACTGTTGCCACCATAAAAACTTTATTGGCAATGTTTGACGTTCCTAACTGTCATACAGGTGTAACCACAGCTACTTGTAAAATGTAAATCCAATAAAACAAAAAAATGTCCAGTGAATTGAAGCCCAAAAAAAAGAAAACAAAAAATGTTGCCTTTTTTTTGTTTTTTTATATTCTTTTTAATTGTGTAATTATGAGCGCTTAGACTCGCACTCAAAATATTGATTTGCTATTCGAGTTGACGTTGGCGAGTGATTTGAGCGAAAACGTGTCACAGTCCAGCAGATGAAAGATCCAATTTCATTAAAATGGTAAATTTAAAGCATAATTGTAATTACATTGCACATGGGGTGCAGTGATTAAAAATATATAATGTGATATTTATTCAGCATGTGCTCAAATATGTTTGACATAAAGAAGAGTAAACACATACACACACACTCACACGCACGCACACATGCACATACACATTCTCACCCACATACAAAATAATAAAAATAATAAAATTAAAAATTAAAATAAAAAAGAGAGCAATGATGATGACATGTCAAATCGGTAAAATTACCGAATGAACAATACTGAGCTCTTTAAGAAAAATAAGAAAAAGGAAAAAAAGAAAAGAAAAAAAAGAAGAGTAAAGCCTTTTAACGGGGGTTTCCACAACTTAAGACCGCTTCGTCAGTCACATACATGTATTATTGTGTTAAACTATCAAGCCATCTTTGCTCAACAGCCGTATTAGTGGATTGAAGTGGAGGCTGTTCAAAGCTGTAAAGATGCTGAGTGTAGAAACGGAAACCTCCAGCTTCTCCGACACCCACGGAATGTCTTCTTTGATCCTAGTAATGAACGCGTCTATTTGTGTCGCCTCCAAAAACATCCAACGGGAAGCACGAGCTGGCCCCGGTCGTCTGTCGAGGCGGTAAATATTCAGGATGTGGTTTTAGTGGAGGAATTTCATCTGTGATGATACACTCGGCCACAGACTGTCTTTGTTTGTCATTAGCCTTTTTTTCCCCCCCTTTCATGTCATCAAATGATGTGAGGCTACTTCATCGCCACCAGAAATTCGATACTCAGTTAAAATAGCTTAATGATAACACAATATTTTCATAATCTGGAAAAAGAAACCAACGTCAAACGAGAGCAGTCAGTGGAGTGTAGAACTCCACTGAGGCCAAGTAATGATGACAGATAGTAGATTTCTCCCTCAGAACTAAGCAGCTAACGCAATACTGGATGTCAAAACTTGCTTGTAAAAGTGTTTGGGGAGTTGGAAGCAAGCCCTGCTCCAAATAGCAAGTCATTGACACCCCCAGCCAAATAATATTAAACACTGCTTTTTAATGGCAAAGCACTACCTTTCTCTTATTCGACTGGGCTATGGCCTGCCTAAATAAAGCCCCTCGAGTCATTTCAACATAGGTCGGTGGTACCAAGATGCCACAAGATGGCACCAATGTAATGTTTTTACAGTGCACATTTAGCTCTTTTTTCATTACCTATTCCAAAAGAAGCCTTCTCTACAACAGGTGTGAAGAGAAGAACAAACGCCTAAAGTTAGAATACTCACATTCAAAGGAGTAAAATTCCAGTATCATCATATACTGTACAATGCCACTTGTTATAAGTCGCATTTTAGGGTTCGGGTTACATAACAGTACCCATGGATTCATTTTGCGAAAATCTCAGCTCACCTGTTTTATGGGGTTTGGTCATGTGATGTTCACAAGCTGAGCATGTGGGTATACTGTGGTATTTAAAAAAAGAAAAAGTAGACTACTGTTTAAAAAAAAAAAGCCAAATTCCACACACAAAAAAGAAAATTGATGAAACAGCGAGGCAGTGAAAAGTGAACAGTGCTATAGCGAGGGAACACTGTAATTAATAATTTGGCTCCCAATACTGACCCCTAGGGGACACCACAAGTAATCAATCAGCACAAATTGCTTCCGCATATCCAAATAACTTGATACCATTTTTATATAACTTTGTAATATAGTCATACTTCGTGGTGTCAAATGCTTTTTTCAAGTCAATGAATATGCCAATTGCATGTTTTTGGGTTTGGGTTTGGTCATGTGATGTGACTGTGGTAGATTAAAAAATAATAATAAGTAGACTACTGTTAAAAAACAAAACAAAAGAAAATTTCCATTTAAAAAAAAAATCTATGCAACAGCGAGGCTGCGAAAACAAAACAGTGTTATAACGAGGGAACACTGTAATGAATAATTTGGGCCCCAATAACGGCCCCTGAGGGACACCACAAGTAATCAATCAGCACAAATTGCTTCCTTATATCCAAATAACTTGATACCAAATTTATATAACTTAGTTTAAAAAAATCATTATTAACGGTGTCAAGTCAATGAAAATGCCAATTGCATGTTGTTATCTCTCTAATTGATTCTATTATTACATGCGCTGTCGATCAATTACCCCTGAATCCATATTGACTTCCTGAGTGTAGATTACTTTACTAAAAATTAACCTAACCTTTTGTTGAACACATTTTCTAATATATTTGAGAATTGTGGAAGTGGACTTCAACTTTACTAAGAGCTGTATATTACGTGATGACACAAACGATGGCTTGTTTTTGCACATGGTTCCCTCCCCGTGTCCTCAGAAAGCATAATGATGAGCACCTGGACTCCCACACGCTCCCACTTAGGCCCAATTGATGCTAAACTGTTCAATTGGAGCGGTGGCTAACATTACTGCGGGGAAGTGGTGAATGAAGCCTTTTCACGACTGGATGCATCCGAGTACTGGAACTGAAAGATGAACAGATCCTTTATATACACATGAGAGGAGCGCACACGCTGGACGCAGTGCGGTTGAAAAATGGAAGGTTCTAATACACCCGCACGTGTGCGGACCACACACGCCGACGCGCACGCCGCATGTGTCCGCGTTCACCCCTCATCGTAACATCTAGCCTTCGCTCTCTCAATCCGGGCCACACTCCTCGTCGACTTTGATGGCGGCTTTATTTCTCGCCCGTGTACGACAATAATCTTCTTCACCCCTCCGGGGGAGGAAAGGCCCTGCTCTCGACGCTCCACTTTATCTGTTGCCCTCAAAATGTTTGAAAAGAGAGCAAATCCCTCTCGCATGCAACAGTGGAAACGGTCCTTTCTGTCCTTGGCGGACTCCGTGTCCGTCTTTCCATGCGCTCCTCACACATGTTGACACAGTTTGTTGCGGGTTAAGATGCCCTCTATAGCGCATTGTTCCCCTTGTAGCTTCTCTCTTATTGAGTTTTTCTTGCCTCGCTTGGTGAGCTGGAGAAGAGCGAAAGCACTGAAAGACCCCCGGGTAGCAGTCAGCACTCCAGGGGGGCTTTCTGCCCGCAGAGCCCTCGCCAAAAGGGCTTGATTGTGGCAGCCAGCGAGGGCTGCGTGCTGGGAGTATTGTCTTGCTGCATAGACTTACGTCATTCTCCGCAAAAAGGTCAAAGTTGATCCCCCAACTCCTCGCGGGGTTGCTCTGTACCTGTCTTCTTGCTTTTCGGCACAAATAAAGAAACACAGCACACTGCTAATCAGACGCTTAACATTGAGAGGTAGCAGAGCGGAGAGGCTAATTCAGTGCACTTCTCACAAATGACTAACTCAATTAATGGAGGGACTAACGAGCAGAGCGTGTGTACTTTGCCAGCTCTCAGCACTTGAGCGGGATTAAAATCTTGTGAAAACACACACGCACACACACACACACAAAAAAAAAAAGATTTGATGGCAACCCGTCATTGTTGATGCGGGTTTGTGAATCCCAAGTGTGTTTGTGTATGTGTGTGCAGGTGAAGATACAAGAGTTAGATAACTCAGATGGTGAAAGAGCTTGTCAAACATTTGCATCTCTGCTGAGCCAGACCTCACCCCCTATCTGCTTATCTGGACAGCCTTGTGCATGGAGGGAATGCTGGCTCGCATTCCCTCCACGCAGCATCAGCATAAACACACGAGTAGGACACAAGAACCGAAGAGAGACAAACATCTCGGAAATATTATTGAGGGATGTATAAATACAGATAGGCAAAAAAAGTCCATGCTAGCTTTCAACGTTTATATTTCATGGCCCGCATTTCAATTTTAAAAATGGAGAGTGAGCCAGATGTTTTATAGAAGAGGTTAAAAATGACATGCTTTTACAAAAAGTAAAACAAACTGACATGAAAAAGCAGGGGAGAAATCGTTGTATTCAAGTAAGGCGACCTAATCGAATGGCAACGTAAGATGTCCGCCAGGGGTTTAACTTCTCTTGACGTTGGTACTCCACTGATATACATTCAAAAAATATACATGCAACATTTCTGTTTTTGCTCCCCTTTTTTACGAGATGAACTCAAAGATCTGAAACTTTTTCTACATACACAATATCACCATTTCTCTCAAATATTGTTGACAAACCAGTCTAAATCTGTGATAGTGAGCACTTCTCCTTTGCCGAGATAGTCAGTACTGACTGCTTTTCTGAGTCCCCAGACACCCCCCCCTCCCCCAGTCCCCCCAATAAAACAAAACTGCACCTTTCAGAGTGCACTAATCATGGTGTCTAATCAGCATCTTGATATGGCACACCTGTGAGGTGGGATGGATTATCTTGCCAAGGAGTGACATTGCTCACGAAGAATATGTCACAGTACATTAACGAATTGGATTGCACGGTTTGTTTTGAAGCAGGCCGAACAGCGGTCAATGGCAGCTTGTCCAGACCCACTTTATTTCTTTCAAGTGGGTGTGGCTTGCCAGGTTTACAACTGATCACCACCTGGCGGTATGTTGGATCAGATGGTGAGGAAATTGTTCACATTCCTTAAAATTGGCCTTTCTCCATTTCCTAGGTGTTGTTTGACACAGGTTAAATCATTCCTATGTTCCTCCTTTGTTGGGTGGACTTCATCATTTTGAACATTCCTGACCGCACAAAGGCAACTAATGTCACCATAGCACCAGTGTGGTGTTTAGGACCATCAGAGATGGATGCTGTCAATGGTGATTTATGAGCATGACCTCACATTAACAGTACATGAGCCTCTTCAACTCTGACCCGTGTCGCCTCACACCACCACAGTGGGCCTTCAGTCAGCGCTGTCCCGTCTGCAAGATGCGCATTGTGCTGGGAAGGCCCATTGTGTGTATGCATGTGCATGTCTATGTAGCGCTAACTCATGTACATTTCTCATGCTAACATCGTGGCTATGTCCAGCGCCTGGGGATAGGAGTTTGGACTCACCCTTAGAGGGATCCCCCACATTGGGGGGGGGGGGGGGGGTCACTTCCTTTCAAACGTCCCTGGACGACCTTCCGAGTGTCCCGCTGTTAGAAATGTGTTGTCTCCGGGTGTCTTTTTAGAAGTGTCACCCTTTTCGAGCCCCTGATGGGACATTTGTTGATATGATAACTCGATTATGCTTCAAGACGGATGACATTTTGTCAGCGGTACACAGGAGGACAATTTGTCAGGATCCTCAAATTAGGGGGGGGGGGGGTCTTTGGAAAATTAGCACTGTTAGTAACACTTTCTTTTTTCACACAATGGCCAAAGAGATGAGCAATGGAATCTCTGAAGTTGAACACATTTCAACATTTTTAGCGCTCATATAAGTCTAAAAATAAGCGCTATGCAGCTAACGACCAATGATGACTCAGCTTGCAAAGGTTATATGACCAAATTCCGAAAACAATTGAGGCATCATTGGTCGTTACCCGAGTCCTGAGCAACTGTGATGTCATTTTCAGTCGACAGCAAGTGGTCAAATGGCCGCCTCCTGAGATGGATACAAACGAGTGGATTTTACTGATTAATTCATATTTCACAGAAGCAATGTTAAATATAATAACATATTTAGACTAGTGGGGATGCATTGAATATATTATTGTGAAGAAAATTTGGGGGTTGACTTCCCCCAATAAGGTAAAACTAGGGCAGCAATGTAGTCGTTAGCATGTCTGCCTTACAGTTCTAAGGTCACTTTCTGTGGTGATAACCAAAAATAAAGTAAAGTTAATCTTTTAAATATTCACTAAACTGACATCTCAATCCCAGTTTTATTGAGCTCCAAATTGTTAATCTATTATTTCTGGCCACAACTTTTTGGATACCTCTGACTATTTGGCTTCTGAACTGAAGGTTGCTCTTGTGATTTATGCATGTGTGCACCTGCACATCAAAATCCAGAATTCAATTAATACAACCAAGGTCTACCTTTCAAATGTGGCCTGATTTGCATCATAGAAAAGCCTGCTCAATAATTGACCCTGACGGCCAGGTGAACAAAAATGTTCATGCTGGAAACAAAGGGCGTCCCTCTGAGGCTTTACTGCTTGTTCAATGTCATCGTATACAATAGCAGAATGTGCTCCTTTTTTTTTTATGATTATATTATGCTTTGTTCTGTCAGCTGTCGATCACAACACATGACAACAGAAAGTGGGAAAAAGTTAATGACTGTATTTGAATGAAGCCATTGTAAAATTATCAGGGATTTTGTAGTTCCTTTTTTTAGATATAATAATAAAATGATAATAAGTTGCACTCAATAAAAAGTACTCACTTTGCATTTTGTTGATTCAGCATAAAAATGTTAACTCAGTCCATCATCACCTGACAAAATCATTAAAACTATTAAGTATTGTCACTTTTCAAACTTGAAGTTGGGCCAATTTGTTTCCCGCCAATGCCAGCATAAAATATTAAAAATATGTAATACGAGTACTGTGTATCATAAAAAAAAAAGAATTTGAATATTATATTTGTAATTACTAAAGTTAGTTGTACATAAGTAAAACATTATTGAGATAAAATCTTGAGTTTGAAGTATTTCAATTGCTGCCCCATTATGAAGGATAAATGCATATAATTTATAAATAGCTTTAATCCCAGAAAATGTCAACTGTAAGGCAGATGCACTGTGCACTCGACCACAGTGCTGCCAGTAATAATAGAAGCACTAAAAAAAAGAAAAGAAAGAAAGAAAGAGTGGGGGGTGGGGGGGGGTTAACACCCAAAACACAATTTTAGACTGATAAGTCGATGTTGACGTGAATGACAACCCCTCGTTTTCTTCTTAGGACTGTGCATCTTGTCGGCTCCATGACCTCTGACCAGGCATGGAATGCGGGTTTCATGTGATGTATTCAAAGTTTTGCCATCTGTGGCAAACCCCTTCTTCTAATCTAACCCCTTAATCTCACTGAGCCCTTGTGTCTTTTTAGTGGACACATGCTCTGTCCACCGGGACTGTGCATGAATTGGTGGTGACTCAAATATAAATGCGAATTGCCCGTTAAAAACAAATGTTGAATCCGAATTTTGATTCCAAAATGTGATTGTGAATGCATATTTGTCTAATTGTGTCCTGCGACTGGTAAATGTAAACCTTTCAGCCAGTACATTTAAACCTCCTTGTTTCATGATAAAGAAACACGATTTAAACGTGCATTAAGTAACATCATTGAAAGAGAAGCAAGATCAATTAAAAAATATATATTTAAAAAAAGACAGTCAGATAGATGGACGAATTGTGATGTGTGCTTCCTTTACTCCGCCATTAACAGGGATGTGCTGCCACCTAGCGAGTATCCAAGGAACGTCTAGCATATTAACCTTTTTTTCCACTCAAATTATTGCGCCTAGCGTCATCTAGAGGACGTTTTATGGTAACCCAAACACAATTTCGGTATTGCTTATATTACTTGTTTATATAGTGGTATATATTATATGGCACAAACTGTATATCCTTCTTCAGTACCTTTTTATGCATGTTAATCTCAAATGTATAATATTTTAAAATAAATTGGCAACACAGCTAATATTTATTATGTATGTTGACACTTTATTTAAAGAGGACATATTGTGAGGGGAAATTATTTTAATCATTTGTATACAAAAAGCTGTGTCTCTGGGGTGCTTGCCTCAGTTTTCAGATCAATACATATATGGCTGGGGGTTTATATACAGTATATTGATCACTTGCCAAAAATAGTGTGTAAAGTGTTTCGTAATTGTGGATCCTTTTTTGTGTGCATGTGACCCATGGGCCCAAATAACGCCATCAGTTTGCATAATATTAAACTCTAGTGTGAGTGTTGGTCTCTCTTTAATAGGTTGAAAATGTTTTGCTCATTTTTAACGACACTTTGCAACGAGGCGACACGATATGCAAGTGTTCATCGGGTGTGGCTTTCTGGTTTGGGACGTTTTGGTTTTGCTTTTTGTTTTGTGTGTTTACTGTTAAACAAATATCTCCTTTCAAGTTTCGGGGAAGTCATACCGAGGGAGACGAACTTCCTGGTGGCCGTTGAAGGAGCAACCACACCTGCCGCATTCTTTGATGGCAACTGGTAATTATTATATTGTGTGAGTCTTTGACTGACAAGTAAAAAACAAGGATTACAATTTTTGTATTATGATATTTTTGCTCCACAGTCTTGCCGATGAAGTTTCTTTCCAGGGCATATGGACATGAAAAAGGAAGGCATCCATACATGTATCCTCGCTCCTTCTGGTGTCATAGAGTAAAAAAGTGCACAATTTTACTTTGCTAACTCATTATGATCAGTGCTGGAGAACTTACTTCCAAAATATAGCACAGTTTAAGGAACAGCAAAAAATTAAATATATAGTGAAAAAAAAAATCTGATAAATTACCAATACAGTTGTACAGGTACAAAAGCTAAACGTCGAATAATGGCCGATATAAATAAAGATGACTTGACAAAAATGCTATGAATCATCACCAGAATGCACATGCACATTATGTCCACTTCAACTTCTGAAAATATCAAAACCATTGCCACCGTATTTTGGATTTTATGGGTATTTTACTCAAAATCCTCACCATTCAGTTGTGTTCAAAAGGCACAACTATGTCCTTTCCATTAAAAACAGGGTTTCCCCCCTGCCCGCTAAAAAAATGTTTCAATAAAGAACGGTTCGGTGAATGCAAAACTAGGAAACTGGTGGGGTTCGGCACTTCCAACAAATTTAAGAACCACTGCCCTAGGGTATGTGGCTTAGTACTAAGATGGTTTTATCATGCTGCCATTCATACCAAACAGTTGTTGTGTGTTTTTTTACCCACAACTATTCATCTGTTTCTATGACTGGTTCAAGAGACATTTTTTACCCTCAGATGTTTCGCTTAAACAAGGAGGTCAGTATATAAGCACAAGCACAACAGAGACTTTGGAAACAAACACAGCTCACTCAACTAATCAACGTTGGTCCAAAGGTTTGTGTTTGTTTAGGTGAGACCTGCAGGCTATTTATTCATCACTAGTGAGACTTTATGTGAAGTGTGCAATGGTATTTCTAGCTGACAGCACCTTTTTAATGAAGGAAAAGGCATTTGTGGATTAACGGATTAGGTACTTAGGAATGCTGCAGATTTTTTTCCTTTCTTTTTCTTTTTGTCATAATAGAATTTCAAGGGCGGCTTTGACTTCCCCCTGATGCATACAAGTAAGGCTCTTGAGTTAAAGTATTGCTTTGGTCTTGATTTTGTCTCTTCTTTCTTCTTTACTGCAAAGGCTGGCCTCTACAACCAAGGATGAAATGCAGGACGTTTCTCCATGCGGCTACTCAAAGGCAAAAAGTCAAGAGTGACCTTTGCCCCTTGAGATTTCATCATCCAAACTTTATATATTATTTCACCACAACATGCAAGTCTAATTGTGGTTTACACACGTTCACATAATTTGTCTTCAGTTACAAACAACATGTTTTTTCTCATCATTAAACCAATTGAGATCTGATTGTGTGGCATGTCATAGACTCATACATAGAAATCTTAACAATTGGGTGAGGCCATTGTTGCAATATGTCAGTGCGTCCGCCATATTGGAAGTGTCAGACAGCGGTAAGACACATTGATATAATTGGCACCAAAAACAACAACATATGTATATTTTAATGTAATTATTGTTTAATCCCTATGTTTAGATCTGTTGGATCTGTATAAGCTTCAAACCAACGCATGTATTTTTCTAATGTTTTCACAAGTGTTTATGCTGCCAAATTGAATATACCAATATACGTTACACTACTTGTGACAATATTAAAATGACATATTCATTCTGTGGCTATAAAAACTACATCATGAAATGTGTAAATATCCTGTATTGCGTTTTCATTTGACCGATTGTGAATTTGTGATTAGTAGTTTTTGTATTGATTTTAGTCAGTGATTATGATTAATCATTTTTATATTCAGTGTTTTAAAGCAACGTAACAGGGAAATCCTCCCCTTTGTGATTATGTTTCTCACTTAAAATATAAACCACTTTGACAGGTAAAATAATAGTCACAAAGTCAGCAAATTATTTTCGCAAAATCATGTTAGTATGGGTACGTATATACCAAAAAAATATATATTTTTTTTATTCAGTCTTAATCCCATGAGACCTGGCTTTGACAAACGGTTGGTACATATGTCTAGCGATGTTGAACGCTACACATTGCCACATCCAATACGGCGGTACCATCACTGTACGGTTTAACACTCAAGGCTTATGTTTATGTTTCTGTAGACATGCCTATGGTTCATTTCCGGGCCCTTCGAATTTTAAACGCCTACCCGGAGAAGTAACCAATAGAAATAGACTTAAGCTTCCGGGTTCCGCTCCTTAGCCGCGCCCACCGTGCGTGCCCCTGACAACAGTGCGAACGTGTCAACCCTGTACGCATGGCACGGAGGTGGCACTCAGCGCTTGCTTTTCCATTCTGGTTTGACCAGTCGCCCTGGTCAATAGCACGCAGGTAGCCATGTCGGAGGAGTGCGACTTTGAGAAGACGCTCGCCTCAATTGGAGGTAGAGAAAGGATCTATTTGGTGACCGATGCGGGAGAAAGAAATGTAGCGAACGAAAGCGACGCCGACGTGGTGCGCCAGTTCATCGACGATTTGTTCGGCGACCGACCGCCCTTTTCTACCCTCGCTGCGGGTGATCAGTGCCACGACAAGCCTCCCCAAGGTTTGGACTCTGGAGCCTGCCGGTGTAGCACTCCGACGACAGTTATGAGGCAGACGAGTCGCTCCAGCCGTCGGAGGACCATCGACTACCCCGCCATCATGCTCCTCTTTAGGCACACTTTCATCAGAAGTGAGGTGTGCGTGAAGAAAATCCTCAAGGACGTCAGGGCACGCACCAAAGGAGCCAGCGGCGCCTTGCCGGCCTTGATCGGATTAGTGCGTATCACCACCGGGGAGAGCGACGAGAGCCGCCGATGCCTACATCGCTTGGAGACGCTCATCCGCAAAGTGTTCCCGCAGCATCCAGCGAACACTGTCTGGGTGGGCTCGTTCGTCCCCGACACACCGAGTAGCGTGCTCGACATCAAAAAGAACGTCTGCAGAGTCATAGCTTGTGCTCAAACAGCGGGTGTGTGAACCAATTACAATTTGCTTTAATCACAAAAGCAAGCATTAAACACGTGTTCTTGGTTTTACTTTTAGTGGATCACATTAATGAATGGTCTGCTGCATCTGCCCCCCAGGCCTTGACTTTACACCGCTGTTTTAACAATAGTGGGGCATGCTGCATGAAAAACAAAATTGGTCAGGTACATATTGTGACTCTATTCAAATAGATCATGCACAAATTAAAAACTTGGGTAATAAACTCACTAATTTATAACTAAAAACGGTTGCCAAATCATCTACTGCATATCATTTTTTTAGGCCACTGTACTTCCTGGTACATAGTCATGGTAAACAGCATTGTCATTTCAAATATTAATTATATTAAAGCTCAAAAACGATATTGCAGGTGTGATCAATTTGTCCATGGTGTTACAATGTACACTGTTGTGAACAGTGCTCAACCAAATTCCCACGATATGCTCGGATACACTTTTAAAATTATGTAACATTTATTTGAGAGGCACAATATGGTTGTCTGCTTTTGCCATTTAGGTAGTAACAAATCCAGATTGTGAAATGTGAGCAAGTACAAACTTTGTTTCTACTCTCTGCATTGAACCCACCATGTTTGTTTTAAACTTCGGGGTCTTTAACCTGAAGCACAGCATGTAGCTTTGACCGCCCATTACAACAAGAGAATACTTATTTTTCCTCGTTGAAGGCTATTGTGTTGATTAAAGGGCCATCAGCCTTAAACTCAACTAATGAGTGCTAACACTGGGCAGACATAATGAAAGTAGGTCAAAGCATGACATTCACAAGACCACTCTGAAAAAAAGTCCAAGAACAAAAGGCGCTTTCAAAGCATTGAGGATAAATTGACAAGTTGTTAAATGCTCATTATTGCTTTCCAGATATTCCCCAGGATAGAGGGAACCCGCTTTTGTGGCCATTCCAGTATTTGTTCAGGCTTATTGGAGGAGGAGCCAGAGATGAAGCCAACAGTCCGGCGGCCAGCAATCGAAGAGGTTAGCGACAACATTGCGTCAATGACAGGAGTGAGCACTCCAACTCACACCATCTGTTTCGCAACCTTAATCCATTCGATCGCAACAACACTTTCGCTTCTAATTTTATTCCTGATTACACGCCATGGGTGAAAAGCAGGCAACACCCAGTTAAGACAACATGCTCGTCAGCCTGTGAGGACCAAGGAACACATAATATGTTTTTTTTCCTTGTTTTTTTTGACAGCTCTGAGGTGCTTCGATTTCCTGATTGTGGGTGGGAAATTCGTTAGCTTCCAGATCCAAATGCACCCCAGAAGGAGGCTGCAATGACTTAATCATTATGTGCAGTGTTTATTTACATTGTTTATTTGCATTCTATTACATTTTTACTATATGTTTTTATATTGTGCAATGTTATAGAGTGCTCTTATCTATATTGAAAATATTTATTTATTTATTTTTTGGGGGGGGTGAAACAGCTGAATGCCATTTTAACTTATTCACTGCCAATGACGGCTATAGACGTCAAAAATTCATTTGAACTATTTCTATTAGTTGAACATTTTTCCCCACTTTTGTCAACTAGTGTATGAAAAGCTATAATTTTGTATTGTACATTTAGAACAGATATAACATTTGTGATTAATTGTGAATTAACTACTGAAGTCATGCGATCACTTACGATTACAAATTTTAATCGCCTGATGTCCCTCATTTTTAATAATTTTTTCTTTTGTTTTTGTAAATTGCATCAGGCCATTAAATTTTTTTATATTAATTAATCGCTTGACTTCAATAGCTAACTCGCGATTAATCACAAATGTTATATCTGTTCTAAATGTACAATTTAAAAAAATCTAGGTTTTCATACTCTTGTTAACAAAAGTGGACAAAAAATGTTCAACTTATAGAAATAGTTCAAATGAATTTTTTATGTTTATAGCCGTCAATGGCAGTGAATGAGTCAACTTATTTCAATGAGGAAAGATGATTTGAGATACAAATGTTCTGAGTTAAGAGACATGTTCACAGAACAAATGACATTCTTATTTCAAAGGCACCAGTGTATTAACTTTAGTGACCTTCCCAGCAGTCAAATCCCTCCAGAGCAGAGATGTTCACTAGTGATGGCAAAATGAAGCTTCATGAAGCATTTGCGATATTTTTTGACTCCTCTAGATGGTGCTCTTGGTTTAAAGATAAAGGCAAGTGCAATGAAAATGGATTACATTTGCATTGCATCTTTGAATCATGAGTGCCATCTAGAGGAGTCAAAAAATATCGCAAATGCTTCATCAAGCTTCATTTTGCCATCACTAATGTTCACCCTCTACATCCAGACTGCAAATGATAAGCAAACAAGTATCAAAATAAGTTAATAACGGGAAAACAAGGGATTCACATTGAGTCATTTATCACAGCAAATTTGTTTTTCTCTTCTAGGTGACTCTAGAAGCGTAGAGGAGAGCATTCATTTGAAAATCAATTCCATGTCTGCTGGGCCTAATGAAGAATCAGTTGGAGCAGATGCCTGATGTCGCTGGATCAAGAGCCCAACTCTGGATAATGTTTAGGTCAAGAGCCTTCAGGTTGTCGCGGATGTCAATTTCTGGTGCTACAAGGTTCTGGTGCTGAGCCTGACAGAACTTATAATACAGACTTTGCCTTATGACATTTAATATCGTCTTGCACTACAAGGAGAACAATCAATTATTGTGCACACATTTATTACCAGTTGAGCTAAACGACTGTAACTTGTGCATTCCGAATTTTGGGTTAAACTTATTTGAATTACCGTATTTTATCTGAAAACTGGAATTAATACTGGCCTCCAAGATACAGTATCAACAATTAAATATTTTTTTCTGAACAGCTCATCTTCCTATCGGGCTGAATCTTCTTCTTTTTCACATTATTTTTTTTTAAACATGCTGTGTCTTAGATGTATGCTTTTGATGATTGTAAAAGTAAACAAATGTGCTCTATTGTTGTTTGTATTTATTAGGCTTATGGATTGCCCATGACACATTTGAATAAAAAATGTACACAATTTTGGATGTGTTGTATAAGACATTCACTTATAAGAACTGGTGCTTGGTAGTGATGGCAAAATGAAGCATTTGCGATATTTTTTGACTCCTCTAGATGGTGCTCTTGGTTTAAAGATAAAGGCAAGTGCAATGAAAATGGATTACATTTGCATTGCATCTTTGAATCATGAGTGCCATCTAGAGGAGTCAAAAAATATCGCAAATGCTTCATGAAGCTTCATTTTGCCATCACTAGTGTTTGGACTTTTTATGTCAAGATAAATTCCCTTGTAACCAGGGGCATCCGTTGCTAACATATTAAGTATTGTTTTAAAGAGTAGATCAGAATGTAGTGCTGAGCCATTAAGTCTTTTGTCACTTTTTATGATTGATCACTGATCCTCTACGGAAGGTTGTTTGAGTCCAAATTAAATAGTCAAGTAAAATGTGAAATAATTACGTAATTAAGTTGTGAATTATATTTAATATATATTTGATCATGTTTCATGACTTCTTACAGGATAGTTCATGAATTTTTTTCATAGCTCTTTTTTTTAATTCCATAGGAATTGTCATGATTGAGTGGCATTATTTTTTAGTTAATGGCATTTTTTATTTATTAACTTGACCATCAAATATTTATTGGCATTGGCATATTTCATATTTTAGTCCCTTAAAGAAGTAAATATTCGAAAGTCAGAGGTTTGATGAGGTGGTATGTGGGAGCCGTTATTTAATAAATAGCCTACATAATTGTGTGTATTATCTATATACTTAACATTATGTATTTATTAATTGCACATACAATTCAACATGATGCTCATACTTTGTTTTTGTTTTATTGCTTAATAAATTGAAATCAAGAGCCACACATTAAACAAACAAACATCACAGTTAACTTGCAAGTCATATACAACAATCTCACAATAACAGTAAAGGAAGAGGAAATAATAATAATAATAAATTGCCAGGGGTCTGAAACTAAGAAATATTAAAAACACCAAAATGAAAACACAATATCAAAGCATCTTTGTGCAGTTTGTCACTTTTTTGACTCGCGACTGCCACCTCTGGCCCAAAGCGTAACTACAGCATCTGTGGCAGGCTCGTTCATGGTGCACGTGCAAGTACGTGCACGATCTTAAAGCGACAGCCACTGTTGACAAACTAATACACGACTTCGAATGAAGTAAGAAAAACTCCGCCCCTCCCCTCATCAAAGAAACTGTGAGGGTCCGCACACTCTACTATAAAGGGAAGATAAAAGCTGACAGGTGCAGTCAGAGTAAAACAGTCAGGGCTCTTTGTACTCATCCGGGCATTAGTGGAGTATACATGATGTAGAAAAAGCTTTAATATTACCTTTTGAAACTGCACAATGCATCTTTAAGGTCTTGACAGCCTTCTTATTTTTAGAAGTAGAGATGGACTGTAAAAATGCTTCTATCTCTTTCAAAAACAGAAAAAAAATAGGTTTTGACTCTACAAATTTACACTTATGAATTATAAAACTTAGCAAAATATATTAAAAGTTTAATATAATTTTTCAAATGAATTGTCATAGTTCACCCCCCCCCCCTCCCAAAAAAAAAACATTAGGTAAGTAAAGCTCAAAATTACAAAAGATATTGTCCAAAAATAAATTTGCAAACATTTTGCCATTGCTTGCGAGAAAAGGTACATTTCCAAAACAGATGCACAAGAGTCTCTAATTGGGAGTATGATGCTCATACTGAAAGTTTTTTTTTTTAATACAAACAAAAATAGGTACAATCTCATTACAATAATTTTCCAAATTCACATAATGAGTACAATCAAACAAACAACCATATAGGGCATTTCCATTTCAAATAAAGGACAGAAAGGGCAATGAAAGAAAAAAAATCACAAGTACAGTCTTTCAATAAAAACAAAAACAGCGAATTATTTTAAGATTTCAATTCCTTTTTCCAATGAGCAATATTTGGTTTTGTTCTAAAGAAACAACATTTGTGTATATATTGTTTACCTAGTAAAATAATATTGTTCATTCATAAATCAAAATTATTATTTAAAAAATAACCATATTTAATATCCGTGATAGTAAGATTACTACCTATGTGTGTTCCTTTAGAACAAATCAAATGTTGAAAGTCAAGCCAACATTTTTTAACATACTCGCATTAAAAAGAAAAGATGATCCAAATCTTTATTTACACTTTCACAAAAAACACAATTTCTCACATCCATCTTAAATTTCTCCTTCAAAAGCTCTTTGTGGAGTAAATATTATTAAGAATTTTAAATGTAAGTTCCTTGGTTTCTGCTGGGACCGGAAATGTCAAATTTTACACTTTCACAAAAAACACAATTTCCCACATCCATCTTAAATTTCTCCTTCAAAAGCTCTTTGTGGAGTAAATATTATTAAGAATTTTAAATGTAAGTTCCTTGGTTTTTGCTGGGACCGGAAATGTCAAATATTTACATATAACCGCTTTTCCATCTTCTAATTTAAAGTCCTTAAGAATATAGTCACGTTTTAATGAACTAAACAAACAATTATATAGTTACTGGCTTCTATTACATTTGTTGTTGCATCTGTCGTCACAAAAATCAATACCATTAATGAATAGATGCCTTAAAGCTGCCGTGATTTTTGAATGTATTTTATCCTGTTTAACCATGTTTACCAGGGAGATAGAAAATTTATTTACAATTTGTTTGTTTTTATTTTGGGTACATCTAATTTGATAATTTCTCACAAAATACTGCATGTTGTAAAATATTACCTTCCTCATCCATAAATGGTCAACAGCCAATATTCCTCTGTAAAACCAATCAGAAATAAAAAATAGATCTTTTATTAACCAATATATACCTGTTATTCCATATAGGTGTATTGTGTGGTGTGAAGTTATGTTTGAATATGAGTTTCCAATACAGAAGAACCTGTTGATGAAAATCTGAGAGTTTAAGAGGAAGTTGTTTGAAGTCATAATCACATTTTAACAAAAAATCTATTCCACCTACTTTTTTTTAAAGACAAGGTTGGGTATGTGGGACCATATTATTTTTAGGTTGCTCATACTGAAAGGTGAAAACTGATTCACATTAGAGCCTTTGTGGAAAAGCCCGTGTTTTGTATAATTAAAATTTTCACTCTCCTTCATTTCTTCTACCTTTATCATTTCGCGTTAAAAATATTGCATATTCTAAGTTATTTTACCAGCGTGGATCGTTGAACAGATTACACATTAGTCACATTGCTTTTATAGTATTTTTTTTAATCAGGCTGTAACGAGGGCAGCTAACGTAGACGTCTAGCGTCGGGGACCTTCGGCTTTGTCAAAAAGAAGTTAGCAGCGGCTACCCTGAGTAGCACTGGTTTGCGTCTCCTGACAGTTTAACGTGGCTCAGTCATTAAAGTATCCACGCGTATCTACACCGTTGAACACTTAACCCGGGATAGAGGAGGGAATACAGGCTAGCCATGATAACATCTGCCGGTAAGTTGCGAGGACGGAAATAATTTTTGCTAGCCTCAAGTTTAGCTAGCTGCCATTGATTTAGCTGAGTCACACAGATGTACTGTATGCTGTCAGTTAGCGTTTAGCCTATAAGATCTTCCGAAAGCGTATTGTCAACAGTTTATATACGTAGTGCACCATGAAGGAAGAATAGTTACATTAAAATGTAACACCACGTGTTGGAAATACAACATAAAGGGATTTCTACTACGCAATGGTTATTTTGCCGTGACCGGCAACTCGCCACCTAGCCTAATAGCAAGTACAAATTCTGAGCCGGTGGATAAAAAATAACCTAAATAGCTAAAATTACCTGTTCACGACCAACCTACTATAATCACGGCTGTTGACGACAGATTTATAATTCCAATTACCCGATCAGCCGTTCATGGCAAAATAACGCGAGCAGGAGTGTTGCCGGTCACTGCCTTATAGAAATAGATTACTTTCTAAGTACATTTATTTTTGTTTAGTGAGAAACCCAATTGATACATAGAAAAACACCGTTGACTAAAAACGTGTAGTAACATATAACGTTTGACATAAACATACTATATATTTTTCCCTCTCCAGCCGGAATTATTTCCCTCCTTGATGAGGAGGAACCACAGCTCAAGGTAGGACACTTCACACAGCCCGGCTTTAAGCTGTTGCCTTCAAATAAACAAACCTGTTTAAGAAATTGATTTGAATTCTGTTGGCAGGTGTTTGCGCTGCAGAAGCTTGACTACCTTGTCAATGATTTCTGGGCTGAAATTTCTGGATCTGTTGACAAAATGTAAGTGGCACACTGAAAAACAGTTTTTGTTTTTAAAGAATATTTATTGCGATAATAAAATACAGGGCATCCTCAGTTGGTGATGGAATTGTGATGATAGTATACTGTTGCAACGTAACCTGAATTTATATGCAAAAGCATGCCATTGAAGTAGTAAAGCCATAATTTCAGTAAATATTTGTTTTGGAAGTAATTTTATTTATTTCCAAGTTTTTGAAGGCTTGTAATTCTGCTAAAGTCATAATTGCAGTATTTGTATAAAAGTAACACATTTGTTATAAGTATCAAACAATCATGTAACCATGAGATATTGTATTTTGAGATTATCATAACCCAAGGACACCCAGTGTGTATTTTAACCCAAAATTATTTGAAAATTATGTTATGTAAAGGCAAAAAAAAAGTGGTCAAACTAAATGCACGATACTTCATTCACATCATTGAGTGTGTAAACCAGTATGCTTCTGCAATCATATTTCTTTCTTTGTCTTACACATGCAGCGAGGTTCTATACGAAGATGAGACATTCCGAAACAGAGAGTTTGCTGCTCTGGTGGCCTCTAAGGTCTTTTATCATCTTGGAGCTTTTGAGGAATCTCTGAACTACGCACTTGGTGCTGGGGATCTTTTCAATGTCACTGATGACACTGAATATGTGGAGACCATCATTGGTGAGTGAGGAAAGATTATCACTACAGTATCTCTTCTGAAGATGTAATGATGAAGGTGACCCCTCCCCTCCCCACTCAATAATTCACTGTTACATCCTGCTAGCCAAATGCATCGATCATTACACAAAGTTGCGAGTGGAAAATGCTGAGATGCCTGAGGAGGAAGAAAGGAAAGTTATTGACCCTCGCCTTGAGGGCATCGTCAACAAGATGTTCCTGCGCTGCCTCAACGACCACAAGTACAAGCAGGCCATCGGCATTGCCTTGGAAACTCGCCGCCTTGACATGTTTGAGAAGACCATTTTAGAATCGGTAACGCCACTTCTTAACCCTTTGCAGCTCATATGAGAGATGTGATTTGTGTTAATGGCTGCTAAATGAAATATTTGTTTCCTATGTAGACTGATGTCAGTGGGCTTCTTGCCTACAGTCTGAAGGTGTGCATGTCCCTCATGCAAAACAAGAAGTTCCGCAATGAGGTGCTGCGGGTTCTGGTCAAGCTCTATATGAACCTGGAGAGGCCTGATTTCATCAATGTTTGTCAGGTAACTACCAATGTTATCTTTAGTGAATCTTGCAAAACTTGCTCACCTCATTCCGCTGCACATGGTTCAGCTCTAATCATTTATTTTCTTCTACTACACTAGTGCTTGATATTCCTGGATGACCCACAAGCTGTCAGCGACATTTTGGAAAAGTTAGTGAAGGAGGACAACCTGCTGATGGCCTACCAGATCTGTTTTGATCTATATGAGAGTGCCAGCCAGCAGTTCCTTTCCTCTGTCATCCAAAACCTGCGAACGGTCGGAACACCAATCCCAGCAGTTCCTGGTTCCACTAATACAGGCACAGTGTCCACTACAGATAAAGACAGGTGAGCATGAAGATAAACGAAACGGAGTTTGAATAAATATGAAAGACCCTCCTATCCCTATCATTATAATTAAATATAAATCACCTTGTTTAGGTACCTGTGTATATTAAGGGATAGTTCGGGTTTTTGGCATCCTCACCTAAAGTGGTGTGCAATCAGCACTGACTTACCACTGACAGCGTCCTGTGACACGAGATCTGGTCCGGTTTTGGTCGAGACGAAAGTAGTCCGGCAAGTTGCCTGGGGTCACAGAAAAAAAGCGGTTTTCTTTTAAAACAATTTGTGTTCAAAAGAGTGATAAATTTGCATCACAAAACTGCACATTAGAAAAAAAGTCAGACTCCATTACCGCTGGGCTCTATTTTTCTGTTCGTATCACTGACAGATGTGCGTTCCACCGTAATTATAACTTTGAAAACTCACGATAACATGTCTTAAACAATTTTCTTCCCCCAGTGATGCAATGGAGACAGATGACAAAGCTGGCAGCTCCCCTGCAGGAAAACCAGCAGAGGCGGTAAAGGATAATACTGCAGTGTTTGTTGTGTTTGTCTGTAGAGAAACCTGAAGTTGGCCATGAATTCATAATCTTTGCTTCGCATTACATTCATAGAAGGAAGAGCCCAAAGATCAGAATGCCAAGATGATCAAAATCCTCAGTGGGGAGATGGCCATCGAGTTGCACTTGCAGTTCCTAATTCGAAACAACAACACTGATCTGATGATTCTCAAAAACACAAAGGTAATGTGCGAGTCTGCAGCGCCTTTAACAAGTGCAAAATGAAAATAAACAAATGCATACTTTTGCCACTGTGATGTATGCAATTGTAATGATAATAATAATAATAATCTGTTCTTTTAAATATTGATTTATTTTTTATCAGTTCATTGTTGGAGCCCTGATGTGAACTTATAAATATCTCCAGAAGCACTCTTTTCAGTGCCCTAAAACAGACTTTGTGTGGACAAAATGCCAAAAAGAAATGCTTGTATCTGTGTGGATTTTGACATTTTAGCAAGAGTTGGTGGTTATGTGTTGTCTTATTTATTTTTTATTCTTTTTATACAATTCCCATTTCAAATCTCCCATCTCATTTTAGGATGCGGTCCGAAATTCAGTGTGCCACACAGCCACTGTCATAGCCAACTCTTTCATGCACACTGGCACCACAAGTGACCAATTCCTCAGGTCAGCATTTTATCCAAGGGGCAAAATGTTCTGTAAGAATTGTAACCACAAGTATTGATGTTTCTTGCTCATAATCATTTTTATTATTTTTTATTTTTTTTAAACAGAGAAAACCTTGAATGGCTTGCCAGAGCCACCAACTGGGCAAAATTCACAGCAACAGCAAGTCTTGGTGTCATTCACAAGGTAAAGCCAGTAAACACAATTTATTGACATCAATAGTGTTGTTTGTTGTTAAATTGTTGTCATTTCTTCTTTAGGGTCACGAAAAAGAGGCCCTTCAGTTAATGGCCACGTACTTGCCAAAGGACACCTCCCCTGGCTCTGCCTACCAGGAGGGCGGAGGTCTGTACGCTCTCGGCCTCATCCATGCCAATCATGGCGGAGACATCATTGATTACCTGCTCAGTCAGCTCAAAAACGCCAGCAATGATGTAAGTCGGACTCTATATGTTTGAACACGCAAATCCTGATGTGTAACTCGTGCTTCATCTTGTTTTTGTTTGAACAGATTGTTCGCCATGGGGGTGCTCTCGGTCTCGGACTGGCTGCTTTGGGAACAGCTAGACAGGATGTGTATGACCTCCTCAAGTCCAATCTGTATCAGGATGATGCTGTGACTGGTATGTGAAACCAACACAAGTGGTCATGTTTTGAGAAAAAAACAACCTGAGATGGACATCTGGCCTCTACTGGTTGTCTGATGACAATTATGTTGCGCATTGTTAGTATGTCCTAAAATAATTGTGCATGATTTTCATGCAACTGATGTGATTTACTGTACAGTCCTACCAAAAACGTTGTACATCAAGAGTTGGTTATCATGCGTGTCCTTGCAGGTGAGGCTGCTGGCTTGGCCCTGGGCCTTGTCATGCTGGGCTCCAAATCAGCTCAAGCCATCGAGGACATGGTGGGCTACGCGCAGGAGACCCAGCACGAGAAAATCTTGCGTGGCCTGGCCGTGGGAATTGCTATGGTCATGTATGGACGCATGGAGGAGGCCGATGCCCTCATTGAGAGTCTCTGCAGAGACAAGGTAAGGCTCACATAATGAAACTGTTGTATTTTCCGCATTAAAATAATTTTTTGTGTTTCTTGTGAAGTGTTTGTCACCATCTTGTATAAGCATCAAATTTGTAACTGCAAGTTCTCAGAGCAATGCTTTACTTTTCTAACTTTTAGGACCCCATCTTGCGGCGGTCTGGTATGTACACCGTAGGCATGGCTTACTGCGGCTCTGGGAACAACAAGGCCATACGCCGCCTGCTACATGTGGCTGTAAGTGTTTGTTGGTTCACTTCACAATGTTGAAACTCAGCTTCTCCCACCAGTCACAGCAATGCTACAAATCTGTCCTCTAGAGGGCATCATCTGCACGCTACTATCAATAGGAGGCCACTTATATTTTGTATGAGGATTCTTTGCAGGGCTAGCTGCTATTTTTGCATTAGTGGACTGAGATGTATGCTTCCTTTATCTGAAGGTGAGTGACGTAAACGATGACGTCAGGAGGGCAGCTGTTGAGTCCATTGGTTTCATCTTGTTCAGGTAAGGACCAGATTGAATAAATTATGATAATAGCTTTATGATTCAATCACATCTATCAGTGGTCCTTTTGTTTGCATTTCAGGGATTATGTATTTTATTTATCCTACATTTTTGTCATTGATTTTATAGAGCTTTTTTTTGTACTATAATGTTAATGTAGTCAATGTAAGTAAGGTCCCAAAACTGTTTGTACATTTTAAAATCTAGATATTATTATGAATATTATTATTATTCACTGAAATGCATTGGAAAGAGGAAAAATAATACTTTATTTTTGTAAACCCCCCAAAAAATTCACACAAAAAATGCTGATGAACATTCATTATGGATTTTCCACACAAAAAAAGACTTCTGTATGCTTAAAAGACAAACTGTGTGCGTCTAAATCAGCTCTTATTTTTCTAGAAAATAACACAAACTTGTCTGTGGGTTACTCATTAAATGTGATTTATCACAAAGTAAACAACAATGTTCATATTTAAGAATTAAATTTTGCTTTCTAAATTTAGTCTTACATAAACTTTAAAAGATAATAAGATTAGACAAATCGCTTGTGGATTGTGCCATTTACCCTTTTCAGGCTGACAGAAACATGACAGCCATGTATTCATACCCTTCGAAAAGCATGCGCCTTAAAGTGGATAGATTATTTTCATAGGGGTGACACGGATGATGCCTTAGGCATTATTGTGTTCTCATGTGCGCATTGTGAGCAAAAATCATTGGTGTTCTGACTGTCACACCATAGTCTACAGGCAGCACTTTACTCCAGAACAGCATATTTAGCTGAAACCCTCGGAAAAAGGGGCCTAAAGAAAAAATATAATTTCCACTTGAACAATTACATGTAGTTTTTTTGTTTTGTTTTATTTAAAAAAAAAAGGGGTTGAAATGTTTGACTGCTTTATTCATGAACTTTCTGCAATATGTTTAGTACTTATTGGTAGCTTTTCCCATCTTAACTTTGTACATTATGTTATCATCTGATCAGGAAAATCTTTTTAATCTAAATATAGATTTAGATTTTTAAATTCATGGATCTCATTATTTGGCAAGTCTTTTTCTCCTTTGAATTGACTGTTCTCAAAACAGCGTTGAATGTGGATGACAATGTGTGTATTGGAACACAACAATGCCCACGGTTTTGCTTGTTACTTTTGGAAGGGAGATTTATCTCTTTTTTTTCTTTTTTTTTAGGCTTAAGACGATGAATGTCAGAGTTGGTTATTTTGGGCAAGTTCTACTAAACACATCGTCTAGCCATCCGCCTATAGCCGTGTAACAAAACTAGAAAAGACAGAGCCATATTTCCAGCAACACCGAAGATGACGTGCAAAGAGCACACTGAGCCCCCCGACCTAAAGGTCGTCTTGTGCTTTGATGTGTGAAGAGTTTACTTAAGTATAAACTCTAATGCCAACAGTCTAGGCAAATGAAGACACACTTAAGTTTAACACATTTTATTCAGCATGTTTACGTGCTTAGTCATTTATTCCTTTCATATTTTATACAAAAAAACGTTTGAGCATGTCTACAATTTAGGAAGTACAAAATGTATCATCTCTAGAGATGTAGATTAGAAAGTAGCTATACGAGATGGTATTAGTGCACATTTGTAGTCCAAATTAAATGCATTTTGTTCTGTACTGCTGACAGAATGTAAACATTGCAAGAATCATAGGTTGAAAGAATTTATAGCTGAAGTGTTGACCTTGCAGTTAAATACTTGACATTAATTTGGTCTTTCTTGTTGTGTAGTGAATAATCTATATGATAACGCAAGATACAGACTTTTACAGTAGATTGTTAGCGGGGGGTTCTGAAAGGTAACAGTGGCCTGTTTTCCTATATTTCTTGTGTAAACACATTTTGGTGGTGGCAGAAGATGACAAAATGCATTATTTAGCAGTTTTGTACTGTAACAGTATAATTGTAGGGTCAACCCCAGTAGATGGGTCTAGTTTGATAGGAAAAAAAATACATTAAAAAATGCCTGTCAAACACAGTCCAATCAATCCAGCTTTTGAAATTGGTGGTGGTGCAACTATTCTGTCTTTTGAATTTGAAAAACTCGATGTTCTGCACGATCCAAACCACTTCCTGGTGCTTTCATGTTGATTGGATTGTTGTAACTTCATAGGCGGCTCACATGTTCTTCCTGCCTTGTGTCGTCCTCATCAGTAAAGCGCATCGGGTCTAACACAACACCGCTAGATGACTGAGTACGTAGTTGGCATCTAAGGGGAGTTGGGTGGCTTACTGTCCCAATGCCGTTCCTCATGCCCTTCTTCATGAACAGTTTGGAGTTTTCAGCCATGGAAGAACTGAATGAAATTCTCGTAAGAGTCAGAGTAACGTTTGAAGCCTTTGGATGTCTGTCCGGCCGATGATGTTTGCATGTCTTATAATTACAGGTAATGTAGCGTGTGAATGCCTCCCGAAACGTCTTGTTGAAAAGCGTGTACACCAGCGGGTTGATGCCCGACGATACGTAGCCCACCCACACAAAGATCTCCATCAGCCGGGAGATGATGTTGACATCGCAGCTGGTACATAGCACAGAGGTGACATTAGTGATGAAGAAGGGACACCACATGACCACAAACAGGAGGAAGACTATGCCCAGCACCTTAGAGGCGCGCTGCTCATTGCTTAGAGTCTGCATTGATTTCTTCCCCATGGTGGACATTCTGCGGAAGGGGATTTCATCAACGTTAGGAAGGCGTGCTGTGCCTATATTGGGGGTTTCTTGCATCTTAGAAAACCTGTCCAACATATGAAACTGATCAACTTGATTAGCAGTCTCAGGATGTTCCCTTTGGAATAATGTGGACACTGTCGGGTAACTGAAGCGCTGAAGCACCTTTGACCTGAGTAAATAAACCTTTTTGCGCAGCACGTGAACAGTAAGAAGGTAGATGACCATCATTATGATCAGTGGAACAAAGAATGCTGCCATGGAGCCAAAC
This sequence comes from Leptonotus elevatus, assembly GCF_054856555.1. NCBI lineage: Eukaryota > Metazoa > Chordata > Actinopteri > Syngnathiformes > Syngnathidae > Leptonotus > Leptonotus elevatus. The sequence continues at coordinate 10,099,706 of NC_141249.1, read as the reverse complement.
ATGATGAATTCCCGGAAGGTGTCTGTTTTAAGCTGGCATGTGTGGTTGCTGTTGAAGGTGATGTTGTTTCTGGGTTGGTAGTTTTGGAGACCCTTGATTGGAATAGGGATTGCTATACCTGGAGAAGGAGATGAAAAATATATATTAGTCTTGCGACCCTCGCCAGTTTGTTTTCATATTATAGTAAGCCAGGGCCTCAGGGGTGCCAAAACGTTTTCCTCCGAGGCTCACAATAAAAAAATCGGAGGATGCTAGAGACACTTTGAAAAAAAAATGTATGTCAATTTTTCAATCACACCAAAATCAAGCAATTGCATAATCTTTATATATTCAACTGTTGTTTTGGGGGAAAACTGCTCCCTGAACAGCTTTCTACAAGGGAAATACTGTAGGTTTTGACCATATTTTGGGACGGTCGAGACACTAACCCACCAGAATATAGCAGCTCCTGCACTGAACAGCAGCTGAATTAAATATTTGCATTCAGAACAAAAACAGGAGCAATCTGTCGTAAGATTACTTTTATTAAAGCAGTTACTTGGCAATCATTCATATGATATTTTCACAATTTGGACCTTGACACAGAGCAGATTTTTGCTTATAAAAATTCATCAGTCTTGATGAAGAGAAATTGTATTTATTTAAATTGTAAATGTTTTATTTGCATTTTTAGAAAGGCCCTATTGTATATAAAACAAATTTATTAGCAGCAGATGTCATTTTTAGTATGTGTTGTAGGCCGCTTAAAAATGGATGGCCGGCCACAAATTTCCCCCAGATCATAGTTTGGACACCACTGTAGTAAGTAGTATGAAAGCACACGCCAGTGGTCATGGCCAACGAATCTGCATTAAACTGACATCCTTGACCCCATTGTTGGTAACATCGCAGATGTTTGATTTTATTTATTTTACTTGTGTTTTGCTGTTCCGGAATACGGTGCCTAACCCACACCGTGTTCCTCCCATTGCTGCAGAGAATGTAACTGTTTATATTGCATCTGCTTTTATTCCATCCGGCCTGTGTTTATGAGCCTATAAACCAGGTCTGCCATGGATCTTATGTCAAGAAATGTATTTCAAAACCTTGCCAGTGTTTGAAATTTGTCATTGTAAAGATGGCAACAGAGATGAGTGAAATGTGTGTGAAAGTGAAAGAAGCCTGTGAAGTGATATGCTTACAAATGGATACAAGCCACACCAGTGCTATCTTGACCATGGCCTTGGCTCTGGATTTGTACTGGCTGTGCTGTATGGGCTTCTTGATGGCAATGTAGCGATCCAGTGAGATGGCGCACAGGTGCATGATGGATGCAGTTGAAAACAACACGTCCAGGAAGAGCCAAATAGGGCAGATGAAATCTGGAAGGGGCCAATCAGAATCTAAAGAAATAGTAGAGAACAATGATTCACAACTGACAGTTATTGAAATTCCTATTGCAGCAGTTGGATTTCTGGCACATTTTGGGTTTCATGCAATGGTCTGGTCAGTGGGGAGCTCTATCACCCAGCAAGTGGTTAGAAGTCTCAATCTGAAGATCTCTTTGTTTATATATGTGAAGTTTTACTGGAAAGAGGAGTGGCCATAGGCTGTTGATAGCACTAAAAGCTCTTCATCAGTCCTGGAGAATTACCGTAATGTTTATTTTCACTTCCAGGCATTCATTTGGCACTTTATTCCAGCACCTTTTTACTTTTGAGAGAGACCCTTGGATTATTTTTGTGGGTTTGATCTTGGTTTGTGATAGAACCTTATTTTTTCATACAGATGGCATTTGTTCTTTGAAAGTTGTCCTACTACCCGAGTAAAGACTAATAACCAAAAGTACTGGATTCTGAATTTGTGTCTTTTAATAAGTCAATATGTTGAGGGAAAGTCGGGCACAAAGCTTAAAGTATCAGTTTCCTTCAGTTATTTGTTCACACACAGTTAATAATTTTATCTTAAGACTTCCCTAGTGAGTTAGCGACAATGACAAAATTGTACTATGCAAGTGAATAAATCTCCTGGAACTTTGTCTGAGTCTGGAAAGCTGAGTCTAAAATAAATGATATATACATATTTAACTTACTGTAGAGGACAGTTGCCAGTGCGATTGGCATCACCAGGAGTCCCACCAGTAAATCAGCCACAGCAAGTGACATCAGGAAGTAGTTGGTGGCATTCTGCAGTTTCCTCTCCAGTGATACCGCAAGGATAACTAAGATGTTTCCGCCAATGGTGGGAATGATGACCATAACAATAAGCAGGGCAGCCCACTTTAACTGAACCCCATAGGTTTCTGATAGCGAGCCGTCAGCTTCCAGTGGAGCCACATCTGACTGGGACATAGTGCTGTGAAGGTTCCAGGGGGCCTAATTGTGAGTTTGGGCTCTGATATTTGTGGTTTTGCAGACTCGGTCAGCATTGTCACTGGTAGCCACTGAGAAGGGCAAGTAGGTAGGCCAAAAAGCTCAGGGCCAGTGCACTGGATGTCCCATAACTTCAGAAAATATATTGTTATAACAAAAAATAATAAAATACAGGCAGTCTGCGGATGATTGTGGAAAAAATTCCAGTATTGTTAATCCATAGACATGAAGTATTTCCACAAGGAGACACCAGCTGGAGTCCTCATGTTCCTTCGTTTTCCCTGGCAGGTTATGCTATCCACTTTTTCCACCTGTAATGGCAAACAGATCCTTCATTGGAACAGAAATATATCATTTTCTCAGTAGTAATATGACAACAGATGATAGTTGCAAAAAAGTGAGATTTTAGATTTTTTTTTAGAAATTGTTGAAATTGTGAAAATTTAATTTTCTTACAACCAAATTCCAAATGCTAAAAAAAGTGGGCCTTAAAAAATTCTCTGAGAATGTCAGAATCAGTAAACTGGCTTATTAATTTAACTCTTCATTCTGTAAAGTGGTGAATTTAAAGAGAAAACATCCTTAAAAACACACTGAAAATGTCCTGCATAACCTTACAAATGCGTCTTACCTCTCCTGAGTGAGTTGCTCATAGATGTTTCAGCTCTTGAGGTTCCCTTCCCGAAAAGACTTGGAAGACAGCAACATTATATTTGTAGCCCTCCCAAGTGAGAACATGAGACAATTCTCTCCATGTCCATGATGGGCGATTGCTTTTCCGCCCAAAATGTCTGGCTATGCATCACCTCCCTCCATCAGAGCTTTCGAACTTTCAGATGTTGTGGCTTCTGCCTACCTCTTTCCTTCTCACTCTCCAGCCTCTAAAGAGCTTGCAATCACTCCTTCTTGCTCCCCTCTCACCCGCTCCCTCCCCTCAATGTTGGTGAGTCACACTGTGTGCATAACATATGAATGTCTTCACGGTGGCCACGTGCCAGTGGTTCCTGGGGGGTCATTTTCTTCAACTCAGTTGCCCCACTGTTTAGATTTGTCATTTTCTCTTCTGTCCTCCATTGGAAGTTACACAAACACTAGCAGTGTATAGACTGAACTGTTAATGCATTTACCGGTATATTTGTACACTTAAAATTCCGTTTTCACCGTTTTGATGATTGAAGCCACAAAGGTCTTTGCAGTCGCAGTCGATGTTAAAAGCAGATGTGAGGTATTGAAATATGTAAAAGACTTGACAGATGGTGGATGATTATATTGCGCACACGTAAATGTGAAAAACGTGACCAGTAAATGTGTATTCCCTTATATGTCCTTAAAGGGTAGTCTCCACTATCCGCTTTAGCCAAAATATTTTTCTTATACATGCAGAGCTTACCTATAAAAGTCATACTATATCACGTCTTGTTTATTACAACACTGTCCAGGTTTGTTCAGTCTGTATTTGAATGATAATGTGTCACAGCCAGGAAGCGTGTTAAAAGATCTTATCTGTGAAGTATTGCCCACAAACACATCGATCAGCTGTTTTCCCGCCACTTTGATTTACTGCGTGACGTTCCTTCCAAAGGCCCGAGAGCAAAGGGGCGATTACACCACAGCTGTATCAGCTGCTGCCACTCCTCTCGATACATTTGAGGCATGCGCGCCATGATTTAGTACTTAATTAAACAGGCCAATGATACATTCAGAGGACATCACAGGTGGTTTTGGAGGATGTCATCTGACGACCAGAATAGAATACTTTATCTCTCTAAATTAAATTAAAAGGCCATCTAGATCTGTTGTTGCGCGCCACGTGGATCAAGTTTGATCCTCTGGTGTGTTTGAACTCTTATCTTGAGTGTAGAAGCAGTTGCTAGCATGCACAAGAAGTATGTCTTTGTTAATGCTGGGCTTGACACACACACACAACAACCCAATGTCAATTAAATATAACCCCGGAATTGCCTTAGAGATCAATAAAGTAACTCCTCAACCATCTTCTGTTGCCTTCCACAACATGCAGTCAGGCAGGCCTGTTAAAATAAACGTGTTCAATATCTTGGAACAATGGAGAAACTTCATTGTCGAGCCTTTCGCCCCACTTAGGTGGGTGTGGCAATCAATGGTAGTTTAACCATTTTAGCTCTTATAAGTGTTACAGGATTTGCAAATCACATCACATTGTGTTTTTTCTTAACACCATACACAGTATTTCATTTTTCTTGCCGTCATGGTTGTGTACAGTAACAAATTCCTTCTTTTTGAAAGATGGCCCGAACAGACGTTCCCTAACACAGCTAGATCTACAGTCTGGCTGTGGCGGTTTGAGTTCGTCTGCCTCATTTGTTCAATCCCTAAAACACATTCTTTGGAACAAATCGTGTTGACAGACTTTTCATACAAAGCCTTCAACTTACATTTTGATAAATGTCAGTATGCAAACCAGCTTGTGACTGTTTGTGCCTCCACTACCACCATTATTTTTACTTGTCTTTTCAGAACTCCTGAGCAGTGTCCCAGTGTTGTGTCCCTTTTGTCAGAAAGCTACAATCCTCACGTTCGTTGTGGTGCTGCCATGGCTTTGGGCATCTGCTGTGCTGGAACAGGCAACAAGGTGAGATACCTTGTTAAGCTGGAAGCAAATACCGGTACATTTCCCACGTGAACAATTGAGGTTAAATTTAGGATCTGCAGGATACTGAAAATATGAGAAGTAGCAATGTCAACCCCCCAAAATTTCTTGACAATAATATGTTCTATGCAGCTCCACTAGTCTAAATATGGTATTTTGGTTAATATTGCGTTAGTGGAATGCGAGTTAAGCAGCAAAATCCAGCAGTTTTTATCTATATCAGAAGGCGGCCATTTTGCCACTTGCTGTCGAGTGAAAATGGCATCTCAGGTCTCAGCTAACAACCAATCACAGCTCAGCTTCAGAAAACGCTAGCAACTGTGATGTCATCTTCAGTCGACAGTAAGTGGCGAAATGGCCGACCCCTGAGATGGATAAAAATGGCTGGATTTTGCTGCGCAACTCATATTACACAAATGTAATATTACTCAGAATTTCATGTTTAGACTAGTGAAGTCACATATAACATCTTATTGTAAAGGAATGTTTAACATTGACTCCCCCTTTAACTCTAAATAGCAACAAAAGTTGTTGAATGAGTTGTCCACAGTTGTTATCAAAATAAATGCTTTACAATAACCTGATTATAATCAACCAACGTAATCGATGCCTTCGTTAGTATTAAAAGCAGCAGGACGAAGAAGCCTGGTTGAGTGTGTATACACGTCTACCCAAGCTTATTAGGCCCCTTATTGGGAGAGTGATGGTGTTGTGGCGAGAGAAGTAGGTCACCTATTTAAAGGAATCAATCATTTTGTTGTCATTTATACAACTTGTCCTTTGGAAGTTGTTGCTGCGACATTGTAGCCTTTGTGCAGAAAAAGGAGGGCCCTTGTTGATTATGTTAGCTAAGGGGAGGGGTTGGCTGCTTATTTTATACTGTTTAATAACCACTCCAAAAAATTCCATATTCATTTACAGTTTGCTGACTTCTTCCCTAAAGGGGGAACTAATTGCTTTTACACTCTCATCTTGACTGGACACAGCGGTCGCCTCCCTCCAAGCTTGTCCGTAAACGTTACAGCCCTGAACGCTCAATGATCTGCAGAGTGAGAACTAGAAAAATCATCTCTCGGTTTTAATAGGAGCAAATTGTGGAAGGCGGTCCTTGTTTTAACTGTCATACGGTCGTCCACGGCAACCAGATATGGAGGCCACTAATCTCATTAATTAGTATGGTCTTGTTTCCTCTGATAATAATGTTTGTCCTGCACACATGTTCCTCTTGTTGCAGTTACAAACATTGTGTCTATTTATAACATTTTTGGGGGGGGGGGGGTGAGAACATAAGCAAGTAAAATGTATTTTTTCTTTTTATTATAATTTTTTTGTTGTGACGGTTGTTTATGCAGGAGGCCATCAATCTGTTGGAGCCCATGACCAACGACCCAGTGAACTACGTGAGACAAGGTGCTCTCATCGCCTCCGCACTCATCATGATCCAGCAAACGGAAGTCACCTGCCCCAAGGTTTGTCTCGTCTGTTTCTTTGTCTTAGTAGACATCCCAGACTGCACTACACTGTTTTTCATGAAAAAAACATTCAGTTCAATCAGCAGTTGCAAACAGCCTTACTGTTATGTATGGAAGGATAGCAAAGAAGATGGTGTGAAAGCTCAGGGGTTGTGCTTCAAGCTTTAGGAAAAGCTGGAAAAGAACGCGTCCTAGCATAGCTTCACACACTTGCCCTGCAAGCACCTCATATATTGTCACAGACAGTTAAGAAATGCCAGACACCTTTTCAGAGACTCCTCAACTGTACCGCAAAACTTTTTTTTTTTTTTTTTTAAGCTAAGGTCTTATGCAGAATTGTGCAACAGTCTTTTTCCAAACAATGACATGTTTGGCAGCATTGCATCCATGACTGTTTATTTCAAGAGACTTTTTGTAATCTACAGATCGTCTCTAGTTTTACACAGCAGCTTTATGTCTCTTAAGGTATAGCCCAAAAAAAAAACATACTTTTGCCGTACTCTCTCACCATCGGGGGCGTGGAAATGCTGATGTTGCTTTTATATTTTTTGCACAGCATAGCCGTTCAACAGCCTTTTTCCAGCAAAGTCTGTCCCCTCATCTTTGTAAAGAACGAAGAGCTGATGCTTACAATGTTCAAGCAAACGCGTGACACTTGAATATTATTCATACCCATTTTTGCCTACAGGTGAATCAATTCAGACAGCTTTACGCAAAGGTCATCAACGACAAGCACGATGATGTTATGGCCAAATTCGGTGCCATCTTGGCCCAGGGAATCCTCGATGCAGGTCAGTGTATACCATATATATTATATTTAAAAATAGATTCACAATGCTGCCAGCAATGTTGAACTCCCAAAATGTTGGGCAATTTTGGATTTCAACCAAAGTTTTTTTTTTAATCAAAAATGTTTTTAATAAAAGAATACCAGCGATGCCAATTGAGAAAAAAATTAATCATAACCAGATAACTTGGTAACAATTCCAGCAATACTTACAAAACTGCTGTTTTTCAGATGTGCAACGTGTTAAGATTAAATTTTGAACCTTAGAAAATGCATGTCTTCTAAATAAAGATGCAAGAACAAAAAAGAAGAAGAAAATGTCTACACTAAAAACATTTGCAAAATGTTTCACTTATCAAACATTATCTTATACTTTATTAAGTGGCAAATTTGTGATTTTTCTTTTCTCGCAATATTACCCCTCCTTCTCTGGGGGGGAAAAAAAATGATACGTGGCCCTAATACGCCGTCATATCTTTATTTTTAATAATAATAAAAATAAAAATAAAAGTGCATCCTCAACGCAGGTCACCAGCAAAAAGCTTAACATCTCAAAATAACCCAGTTTTTAATTGGTCGCTTATTGGCCATGGGACTCTTAGGCCGATGCTGAAATGTACGTACCAAAATGCCAAATATCGGCCCCGATAATCAGCTCAGCCGATAATCGGTCCGTTGGTCTTGTGTGTAGTGGATCAAACTGGCAGATGGAAGATGATGTGAAAGCTGCAATCACGCTGTAACAAGCACTGTTAACATCAGATGGCGGTTTTGTACGAGCGTTTCCTAATTTGAGTTCCTTCAGGCAGGCAAGCAGCGCGCACGCCCGACCACCCGCGCACTGTGATTCTGGAGCAGATCACATTACGGTTCATTAGCGGCCGGCGTTTCGCGCGGCTCTGCTGCGCTCTCGGCCATATGGCCCGTCACTGTCCCGCTGCTAATTGTGTTTGTCTGATCGTCTCTGCCGTTTGTGTGCCTGCGCCGCTGCTTGTGGGCTCAAGCGCACAAAATGGCTTTACATGTGTGAGGTCCGAGCTTCGCAGCACACCCGGCGCAGAACGCACCAATTTTCTCATGTTTACGCAAAAGCCTTCAATGCACGCAGGCACAGGAGTGTTTTGCGTGCTACACAGTACACACTCTTCAGCAATTTCACTTTTATCAAACGTAGTGATGTCTCAGCCCTTCTGGTTGCTTTTAGCTGTTGACAATGGACAACAGCCAAGTCACAGATCAAACGTCATCATGCCATGATGACCTTGCGTGAGAGCATCCAGACGATCATTCCCTTCCCGCCGGGATCATTTTTCGTCCGTCTCCCTTGCATGGATTCGGCATGCTAGGCGTCGTGGCACCTGGAATTTAAACACATCCAGACAGGAAATACTTAAGCGCATATTTTCTTGTTTACTTCTTGGAACTTTTGAGGTGTGATGGGAATTGTATTGAATTTGTCAGGCGGAGGAGATGAGCTCAGTTTCATAATCACTTTGCCTCATTACCAAGGAAATGTCAGTCCCTGTTTCATGTTCTCCTCATTCCCCGTACATCTCACTTGTACGTCTTTACTCTCCCCGATGTCGTGCACCAATAGAAAGAAACCATTTATCCATTTGCACTTTCGAAACGGTGTATTTTGATGCTGGTTGTTGACTAAATAAACTAAAACCTTTAAGATCCAACGCAATCACTTCTGAGATGCTGTTTTTTTTTTTTTTTTTTGGATCATATTTTCCCACAGGAAAGAGAAAAAATAAGTTGACCTGTCTTATTAGTAAATTAGAGGCTGCACTCTATTTGGAATGACCTTCTTTCTGGGGAACTCGTTGGTCAAGTGTTCTTAACCTGTTGCCACATTTTGAAGAGTCTCTTGAGCAGCATTAATGGCAGTGTGACTGTCAGTAGATTGGAAGAGTTTCAACACTCACTCGAGTCAATCTGCCAGCTCTAATTTAGTTGATTGACCTCAGATAAGAGTGAGTTACCTCTATTGTTTCGGCTAATTTCATTTAAAATAGTATGACCCACTCCCTTGAACCATCATTTCTGTTCATCATGACATGACAACTTCATCCTGGTTCCCTCCCTATCCGTCCTTCCTGTCGCTGTCTTTGCCTCTGAACTTTTTCAAATCCACCCTATTGTCTGCCTCTGATAGTAGGAGGGCGTTCTGCTAAACATTTTTCATTAGGCCTTACATGAGCAGGATTTTTGGGGTCGATCAAAAAAAATAAAAATAAAATCACCAGCCACCGACCCGATCACACGATGCAGCAATATATCTATTCAAATAGCTTGTTTATTTACTATACAGTATTGTTTTTAATTAGGCTTTTAGGGGATCTGGATAGAAAAAATAAAACGCAATCACCAATACAATGAGATGAGGAAATGTATCTACTTCAGCCCTGCCATAATGAAAATGGCCATTGAAATGCATTGTAAAACATTTGAAACATTCTTTAAAAACACTGAAAGATTAAATGTAACATGTAATGTTTACATTTCCAACATATCCTGACATAAATGGAAAAAAAATGCATGAAGCTTGCCGGTCATTCGGGTGGCAAAAATATGCCAAATAAATATTCTTGCTATCTTGGTTCAACAGCTGTAAACAAACCAATGCACTTACTTACCAGCTACGCCAAAAAGCTTGTGCTCTTTTTGTCTCGTATTGGAAGCTTTTGTGTTACATTGTCTACTTTTGGCTGTAATCTAATTATTTCACAGATCTGATCAATGACGTCATAGATTGATCGTGCAAATTGCAGTCGATCACCGATTTTGCATCAAATGCAAAATACTGGCCGATATCTAGTCAGTCGATCAGATTGGTGTAAAGTGTATTTTTCACGCTGTTAAGATATCGTCCGTTTAAGAAGTCACTATTAAAACTCATTCGCTGCCATTGACGGCTACAGACGTAAAAAAAAATCATTAGAATTATTTCTATTTAACATTTTTCCCACTTTTGTTAACAAAAGTATAATAAAAAAAACTAGAATTTTTTTTATTCTTTATTTAGAACAGATATAAAATTTGCAATTAATCGGGAGTTAACTATTGAAGTCATGCGATTAGTTACAATTAAAAACATTTAATCGCCTGACAATTAAAAAATAAACGATTATATAAAAAAAATTGGGGCGTCAGGCAATTACATTTTCTTATCGTAATGACTTCACTAGTTAACTTATGATTAATCACAAATTTTATATTTTAATTTTTTATTTTATAAAGATTTAAAATGTGAAACTAATAGAAATAGTTCAAATGAATTTTTGACGTCTATAGCCGTGAATGGCATTAAATGAGTTAAGGCCAGTTGCCCGTCTTAAATCTTGGAGACGTTTCAACATATTAGAAATGGTCCTTCTCCAAATAACAACCGCTAATTTTTTCCCTTTTTTTCTTTCTTTTTTTAATATTCAGCATTTTTCTGATCTCATCCGAAAACGATTTATTTTTTAACTAGTAAGCAGACGCAACATGTAGATGAGGCACGTGTGATTTAATGCAGGATGTTACAGACAATGCATTCTTGGCTTTTGACTTTCCATTACAGTCTGTCTGTGTTGTCGACAAGCCACAAAGCGATCAATAGATCACTGGTCTCGACTTTAACCTCTCACCTGCTGTCTCTTGTGCCAAGTTTCAAAGGGTTTGGTCCATAGTCAGTCACGAATCACAATGCATCACGCTGATGAATGTTTTTTTTTTTTCTCTTCCTCATATGTTGTATGGCCTCTCCACATTCTGATGATGTAAGGGGAGATCATCCAACCGTTGTTAGCAAATGTTTGTGTTGTCACACTTTGTGTGTAAATGTGCCATCCTTGTGTTAACTGCTCATCACCAGCACTCTGACTTCAATTTTTCAATATTAAGCCGCTGTTACGGTGAGCTTCGCAGTCGTTTTCAAAAGAGTTCTCAGATGTTTTGCTCTGTCCACATAAACAATTGCAACACATTTAACTCATTCACTCGCAGCCATTTTCGCTGAAGCAATCCCCTTCGCTCCTGGCTGTTTTAATGGCTTTTGACAGATTTTACAAGGCCCGTAGAATATGTTGTTCTATTGCTATAAAAACATGGAACCTACCAAAAGAAAAATTTGAGTCTCTTCTTTCATCAGGAAAAAAAAAGTATATTTGTATCTGTTTCTGTTTTGCAGCAATTAGCATTACAATATAGCTAGCTAAAATTCATCATTATTCACAAATCTGTTGAAAACACTGGGGGAAAGAGTTTGTTGCAACATGACCCTGGTTGATCTCTTATACTCTGCTGCCACTTGCTGACCATTTTTCATAATAACTACCCCTGCTTCAACCATCCTCTTCAGTTCAGAGGCTGCATCAAAGCCGTCTGTATGCTCTGGCATATAAAAAAAAAGTATGAATTTGTTTTTGGGACCATAGCAATATTTAAAATAGAACGTTTTTATACGTTTTTGGGAACAAATGAGTTAATGTCCACTTGTTCAAATGATTGAGTGTTTGTTCCCATGACAACCGGGGCAGAATTAGAGCATGAGCGGCTACTGTGTTGACAAATCTGGTGTGACTTTTTGTAGCGTTATTGCTATGAGCTGTTCACCGCTCTGACTCCAGACCTGTTCAAAGCCACCACTGGCCAATTTAACCACACAAGTCCCCTTGAACGCAATCATTTGTCAAACTAGCAGTTGCTGTGTATCCAAGCATTGTGCCGTGTGTGTTGTAGGTGGCCGCAACGTGAGCATCTCGCTTCAGTCCAGGACCGGCCACACACACATGCCGTCAGTCGTGGGCCTGCTGGTCTTCACCCAGTTCTGGTTCTGGTTCCCCCTCTCCCATTTCCTGTCTTTGGCCTTCACACCCACCGCCATCATCGGCCTCAACAAGGACCTCAAGGTACTGACTCTGGACCACTGAAGATTTCAATATAGTCTTTACATTTTTGTTCCTGTTTCTCTTAGCAGCACCAAGTTGAAGATTATTCATCGTTTATTTCAAGATTCATAAATAACCCGAACCATGTTGAACTCAAGATGTTTGATTTTGTCCAACAGTCCTTAGAACAGGGTTTCCACTGGTCATGAACTCATTCACTGCCATTGACGGCTATAGACGTCAAAAATTAATTTGAACTATTTCTATTTAACATTTTTTCCACTTTTGTTAAAAAAAATTACTGTACATTTCGAACAGATATAAAAATGTGTGATCTACTATTGAAGTCATGCAGTTAATTACAATCAAAAAATGTAATCGCCTGACACGGTTTAAGAAAATAGAAAAGGTAGGATTATTAAAAATTAGGGGCGTCAGGCGATGACTTCACTAGTTAACTCATGATTAATCACTAATTTTATATCTGTTCTAAATGTACAATTGAAAACATTTCTAGGTTTTCATACTCTTGTTAACAAAAGTGAAATAAAGTTAAACTAATAGAAATAGTTCAAATGAATTTTTTTACATCTATAACCGTCAATGGCAGTGAATGAGTTAAAAATTTAAAAATCTTGCAAAAATTAACGCCTTAAATAAAAAAAAATTAAAACATTCCATGTCCAGAGGCATTAAAATTTTTAAATACAATTGATGAAAAAAAAACATTGTTGTTTATGCTTTATTTTACATACATAGTTGTGCAAAAAGAAGTCACTATAACGCAATTTTGCAATACTAAAAATGACAAAAATTTGTGGAGACTTGTGACTCGTAATTTACAATTAAAGAAATGGCCTAGAGTCCACAAGTTGCTATAGTTCCGAATGCCAATTGCTCTGAATTTGAAAAGAAAAAATGCGCTGTTCCTGTCACCAATGTCCAACATGAAACGCTAATGCCATCTAGTCTAGTCATCTATAATATTTGCGCCCTTGATCCTGTTCAGATGCCCAAGGTGCAGTATCGCTCCAACTGTAAACCTTCCACGTTCGCCTACCCGCCTGCTCTGGAGGTTCCCAAGGAGAAAGAGAAAGAGAAGGTGAGAAAGACACCAAGCGTCTCTTCGTCATACTTTGGCATGTTTGTGGCCTTTAAAACTCAATTTTCTTGAATTTATGGGAAAAAGAGAGATTCAAATAATTGATTCCTGGTTTTATGAATTAAAAAAATCAAATCAATTAAACACACCCCTACAAAAATATATGCAATGTGTGTTCCCGGCAGGTCTCCACTGCTGTTCTCTCCATCACAGCCAAAGCAAAGAAGAAAGAGAAGGAAAAGAAAGAAAAGGAGGAGGAGAAGATGGAAGTGGTCAGTGCTTAACTAAATCAATTCAACAATGATTTATTTTTATTATTTTTTTACTTGCCAACAAATGCCTGCAAAGTCAAAGAATCCCAAACTCACCGTGCTCGTCCGCGTGTCGCCACAGGAAGTGCAGGAGGGCGAGAAGGAGAAGGAGAAGGAAAAGGAGAAGGAGAAGGAGAAGAAGGATGAGGAGAAAGAGAAGGAGAAGAAGAAGGAGGCGGAGCCTAATTTCCAGATGCTGGAGAACCCGGCCAGGGTGATGCCGGCCCAGCTCAAAGTCCTCAACATGCCGGACACGTGCCGCTACCAGCCCTTCAAACAGGTTACACGCGCACACTAATCACTTGAATGGGGACAAAATAGTCAAAGAAAATGTTTTTATTTATTTATTCGGCCAATAAAAGAATGCCACTCAATTGTTCCTTCTCTAAACGCTTGAACCAATCGGCACGCAGCGCCATCCGACGAAGAGGAAGTCCTCTTTTGATTGGCCCGCTCTCCTTGTAAGGCTTTGTTTTGCCATTCGGAGGAAGTGAAGACTTTTATAGACCTGGCTGGACATCTGCTCCGTGTTCGCGACACTGCGAGATTAAACACGCGCGTCAGCTCTCATTCATGAAAACCACCATTTTGCATTCCAACAACTATATCACATAACTTAAGTCACCATTGGGCCAACGTTTCCAGGAAATCAATGAGGACGGGGAAGTTTGTCGCCAATGACACTTGTTCTGTGTGTTTAGCTGCACACGGGCGGCATCATCATCATGAAGGACACCAGCGAGGAAGAGGAGGAGTTGGTGGAGCCCGTCTCGGCTCATGGCCCCAAAATTGAGGAGGAGGAGCAAGAGCCTGAGCCTCCCGAGCCCTTCGAGTACATTGACGAGTAGATCGGGTACGGAAAAAGAATATATTAACTTTGGATCCATGCGGAGTTGATGTGTGGATTTACGTGTGTTTTTTCTTGTTTTTAGGCCTCAGAAGAGATGTTGTTCTTCTGATCGCTCACATTTTTGTTGGCCTCACTTTGTTCACTTTGTATTTTCTTGTGTCCATACAATAAAAAGGCATATACAGGGAGTGCAGAGTTATTATGCAAATGAGTACTTTGACCACATCATCCTCTTTATGCATGTTGTCCTACTCCAAGCGGTATCTACCAATTAAGCATATCAGTGATGTGCATCTCTGTAATGGGAAGGGGTGTGGTCTAATGACATTCACGCTCTCTATCAGGTGTGCGCAATTATTCGGTGCCTTCCTTTGGCAAAATGGGTCACAAAAGAGATTTGACGGACCGAAAAGTCAAAAATAGTGAGATGTCTTGCAGAGGGAGGCAGCACTCTTAAAATTGCCAAGCTTTTGAGGCGAGATCATCAAACAATCAAGAGTTTTATTCAAAATAGTCAACAGGGACGCAAAAAGCATGTTGGAAAGAAAAAAAAAAAGGCGTAAAATAACTGCCCGTGAAGATGCCACTTACCACCGGTTTTGCCATATTTTAGGGCTGCAACATCACTGGAGTGCCAAAAAGCACAAGGTGTGCAATACTCAGGGACATGGCCATGGTAAGGAAGGCTGAAAAACAATCACCACTGGTCTGGGTCAGTAAAGGGCAGAGAGGTCCACTCACACAAGACGCCAGCAAGGTGGAGGTGGGGTAATGGTATGGGCTGGTATCATCAAAGATGAGCTTGTGGGACCTTTTCGGGTTGATGCCAGTTTCCGTAAGGACACCTTCAAGCAGTGCTACAGGAAGAAAGCAGCATCGTTCAAGAAAAACATGATTTTCATGCAGGACAATGCATGAAACAAATTTTAAAAAGTATCCAAAGACGAAAAGTTATATTGGTCAATTTTATTTAATGTAAAAATATATATATTAAAAAGAATAAACACATTTTAAAAATAGACAAAGTTCCATTGGTCTATCCAACTGTCTAAGAAAATAAGTGTTTTTTTTCCCTTGAGCGCTCTTGCTCTTCCTTTTTAGTCAATCCAGCAGAGTCGACCCCACCATGTCAACAGACCAAAAACTATGCAGGAATTGATTCTATTTTCATCTCTATTTGCTTTCAACATGCCAAGTTTCCAGCCCCAGTTTGCTGGACGAGCGTGCTTTCATTTGTAATGTGGGGGAACATTAGAGACACAAGATGTTTCCTGTGTGACGCAGCACATTGTTCACTTTGGACCAAAGTGGGAAATTGGCCAGAATTTGTCAGGAGGGGATTTATAGTTTCGTCTTAATCCATGTCTTGTTGGCGCGAGTCGACAAAGACGCCGTTGCGTGACCGTTGGAAGGCGCGCTCGGATGAGTTCGGTGTTGACCAGATCGCCATCAAACATGCAAGTTCCTTCACCGTGGAAGCTTTTCCTTCTTCCCAGAAGAGCGGAAGCCACTGCGGCTCCTCGAGGCTCGCGGACACGGATCGCAGACTGCAGTAGGTGGTCCGATCCTTGGGCCAAGTTTTGCTTCGTGTTCCCTCATTCTTCTTTTTTGCCCGTCACGTCGTAGATGTGACAGATGGTGTCTTTCTCTGATGATTTGCCAGGACGCTCGAGTGCATATTCATCAGATAATCTCATTAAATGAATGTGTTTTTCCGCAATCATATGAAGTTTGTAGATGAAAACGTCACCACGTTTTTGGTGGTCAAATTTATACTAAAGTTGAACTTCATGACATCAACACCTTTCCTAATATAACTTTATTCTTTCAATATTAAGACTTAATCTTGTAAAAAAAAAAAAGTGTTTTTTTTGTTAAATTCCGTTTTTCAATGGAATATTCATAATTACCCCCCCCCCCCAATCTATTAAACTTAAAAAAAAATGCCTCATCCAACGCTTCTTGCAACTTTGTTTTTTTTACAAAAAACTTTTCACAAGATTAGTTGATATATATATATATATATTTTATACTTTTTCTGGAAAGTATAACCACTTCATTTGCATAAACTTATGACTTTCCCCCCAGTAATAATACAAAAATTAATAATTTTAAAATGTACAAATTATGACCATAAAAATTGCAAATGTTTTCCTCATTTCGACTTCAACCTTATGCAATTTGTGTACATGATCTCAACATAACTTATTTAAACTTTAATATCAACTTAAGTCAATATTACTCATTAAACTACGTTTTACCTTGTAATACTATATTTTTGTAATACTTTTTTTTTAAATGTAAAATTGGAACTTTTTTTTTAAATTTTGTTTCCTTTTAAAACAATTTTTTTTCTTCTTTTGATTTAATTTGATCATCTAAACTCATTGGTAAGAAAGCATGTTGTGCACATGCGAGAGAGGAGAACACTCATTGGTCCCCAAAAAATATTAAAGACCAAGTCGACAACACGGATTCAATCAAGTCTGAATAAAGTGTCCAATAAGAGATTTTGTCTGTGATGTGACGATGTCTCACTCGCCCGTGAAGATCGCTGACTCATCTGTGACACACACACACGAGCACTCGTTCCTAAACTTGTGCTTCTTGGTACTTGCGGCGTTCCAGGATCTGTTGAAAGTATCCCACAAGCAGGACCCCAGCAACTTTACTCATTCACTGCCATTGACGGCTATAGACGTCAAAAATTAATTTGAACTATTTCTATTAGTTTCACATTGTTTTCCACTTTTGTTAAGAAGAGTATGAAAACCTAGAAAATATTTTTTGGGGTACATTTAGAACAGATATAAAATGTGTGATTAATCTTGAGTTAACCCGTTGTCATGTGATTAATTACAATTAAAAAATGTAATCGCCTGATGCCCCTAATTTAAAAAAAAAAGAAAAGATTATTAAAAATTAGGGACGTCAGACAATTAAAATTTTTAATTGTAATTAATCGCATGACTTCAATAGTTAACTCACGATTAATCACAAATTTTCTATCTGTTCTAAACGTACAATTTTTTTATATTTTCATACTCTTGTTAACAAAAGTAGAAAAAAAGTGAAACTAATAGAAATGGTTCAAATGAATTGTTGACGTCTACAGCCGTCAATGGCAGTGAATGAGTTAACCAACTAACTAATGATGACTTTTATTCAACTTGTGTGCATTTAAATGCTGCTTCTGTGTGCTCATGCTTTATGTCCATGTTGAAGCAGAAGAAAACGTTTCCACCGTGAGCACCGTGAGGGTGTTAAACAGCTGCATGACACATCTGGAACAGTGGTAACACGCCAGCCCCCCCCCCCCCCCCCCCCCCCCCCTCCTAGACAGAATGCAAATGGCTGCAAGTTGAAATGATCCAGAAGGATCACATAATAATAATAATGTGAGGTGAAGTGCAAAAACAGTAAATGTCCTGTTCACTTGATTGTTTGCATTGTCAGCACGAAGCAGCTCTGCAAAGACTGAAATTTGACACTCGCCCCTTCCCCCCCCAACAAATTCTCGCCTCATCCTCGGCCATATTGTTGCGCACAAGTGTAACAATGAGTGTGCGTGCCGATTCACGGATGACAAGTGGAAGTTTGGAGGTCGGTCAGATGTGGAGGCCGACATGTTTTTATGGAGGGGAACGTCTCCTGTGGTGGC
Source organism: Leptonotus elevatus (assembly GCF_054856555.1). Taxonomy (NCBI): domain Eukaryota; kingdom Metazoa; phylum Chordata; class Actinopteri; order Syngnathiformes; family Syngnathidae; genus Leptonotus; species Leptonotus elevatus. Next base: position 10,081,663 of record NC_141249.1, on the reverse strand, counting down.
CCTTCAGTTCTCCACAGGCACGCACACCGCAAAATTCTGGAACACATATTCCTTATTCCGAAGGACATACGGTGTATATGAAAAGTCAACACACCCCTCTTGAAATGTGAGGTTTTAAGTGAGACCAGGACAAAAGTATTGCAGAACTTTTTCCAACGTTAATGTGACTTGTAAACTGTATCAAGAAAAGGGAGGAGAAAAAAAAGAAAGAAATGCACACACTCTCTTGTAACTGTAGTGTCAAGTTATCAACAGTATAAAAAAGGACTACATGAATAAAAGGGAGAGAATAAATCATTCAAGGACCAGCGAACAATTTCAAGGTTTATGTACAGTTTTTATCCCAACTTTTCATTTTACAAGAAGTGAAAGAACATTGAACACGACAAGGACACAAACATACATGAGACTTGCGCAAAAAGTAATAATGAGGATGGCTTTTGTTTCAATACTGTCACACGGGGAAAAGCGGTGATTTCTTTTTTTTTTCTCTCGTCAGACTTCACGTTGCAATGCAAAATGTTCACTTGAAAGTATATGGAGACGTTCTTTTCAACAAGTCAAATAAAACATTTTAAAAAAAACATTCAAATGCGTGGACTATTCATCACAATTTCAATTTAGGAAAATTTCAGTTGACAATCATAGAAGAGTTTACAATACAAATGAAGACTAAAAACAAAGTGAGTATACTAAACGATTATTTGACGTCTATAGCCGTCAATGGCAGTGAACGACGTCATAAGAGGATTCAAACGAACAGTCATGTCGAGAAGCTGGACGCTATTTTCAATGTTCATCCTCCATCAAAAGCAACATGGCCGACTGATTGCCTCACTGGCGTTGACCGCCGCACCAAATGCGTCCGTCAACATGTTTACAAACACATACATGACTGTACATACACGCACGTCTTACCTTGAGGTAAACACTGGTGGTCATGTAAGACAAATAAAGATTTGTGCAAATGAAAGTAATATGTTGATAAAAAAGGTCCAAATAGGGCCTCCCGATAAAAGAACGATCACATGACACGAAGGAGCTGAACTGGCTTCAACGACGCACCTTTCGCATGCTTGACTTGAGGTCGTCGTCCGACGTTGGTCCTTCACTTGAATGCGCCGCTTGTGTTGGCAAGCGGTGCACGGCCAAGTCAAAACAATAACATTTGATGTGAGAAATGGAGAAGTGACAGCGGCCCCCGCAGGTGCTCCTCGTCACGGCCTCTGGGGGTCGTAGTGCTGGTAGCGGTTCAGCTTCTCCGGGTCGTTGGAGGCCATGTGGGTGAAATCCCGGAAGATGTCCTGGTAGGTTTCATCTCCTGGGACAACAAAAACAAAATCATTGAATACAAAAAAATAATAGGGTAAATATAATAAAGTATAAATGATAAAGGATGCAAGGACAGCTGGATGGATGTATCTCAATAAATATGAATATACGTACATAAAAAAAGTGATAGATAAAAAGAATAACCAATACATAAACGAGTCTAGAAACATTAAAATTTGAACTAGACAAATGATCAAATGTATGGAAACACAATGACAAAAACCTTTAAAGGGAAGTCAATCCAAAAATATATAATTTATCAGTTTACTATGTTGTTTGTGCTCCCCACTAGTCGGCGGCTATTTTGCCACTTGGACTGAAAACGATATCACAGTTTCTCAGGTAACAACCAATCACCGCTCAGCTTCAGAAAACAGGTGAGCTGTGATTGGTCGTAAAGTCAGCCCTTAGCAACTGTGATGTCCTTTTCAGTCAACACGAAGTGGCAAAATGGCCGCCCACTGAGATGGATAAAAATGGCTGGTTTATGCGCAATATTATTTAGAACGCTGTGTTTAGACATGTGGGGCCGCATGGAACATATGACAGAACGATAGCTACATTTTTAGGCCTTCTTGAAATCTGTATTTCTGATTAATCTAGTGAAAAATGTTTAAGAAGCCCACCAGCGCCCTCCCTGGTGCAGTAAACTAGCAAACCTTTCGAACGTAAAAAAACAAACAAAATTCCCTCCAGACATAATTTGTAACCCTATATTGTGGTTGTGAAAGGACAAACAAAACTGAAACTGAAAAGGAAGTCAGCCATTTTGCTTTGCGACAGCCATTTTGAGCGAGTTCCAGAGTTGGCATTTTGACGATCCCCTATGAGGGAATTCACCAAAATGAGCAGCTGGAATGGAAATTTCAATCCTACCAAAAAAATAGTTGCTTACATTGTGAGCTTAACTATCACATCATAGCAGAAACGACATCATGAATTCACATGAGAAATGATCAGCCAGTCAGCAGAGGAGAATGGAAACAAAAGGGTGACATTTTCAAGAAGCAGAAGGCAAGAAAAAAGTCAGCCATACCTGTCGGAGCGCCGGCTGGACATACGAAAGAGAAACGAGGCCCGGAGAGACAAAAAGATGGCGCAGAAGAAGCAAGCAGACACTCACGCACACGCAAGTCTTATTGTTAGCAACTGTATTGTGTTTAAAGTGCAGCCTTGTATAGACAACAAATACAGTTGGGTCGAGAAAGAAGCAAACACAAAAAAAGGCACAAAATCTGGAGTGGGAATTTACAACAACCGAAACAACCAACAGCTCTTAATTTGACACTCATAAAAATATATATTTGTTAAAAAGCTACAATTTGCGAAGTTGTAATCATACAGGTTCAAATTTGTTGATTGCAAGCGTAAAAGAAATGATGAGGCGGCTTGTCTCTCTCTCATTCATCATCTGATTGGGCGACTGATGAGGACGCCCTCGCAAGAGCGAAAGTGAAAATAACGACGATGGCATCCAATCACTCGTTTGTTTTCCTCTCTCCGTGATTGCTGACTGCTCTTCAGGCGTGCAAGCGTCCGCAGTCAGTAATCAGCGCCTTCATCCCCACACTTCTTTTCAGTCTTGTCATAGGTCCAAAAAGTCATTATTCCAAAAGTGACAAATTATTACTTTTTACAACAACAAAAAACGCAGCGTGCAAAGGCATTCAACAGTCCAGCAGCTCCCCTAAAAAGCACTAGAGGGCGCTGCAGCGTCATAATCATTTAAAGGGCCAGCGTGTAGTGGGGGTCCTCTGTTGTACGGCAGTGAAAGCGCCTGAGACCATCACTAAGAGAACAGACCATACTGAGGTCAGGAACTATATAAAGAAAAAAAAATAGACACTTGTAGACTATATCTATAAATATAGAACTAGCAACGTAACAAGTGGCCACCATCTTTGTGGAATTTTCTTTAAAACAAACAAACAAACATGAAATGAGCACATTAAATGCCTCAAAAAAGTCAAATTTTCAAAGCTCTTGATGCATTGTAATCAGGTTAAAACGGCCTCTTCAACCAGACTTTGAATTAAGACAATTTTTTAAACATTTTATTATTTTTTTTTTGAAATCCTGTCACGTTACTACTAAAACAATAACACTGGGCTGCATCAAAAAATAAACAAAAATGACAATTTTTTTTGCAATTTTTTTTAACAACTGCAAACAAGGATGTTTGTATTTATTTATTTATTTTTAAACCACTTTTCCTCGCAGTTTGAAACGTTTATCAGGAGCTTTCAAGGAGCAGCTAAAGTTAAGATTATCCTCTACTGGTTGCCTATACAATCTGTTGTATGCATCCAAGACTTTCTGAAGTTTAGTTGGTATCTTAAGACATAAGCATTTTCGTTGAAACTGCAGCTACTGGCATGTAACCTTTTTTTTTTTCAGCTTTACTTTTATTTTATACTTTATAGAAAAGCTGAAAGATTTTATATTATATATTTTTTAAATGTCCCAAAATTCCCCCCCAAAAAGGGGAGCATATGGAGAAAAACTAATGAGACATTTGGATTCTACATGTGAACCTGCCCTAGAAAATGTTGTCAAATACTTTATGTTTTTGTCCTTTTTCAGACCAGTGTAATCAAGCGTGCCTTCTTGTGCCAAGTGACGACGTATTCTTACGCTAGCTCATTTCACGCCGTTCGTAACCTCAAGAACCGCCGTCAACAGAGAACCCCCTGTACATTTAAGAGACTGGGAGAGTTAACTCACACATTTGTGTTGTTTGACAAAAATGATTTAGAGAAAAGTAGGCCCATGTGTGAGTGAGCGAGGGCCACTACAGTACATCATCCTACACACGGCTTCTTTAATCAAAGTGCTTGTGCGCTGTCCAAATATTTGGAGCTGCATGGAGCAGCAACACCAGATGAAAATGTGGTACGTTTTTACAACTCAGTCACTTATCTACACAATTCCAAAGCTCATTATTTGCACTGATTTGCATGAAAACCCCAACAACATTCGCGACCATCACAAGTCATTTTACAATTCTGGATTTCCTGCCTTTACATTACAAATCCTCCAGGCTTTCGACACCGTCATAACATCAAGTTAATTATCAGTAAAACTTTGGTCCGACTACACCATCTTTCTGTTCAAACCTGAGCATAAAAGATTTGTGTATGGCCATTTGAAGGGTGTACACTACAGATTGCCTGGAAATAAAATAAGACATCAAGATTGTTGCAGTTCAACATCAAAACAGAAAGATGCTTCATGGTTGGACATTCAACAACAAAGTGGCGTTGGAAGTTTAAAAGAGACAGTTCAGTGATTGCAGAAACACTAGTAGCCAGGTAATTCGGCTGAATTCACACTTAAAATAATAATAATAATAATGCCCTAGTATAGAGCAGAATCACACTACTTCATAAACTAGAGTTATTTGAAATGAATATATATTGCCAAACAGGCATAATTTGCCCTCACATTAAGATGAGCATGTCTAATATTGTGGTAGAGACCTAGCAGAAAATGGAATGTAGTATTTAAGTGTGTTGAAAAAAATGAAAATCTTTGAATTTAAAGGGAGGATTGCAGCCTCTACCTAATATTCTAGAGCAACTTTTCATCGTGTGCCATCAGTCAATATTTCAGCACGAGTCCTATGTTGAAACAGAATACTGCAGCAGGGCCCAAAGTCGAAATAGCACTGCACCCAACACTGACGCATCCCAGGGTGTTGCTGGTCGCTGACAGAGTTGGGCTCAGATCCTTTTCCCACTAAACTGGAAGCGCCTTCAAAAAAAAGCTTCCAATTTGTAAGAACTGAACAACACAAAACTCTGTTGATAATGTGCCTCCTGTACAAACTGCCCCCTTGTACCCCCCCCCCCCCTATTATTGCCCATTAGGTGTCATCCAGCTGCAGACTGATAAACTCCTGCATACACTTCCTGTACTGCATCTCAGTGGGACTGTTGGCGTTATATTGACCTGACTGGCTGTAGGGTCCCTCTGCCTCGCGCATCTCCTCGTTCATCTTGGCCAGTCGCAGCCTGGAGAGAGGAAACCAAATGACATCAGAAAGATTCCTATCAGTGATCAGACACAACATCTTTACAGATGAGAGATGATTCTGACTGGCCACTCAGACGAATGTGATCTTGTAGTGACACCTTGTGGTAGAATCTCCTTTATTCACACAGAAAATATAAAATAAGCATGAAGGACGATGGGTCGGTCATCTGCATCCATTTTCTATATTGCTTGTCCTCATTGTGTTTGCAGATGAGCTGGAATCTTTCCAATCTCTTTTATAGACAACAAGCATTCACACCTATGACAATGTAGAGTTCCAAAGTAATGTGCAAACTCTACATAGATTCAATCATCAGAAGTGTGAAGAAGATGTCACATCTCATTACAATGCTAGAGCAACCAGCAAAAAATGTGTGCTGACTTAAACAAAATAGATAAGATGTTTACTAAGACGAAGCTCGGAGAGAATTGGTGAACAAAAGATTAAGATAGTGATGATACTCACAATGTAACAATGTCTGCATTGGCCGCATCCACCGCGACGGTCAACGGCGTCTTCTCCTCGATGTCTGCAGCATTTTGATTGGCTCCTCTTTTCAAGAACAAACACACTTGCCTGAAAGTGAGACAAGTTGAATGTATGGTGTGCCAAAGTATTAGTAGTAGTTTAGGAGTCAAAGAGTGCCGATAACCAACCCTGTGTGTCCCAGCATGGTGGCGTGGTGCAGAGGTCCTCGACCTTGAGCATCCTGCTGATTCACATTGGCCGCGTTTTGGAGCAGAAACTCGCAGGTCACCAATGAGCCCTGGAAAGAAACATCAGTGACTGAAATCAGAATTAAAAAGTGACACCCAGAAATGTCTGCGCATGCATGGGAATGTTTAGCCAGCTAATGAGCTGACGCTGAGGTTAGCTTAGCGCTAGCTAACTCGCACGATAGGACACAGATGGATATAAAACTTAACCAAAAGTGAAAAAACCCTGGGTTCCGCCATTAGTCAGTGTAAGGCAAGAGATCCTGGAGGTTAAAGTACCGGTAAGTCATTTTAAACTAAAAAGGAAAACCTTCCCATGGCTGAAAACACTTAGCTCGCGTACGGTCTGACAGCAGCATTGGCCGCATATTTTGTTACACTGAGATATGTAAAAAAATAAATAAATACATAAATACATAAAAAGTGAATACGAGACTTGGTAAAGCGCTTTGGACAACAAGCGCTATATATTATACTGTAAGTGCACTCCATTTTACTATTGTGATCAAATTAGATTTGTGATTTTTTAGACTATCATGCGTCTTTCGTCAAACGTACAATAAGTAACCCATTCGAATTGATTTGAGATTCGCAGCTTTAACGGTAAATGAATAGCGAATGCGGATTTTGGCTGCGAGTCCGAGCTCTAAAACACACACACGATTTATTTTTACAAATTGAGATTTGAGTTGTATTTCAATGAGCTGATGAAGCTTACCCCCCGCACGGCCATGATGAGCGGTGTCCTCTTGTCGCTTTCCGTGTTGACCCAGTTGACTTGGGCTCCATGTGCCAGGGCCTCAGCCATATCAGGTAGACTGCGGGCATAAGAAGCCCAGTAGAGCTGAAGACCTGAACTGTATTCCTTGGGCTCGTAGAACACCGTCTCCTTGCAAGGCGATGGTGGAGGCAGGGTGGCTGGCATGGGCATGGGCGGAGTCTCAGCAACATCTTAATAATAAAGACAAAATATTTACATTCTTTTAAAACTGAATGAATCATAGCATCTTAATTTAAGACATTTCCACAACCTGAGAGTAAACATATTTTTGAAGCAAAAATGTAGGGGATTTAGAATTTAAAAAAACTTTTTTTTTTAGAAACATTTTATTATTAAATACAGTTTAAGCAATCAATTTTCTATCGTTTCCCCATTAAGGAGGCTAAGGAGTTGGAGAATATTCCAGTTGACTTTGGGCGAGGGGCAGAGTAAACCCTGAATTGGTAGCCAGTCAAATGGAGGGTCCACATGGCCAATGGCAGACATACCGGTACAACCATTCACACTCACATTCACACCTACGTACAATTTTGAGCCTTCAATCAACCTAACATAGATGCTTTTGCTACATGAGATCATATTGCACAATTCAAAGAAAAGGTATTATAAAAGTTGTTGTTTTTTTAATAAAAAAGCTAGACCACATATAAATGTTTTTGTTCTCTTAAATGCCCATGTTTGTGTGATTATGGCTTTAGTTTAGGTTAGAATTAATGGACTATGAGAAGTCTGACCGCATGTTTTTTACCTGCATCTGCCAAACTACTATTAGAGGGAGTGGTGGCCAGCATTTCCCTGCTGCCATCAGCACTCTGCTGGATTCCACTGTCTGCACTCTTGACTGCGGAGAAAAAAAAAGACCATCAATGAGGAACACAGATGTAAAACAACCTGAAAAATTATGTTTGATTGACTTATTTTAGTAAGTTCAATTTTAGATACCATATTTAATTTTTTTTCTGTCTTTTTTAAAGACTTTTGAGTATTTTCAACAAAATTATTATTATTATTATTATTATTATTAACTCATTCACTCCCAGCTATTTTGCGTTCTATTGCTATAAAAACATGGAACCCACCAAAAGAAAGATTCGTCTCTTCTTTCATCAGGAAAAAATGTATATTTCTATCTGTTTCCGTTTTACAGCAATAAGCATTAGAATGTATCTAAGTTTCATCATTATTCACAAATCTGCTTAGAACTGCGGGTAAATCAGCTTATTTTCAACATGGCCCTGGTTGATATCTTTGGCTCTGCTGCCACCTGCTGGCTGTTTTTGTAATAATTACCATTGCTTTAACCATTTTGTGCTGCATCAAAGCCTTCTGTATGCTCTAGCATAAAAAAACTTAAATACATCTTTGGGACATTTAAAACATTTTAAAAAGTACTTATTTATAAGTTTTTGGGAGCTAATGAGTTAATGATATTAGACATTTGTGATTTTATGTGTTAATTTAACACTGATTTTACTATCACTGTAAGGTGATCTTGTGTTATTATAGGTCCATGAACAAAACAATAATAATAATTATTGATATTAACATTGTTTACATATAAAGACAGGATGCATGAGGACAGATCCCCCAAACCAAGTTTCTACATGACAACATGAAGACATTGTATATCAATCAGGGAACCACAACAGTGTTGTGAGCATCATTCCCTCCCCAAGGAAAAAGACAACACGGAATAATTCTCTTCACACAAAGAATTCCTCTTGTTAGTAGGGTCTGGATGAGGAAGGAGAAGGCGAGAGGATGAAAGGTTGTTAGGATCACAGCCTCCAATTAGCAAGAGCCAAATGGACAAATGGGATGGAGAAGCAGGCCAAACATTAACATTGAATACTTACTGCTCCTGAGCTTGGAGGAGTTGTCAAAGTAGGAGAAGAGCGAATGAAGCTCGTCAGGACAGAAGAGAGAGTCCCGCCGGGCCTCCGAGCCACTGGCGACAGCTACGCAAGGGATGATGGGATTTGGGGAATGGAATATTGAGTAGCACAGGGTTTGAAAGGCAGGGTGGGTGGGTTCGGCGATTTAAGGTAGGCGGGGGGAGCAGGTATTAGTCCAGTAGCAAAGAACAGCCAGGGGAGGAGAGAAAGTGTGACAAAGAGTGAAAGAAAGAGTGAAGGCAGAAATAAGTTACAGTAGTTGCTTGGCTGACACTGGAGGAGGCAGACTACAAGAGGCAATGGGAGGCAAACAGAGCTTAGACATATGCTGTTCACAGAGAACATACACTATGCCAAAAGGCCTGTTCACAACAGTGCAAAAAACACATTAAGCGCAAGGGAATAGGACAGGCTGCGATGAGGGAAGGAAGAGTGACTCTTAATCTTAAAATGATGTGCTAATGTCATCATCTCGATCACCCGCAGACCTCACGACAATCAATTTCTGCATTAATACAACTATCATTGTTGGCCAAGGGTGCATCATTCCACTGACCTGACTGTCCAGAGGTGTTGGAACCAGGTCGAAGTTTGGGGGTGGGTGGCGGCGGTCTCGGTGGCAGGTGCTCGGTGCTGCTGCTAAGTTTCTTCTCCTGTTTGCTGAGGGACACCACCTTGCTCCGAAGCTCCTCATCAGACGGCCTGCGCACAAACCTGCGATCCACATACTTGGCTTTGATGTAGGCCTCTACCTCATGTCTGGTCAAATAAAAAGGAGAAAAGAAAATTCATAAATCAAAAGCATTAAGTAGTATTAAGTTGTATTTGAAAACTGATTGATACATATTGCCTGATACCAAATGCAAAACTGTAATGTCGGATAATACATCCCAATATATGATAGCAATCATGTAAATATCCCCTAATGGGCTTTGACTGGTCTATGGTTGATATCTCATTGGATACATATGCCTTGCTTAGGGGCAATGTCTTGACTGACACACCTTCTACAGTTGATAAATACATGATAAGAATTAGTCAAGTCAAAAGCCTGCATACTCAGTCAGAGAATTAGTACGGAATAGGATTATCTTTCTTCTTGTTAAAAATTATACCTTGGATCTCCTGGCTGTGGTTTTCTTGCTTCCAGCTCCTCTCGCCGAGCCTCATATATCTGGTTAATAACTCCATTGCCAAGTTCACACATTAGCTGTGAAAGATGGGTTAAAAGAGAGGGGGAGTGAGAGCACTTTTTGGTTGAATAGATCCTACACTTGTTAAGCACCATGAAATAAGAAAGAAAGAATGCTTAGTTGAAATTTAATTAAAGGTAGTTAATGTAAAGGAACAGTGTACATTAGAAGGGCCTTGTGCATTTGTTTATGAACATTAATGCTCTTCACCTTAAGCAGTTCTGGCTCCCATGAATCCAAAGTTAGCGACCGGACCTTTGAGAAATGAACGCCCAGACTTCTGCAGATAGAACGAAGAAGAAAAATAAATAAATCACACAATGTTGATTACAACTGGCCAGGAAAGTACATGCTGTTCAATGCGTTGCGAAGGTATTAAACAATATAGCTATTTTAATCTCCTAAAAATACTGTATTGGATGCTTAAAATACTGATCATGATGATTCCATTAGTAATCATTAAAATAAGGTAGGGAGGGGCTTTGTGCATATTGCATATTTTTGGTATGATGAATAACTGAGATTTTGATTTGGTGTTATTAACTCCAGATAGTACACTAGATGTTACATTTCTATGTTTGCAAGTTATTTGAATTTAATGATAAAATAAAAACCTGAATATTCTTCTAAGTAAGATTATGTTTTATAAACTCCCTCAAAAGGAGATTGCAATGTTTTCACAAAGATATCACGAATGATTTCAAGTTTATACAACCCGATATTTTTTTACCTGTGAATTCCAGAGCATTGGATACAAAGGGTGATGCCGAGATTGATGCTAGCCCAGCGTGGATCAGGCTGGCCGCAGTCACAGCAACAAGCGTTGCCCGGAATGGCAATGACTTTCTGCAGGGCGCTCTCTCCTTTTAGTGATCTCTCCTTGGACTCCCCACTAGAGTCTAAACTCCCTGTTGATGTGGAAGACTTCCTGTCCAGCTTCTGTGGTGGTAACACAGCAAAGAAACACTCATGGTTTGTTGAGATGGTCCTTGACGAATTATGACACTTCAAGATTGTCAGTGCCCAAATGAACACAAGTACAGATTACAAGTCATTACTGCTGATATTATTCCATCACATTTTCCCCTCAAGTCATGTTTGTTGTAGTTTCTTCAAAAGTGATGGTTTTGGAGAAAGGAGGATTCTGCCTAACACCAGCCATATGTGTTCTAAAAATGTAAATCTTCCTTCCAGCCAGTCAGCCTTGGCACAATTTTCTTTTCTTTTTTTACCTCAGCCTCATCTCCCTTGTCACGGAAGGCAGTGGCGATGCTGTTCTGGACTGCTTTGATCCACGCCTGTCGCAACTTCTCAGAGTCGGCTTGCATCATACAGCTCCTGTTGAGAAAAACAAGAGTCACACAACTGCTGCCTGCTTAATATGCACAAACATGTGGCTCAGTGTGTGTATGCCCGGTCTACTTTTGCATATTCCTGTGCTCATTAAAACTGACAGTGACAAGTAGGGCTTAAAAAAATAATGTGGCTGCAGTGCTGCACTATAGACTGATTTGTTTGTGTGCAGTGCATTCATATGTGCACTTACTTGGTGGGTGACACCACCTCGAAACAGAAGCGTCTCTCTAAATCTTCACAGTGTTTGACTGTGCATAGCCTCAGGTCTTCTACGACCACTGTCGGGTTGTCCTGGGGCAAATAAAGAAAACAGTAGGTATTGCAAATTCAAATATCTTTCTTTAGAATTGTTAAGTGTGCCTGGTTGAACAAAGAAAGGTAACATGCAGCCATTCAACCATGCGTCAGGTGAGAGGTAGAATTCAAAATTATATGCTATTCCCTTTCACAATAAACCTTAACGGATGACAAATGTATCCCTTGAATGGTCACGCAAATGATCAGTCTGGAATTGCAGATAGCATATATTTAATGCTGAAACATTCTATTATACACTCGAAATAAGCAACAGGCATGCATGTCTACTAGTTGAGGTTGGCGTCCTGGGAATCACTTGACATACCTTGAATTTCTTCTGGTAAACCAGCTGATTGTTTTGGATGGAGAACCATCGTCTGCAAAGGGATGACAGATTGTTAGCAGGGGAATTCCATACCGTTGTTAGGCTTACTCTGTTTTAAAAGACAATTGCAAATTCATTCATACTTTGGAATTCAAAATAAATGGTGTGGTGAGGCGTCATTATCATATCCATGCCACTCAAACAAATGCCAATATAAATATATCATATCAATGTTTTATATATATTTTCAATTATAAAGAGAGGTCCAAATCAAGCTTTGACTCACAACACTAGTCTCAAATTGTTCATGAGTCCATATTCATACTCTCTGAAGTGGTCGTCTCATACCTATTCCATGTCTTGAAGGCATTGCTGGCCCTCTTAAAAAGATAACCCTCCATGGCGATGCCATTATCTGCGTCCACGTTGTATTCCAACTTGGTGTCGTCATTTGAGAAGTCCTGCACGTGGAGGGAAACGTTGGAAAGGAAGTGATGAATGAAAAGCAGGACAAAGTAAGAAAACAAAACAAGACACGTAATCGTTGCGAAAACATTGGTGTGACTGACTGCTTTCTAAAGAGATGAGTGAGCCTGTGTCTTGTCAAGATGCCTTTCAGAGAGGCCTCAGTGGTTGTTTGGTTTGGTGATAAACAAAATATTTACTCAAATCTACCCATTTTCCAATAGTGTTGTCAAACAAACTGATGTGTTGTCATGGGACCTCCACTGTGTTCGTATGCTACCTCAGTGATCTATTGTTACACTGCATGTGATAAAATCCCTCCAGATTCAACCGCTTCAAATGACACTGAACACTGGGATGCATGCATTGTGTGCAAGTACGTGTATCCTTGAGGACTCAGCTTACATCAAAGGCAAGTGATCTGTCAACCAATTACAGCTATGGTAAGCTACACTTCATGGACAAAAGTAACCCTGGCCGTGACATCCACCAGTGATAGAGTTGGTCTGCAGCATCCACTCCCAACTATACTATTGTTGGAGAAATTATGTCAAGAATTTTTTCCAATGTCCATTCACCCAAAATAACTTTTAAGAGGTCACTGGAAAAAAATGATTGGCCTGCATTCCTGTTAATTGAATTGAAGCTTTATCCGAAGACTCGATTCAGAAAAAATATTTATTCTGACAATTATTATACAAATAATCAGGGATCTGACAAAGATACGTTTTTGATTTAAGCGTCACTAATGCATATCATCAATACTCTCATCTGAAATTGAGTCCATTCTTTATCCCAAACAGTGAGCATTGGTTCATGCTGTAGTCTTGAGTTCCATGAAAGTAATCCGAGAAAGAGCCTAAATGTTATTAGAACCCTCAACCCAGTCAAGCCACCATTGCATAACACACGCAGAGGTGAATATCATGGTCATTATGACAAACACTAGGACAACTGGGGTTTATTTTTGGGTGCACATCAAAGGTCCTGAAAAGGAAAGTAATGGTGAAAGTCCTACATACATTCAACCTGTCACCATTTGATTAAAAGGGACACAATTACTTTGCTGGTGGACCATTACAGAAGGGTAAAGTTAGGCTGAATGAGGAGACTGCTCAAAAATAACTCAGGTCTGAGCCGTGTACACACACACACACTTATACATGGACACTACTAATTATTGAGACCAAAGAATAAATGCATCCAATGACATGGCTTCACACCAAAATGCCAAAACAATGAGACATCACAAGAAAACATGCTGCAAAATGAAGACATCTACATGAAGCAGTCCTAAATGAAAGGGAAGTCGTGGGTGCAATCAGGTACACAAACACTGCAATGCAGTCCTGGTTGGTTAGTGCGGCAAAGACGAGATGGTGACATGTTGGGTTAGAAGATGTAAACCAAACAGAAATCAATGCAGTGATACTACGTACGGATGACCTCCAAGCACAAAAGTTTCGGTGGTCTGAGTCGTACTCCGTCACCTCCTAAATGTCACACAGCAAAAAGAAAAGAAACGTGTGCTTCTTGGCCCTGATAAAGATACGAAGATAGAATAGAAAACCGAAGCTGAATGAAATACATACATTTTAACAGTTTTAACAGTTATGGGCACAGGCTCAACATAAAATATGAACAGAGATGCACACAAATGCACACCGCAGGCTTTCTCACCAGATACCAAACATAGTGGAAACGACTAAAAATCTTCATTTTCGTCAATCCTGTCAAGTGCAGACAATCTTTTGCGATTCCCTTATAAAGGTCAAGAAGTCTTCTGTATCAAAAGCTTGAAGTGTAGCATCTCTAAGCAGCATGCCCATTTCCTAAACAAATGCAACTAACTCCTCCTCTGGCTGTGTGTGTGTGTGTTTCTGTCAAAACTCTGTCACAGCCACTGCTACTGCTCCTCCTCTGGAGGCTTCTGAAGGTCACCTGTGTGCCTGTTTGTGTGTGTGTCGGACATCCAATATTAAAGGAGACCGTGCTAAATAGCTCAGTCATCAAACATTTATATGCTATTTAGGTTACAAGCCACACACTCTTCCACACTTTCCAAGCTGTGCCCTCATGAAAGCAACCATGCTCTTTCCCATGTGACCATAGTGTCATGGGTGAGTAATGCACACAGTGGGAATGATTCACAAAATAGTGGATGTCTCCTCTAAAGGACTTCTGAGTATTGAAATGTCCAGAAATGAAATCAAATCATATGGTTACAGATGACTATAACATATCCCAACAGGTATCCTCTGTTTAATCTGTATCATAAAGGTTTTCAGGTTCCAATAATAACATCATCTTAAATGAAACTGTTAATGCCCAAAGTCAATTCATTCTATGAAGAAAAAATGTCATAACATAACTCGTCAATCAGTTTTGGTGATCGTGTGAGAAAATTGCTAAATAAAATGCTTGTGTTCTACAAAGCCCTTAACGTTAGGTAGGCGTTTCTAGTTTTTTGTCCTTTGTCCAAGAAACAAATTGTAGGCATGGAAAGGGAGTCAAAGTGGGGAAAAATGTGACCAAACATTGCTTACCTGTAAAGCAGCCTGAAGTGAGTAGAAGATAAATTGAGAAAAAGAGGATCAGACAATTTGTTAGGAGGGTATAGACACAGTGTTGGCAGACAGACAACATTTAAAACAGGAGGAAGAGGAGATGTGTTAATGTACTGACATGAACTGGCATGGGAAGAAAGAGTGGATATGCAAACAACACAACTAGTGAGCCAAGACGACAGAAACGGAATACGATGAAAATGTGAACATATGCAAAATATATACTGTACCTACCGACCTACCAACTTACCTCGACACAAACATATAACCAAAATAATCCACTAACAGACAAATACAGTAGTAATATATTTTTTGTGTGTATTTTTTTGTATTTTCAGTGCTACCACATACATAATTACTATATAACCCACTTAACTGATATGCCTGCCGTTCAGTGTATCGGTGTGTCGTTGAGATCATCATGAGTTATCACATTACATACACCTGACCTGAGGGTGACGTACTACTTCAATTACCTCAGTGTACGGTCAGTGGTTGACATCTTGTCTTAGACAACTTACATTTTCCTTGCATTGAAAATAACTTTTAAGTAAATACACACATATAAATGCATACACAAGGCCAGCAAGATTACAGGTTTCTGGTGGTTTTACATCACTGAAACCATTAAAACCCAGGCTAAGAATAGTAAAGAGTACGTCAAGCAAAGTCTATTCATGCTTATTTGTGGGCAGGGGCCATGTTACTGAAGTAGGGCATCATTCCTAACGGAGCACGTTTCATTGATGGTGCAATTATTTGACTGCTATTTGAATGACTTTGTCCTAAAATGGAATGAAATCAGGAGCATATTTTACACAAAAGTGTACCTTTTGCTGGATGGTGGAGTGTTTTTGCTCCATGTCCCGCTTCTCTTTGGCAGCATCCACCACCAGCTGGTCCAACTGCAGAGGATAACAGATTAGTCAGGTATGCTAAACCACCTGATCAAAGTCAATCTCTAAAACAATCAATATGAGATTTTACAAAAACTATTATTTGTAACAGATAATTTCTAATGCTTAATACGAAAATGGTTAAACAATTGTAATGGAAAACAGATGCATCATATTCTCGTTACAGATTTTAGGTTAGAACATAAATTAGATAAAATAATCCTTTTCCAACAAGCAAAACTGTCATCAGCAAAGGATTAATCTTGTGTGAAATCAGGTGGGAAATGAATGATAGAAAAAAAAAAGATTCTTCGAAGAGAGAGGAAAGCAACAAATGCCTGCTGTCATAGGGGATGCCACAAATATGCCAGTTTGCCTCAAGGCGTTGCGTTTCAAGTCTATTCATAATTTGTTGCCACAATGCGACCTAAATCAGAAAGCAAGACAAAAGCATCATTCTCTCACGACAGGTCAATAAGTAAAGAGGGCAAAATGAAGAGGTGAGAAGGACTCACATTAATGCTGACACAAAATATTTTAAAGCAACATTTATGTGAATAATTTTGAAGTGTTGTGACATGAAAATTACTTATTTGCACACAAAATCCACTTTAGAAATATAGGAGAAGGGAACAACCATTTCATTTCCGGAAGGAGCATTTTATATACTTTAATACTATGACAAATCCATTATATCATAACATATGTTATTTTAGAGGAAGATATTAAAACCATATAACTATCTGTGTAACAGAAAATAAAATAAAATGGTTTTTTTTTGGGGGGGGGGGGGGGGGCTTTGGCTTTAGTGTTGTTTGGGCAGGAAATGGGTGGACGGCAGAGCAAGAGTATGATAGCATCAGATGGGAAATATTTTCCCGCTGTCACAACCATAACAACAAGTCCAGTCCAGTCCAGTCCAGATAATCTATCTGCATACATTTTATTCAATTGCATGTAGAGCTCCACGCACACTTTCAGAGATTGACTCACCGTAACAACAATGTTTCATGTCTGCAAAGCATTCTCATTGTAATGACAGAATTGAACTCATATCCCGACATCTGTACATACATATGATAAGTATTACCGCTTTTGCTATACTAAGATAGCAGATATATTTACATGTCTCATTTCCTCACCTATCCACAATAATATATCAAATGGAAGCAGTAGCAATATTTGATGTTTTTAGTGAAATTTTGAATTTCCTGCCCTTAGTCATCATACATTGACAACAGACCTGTTGACAGCTCCTCCACACCTCCCTGCACAGGCGCTCCACTTTCTTCAGCTTCATGATAGAAAGCCAGTTAATCCTCTTGTCCTTGCTTCTAACTGTTTGGATGCTGATTCTCCCCTCTTCTCACTTTCACACAGATCTAAGATCGGTGTGTATGCAGGCCTCCACAATCACTCAACAGGGTTAGGCTTCATGGTTGAATTTTTCCTCTCCCAATTTTCCTCTTCTGTCCTTTGACGGTTGAAGCCACGCGTTTCCATATGTGCCTCTTCCTTCTCCGTCGATCACTATGGAAGATTACACTCCGCCTCTCATCCTGTCCTAACTATGAATCAACAAAAGCTTCTTTTTTTCTTGTGAAGGATGGTGCCAATTTCAGCACGAGAGCTAAAAACAGCACTTGTCTCACCACTCCAGTTTAGAGGAATGCTGTTTGAACTGTTCACAATTCAATTTCACTCACAAATGAGCCTTCTCTCTTGTTGCCACAGAAACACAATTTGGTCCGTGCTTCTTTAAAAACAAAAAGTACTCCATTCCTTGTAATGTATCATTCTTAGGTTTCTCCATCGCATTCTCTCAGCTGACTCGAAACTCGAGTGAGACTGACGGTGGGAAAACCTTCGAGCTGCCTTCTTCCTCATTCTACTGAGATCACCATCTCAAAGTCACACACGGGTGAAGAGGGAGGGCTGTTTATCATAGGACGCACATAGATTCACTTTACAGAGAAATATTAATTCCAATAATGCCACTATAAACTAGGGGCCTCTTATTTTAGAGAACTCAAATACAGTCTCTGCTTTAGACAAAATCTAAATGAGCCCATGAAGAGAAATGCTGTTATAATAAACTACACATTTCCTCTCATACATAATAATGACTGTTTATCCACCACACGGTATTGGTATGTAAACATTTTTACAGTTAGTCAGCTGCTTCTGCTTCACTCAGGATATCTCCAAGTTTGTATGTGATCTGTTGTCCACACTGTTGATATACCTTTATCAGTAGTACATTAAACTGGCAAGAATATTTGCACAAACTTAAGATAAACAACAATATAAATCATGTTACAATTTTCATACATTATCCTCTGCATTTAACATACAGGAAAAGCGGTGGCGGCGGGACAACTTGTGGATAGTGGTGTCCTGATCGATCGTCCACCAATCGTTTTTTTGGGACAATTTCCCAGGAAATGCACCTGATCGGGATTAGTCGATCAATGCCTTTCAATGATCACAAAAACTGTTCACCCGCAGCCAAATAGACTAGCCTGTGTGCAGTGTAGCATCCTCTTCCCCTTTCCTTCACACTGTATGCTACACACCAGACCAAAAAGTGAATCATAATATATGTTTGTGTCACAATCTTGTTTTGTTGTCACCCGTTGCTGTTTTTCTTTCAGTTGCAGTTTTACTTGAAGTGTGACGGAGGCGGAGTCTCCTGCGTCACACCTGCTGGGCATTTTGGCGCAGGACACACAGGAGGAAGATGGCAAGTTATTTTTGGTTGCTTGCTTGTCGCCAGTACGTCGGCATTTGCATACTCTCGTGCTTGTTCCCGCGTTGTCTTGTTCAGCCAGTAAGTACTACTGTGATTTTCAGTTATTGGTTTCCTTACACTGTGTGTGTATTTTTGTTCTCTGTTTTGGTCTGTTCCTGTTATCCTTCACCCGTGGTAGTCTATCCACATTGCTTAGTTGTTTGACAGTGTTTTTGTTTTCATGTCAATCTTTTGTCACATTGATTTTTGTTTGATTGGGTTTATTCACGTTATCGTACTATTCTTTTTCTGTTCAATAAACTCTGTGAAACTTGTTCTAATTGTTTGGGTCTGCTTTTGGATTCCACAACGCCTGACAGCTTGTGCATTTTCTGCACTGTCAATTTGAAATAATGTCCTGTTTTTTTTTATAAAAATAAAAAGAAGGAAATTTGTGTAGAATTTTTTTTATCGGATTCATCAATGAATTGAGAAAAATAAGTGACAGAATCATTATTGAAGTAATTATTAGTGAGCAGTTCTAAAATTGAAAAATGTGCAGCCAGTCCATGTGATCAGAATCAGTATTGGTCGATCTCGCTTATGGATGATCGGAACCTGCAGCATAAAACCTCTACCACACAGTACACGGAGAGGAGGGGGGAGGAAGTTGGGACTTTCAAAGAGGCCAACCATGCTCAAAAATTAAATACACATCACTTTGACAGGTTGCTTCTGCACAAAAGTATACCTGTATCTCATTTTGTAACAATTTTAAAGGGGAAGTCAACCGTAAACATTTATTGACAATAAAATGTTACATGTCACCTCACTAGTCTAAACATGACATTCTGATTGATATGACAATTGTGGAATATGAATTATGCAGCAAAAATCACGCAATTTTTATCCATCTCAGGGTGTGGCCATTTTGCCACTTGCTATCGACTGAAGATGACATCACAGTTGCTCAGGCTCAGGTAACGACCAATCACAGCTCACCTGTTTTCTGAAGCTGAGCTGTGATTGGTAGTTACCTGGGACCTGAGCAACTGTGATGTCATGGATAAAAATGGTTGGGTTTGCTGCTTAACTCATATTCCACTAACGCAATATTAACCAGAGTACCGTATTTAGACTAATGGGGCTGCATAGAACATATCACTGTCAATAATTTTTTGGGGGTTCACTTCCCCTTTAAGGTTTAGGTTGGTAAGTTAAGGCCCACTAATATTGTATGAATGTTTGATATCGCTGGCGTCGTGCCAAAACCTCATAAGTAACAATTTAGTAAATTTTATATTTTTTCAAAAATCTATACTATTACTTACCCCACGTGTAGATCTTATTTTTACAAATTGCTTACCAATCTAAGGTTCTGAAAATGGCTTGCTCTTTTTGATGCAATGTTAATGGTTGAACAAACATGCAGTTTTGGGGGCCTACTGAAAAATGATGATTTTGGAGATACAATGTTTCGGCCCGACGCCAGCGATATGCATGTAAGCGCGTGCATGTACTTCTTGTATGCTGTACCTGTCCTCCGAGCTGTTTCATTAGTGGTTGTAACTCACTGAAGAGGTCATACCCTTGGTGGAAAAATGTCAGGTGGGCATACATGAAGGACAGCATCTATGGCGAGGACAGACATTATTCATTGAGCAAAACCAGCGGAGTCACACTGGATTGTGAAACAGTGGAGGATATTGTACTTACAGATTTTAGGATTTCTGATCTTCTCTTGGACTGTAGCACATTAATCTGCAAAAATAAATAAAATATATTGAGCCATTTGGGCGATTGTGAATATAATGTGGTAGGTGAAAAGTAAAACATTTACTGAACCAGTTTCTTGTACTGACACCAGGGGGAGCTCTGTATGACAGCAGATGATACTGGTGTCACCACAGCTTCTAATTCTTGCCTCTAGCTTTGTCTCAATTGTATTATATTGCTTTCCAACACTACCACAATTAATTTCATAGCAGTCAATAATTAAAGGGGTTCACTTCATGATGTGATGTCATGTTGCATATTTTTATGTCCAACAACAGAAAAATGTCATTAAAGTGCTTCGGCTTTCAACTTCTCTCTTTGCCTGGTCATCCATCGACTTGACTTGTATGTCACTTTACATTGTAAAATGTATAATTACACTAAATGCAACAAAAACAGCAGAAAAGCTACATTCCTGGTCTTAGCTGTTTCCTACAAGACCCATAAGCGGAACATTTCTTTCTGCTGTGCAAGCAGCTTGCCACATAGATTTCCAATATGCAGACAAGAAGGCAAGAAAAACAGAGCTAAGCTTTTGTCTTCTAAAAGAAATTGTGCAATGAACCACAGGAGCAGACTACCAAACCTATTTTGCGCATCTGCATTTTTGGCTTCTGTTTCTTGCCTTTGAGGTTGTTTATGTTAGTCTTACACATGCCAGATTTAAACTCATTCTATTGCTCACTTTTTCTCTTTTACATATTCTTAATTTATTTAATTTCTCTGACATATGAATAATTAATTGTAAGTATGCATCCATCTCCACAACATATCTGAAGTACGATTCCTTCACTAGTAATGTTACCACTACAACTTTAAATGAATCCCGGTCATGTGGTAGTGTATTACTTTGTATTTAGTGGGATCAAACACATCTGAGGTTCATTCTTCCATGTACCACATCAGCATGTTAAACCATGACTCAGCAAATTAGGCTTTCAGTTCAAACCCAAGAGTGCTAGTACAGCATTTCAGAACTCCTGGTTGAGATTGAGAAAATATGCATGCTTCTACTTATTTTTGTCCTTCTGAAAAAAAAATCGCTTCAGAGCGAATTTTTAATAAGCTCCTCAAAAAGATTTATTAATAAATGAACTACAATGATGTAATGATTATTAAATAAACTGAAAGAAGAAACTTAAGAACATCGGCCAACTTAAAAAGCCAGTACTTTTTAATGACGTTCTACCATATGCTGACTGACATGGCTTTCAACACAAAATAACGCCTAATAAAATATGGCAGATTATATTTGACGCTTATGCCTGGCAGAGAAAAGCCTTGTACCATAACACTTGATTTCCTGTCACCAAATATTTATAATACATTTTAGATACATTAATATGCTACCCTACCTGTAAAACGTAGTCGAGGACGATGTGTCGGAAGCACTTGCGCGTGGCGGTAAGGATGTTAGTAGCCTCTTCCACTTCGTGCTGCTTGTTGCGAGGAGCCTGGGCATTTTTGATCAGTGCTGTGTCTTTTTCTTCACTCACCTTGTCAAATTGCTTCTTGGCTTCTTTAAACTTACGTAGGTCACTGGATATTGGATAGGGTGGACAGACAGGTAGAGTTTTAGGTGATTTTTGCCAAGGAGTCTCGAAAGACCATGGTAGGTGAAAGTGAAACTCGAAAAGAAGCCAAGTTGTCATTGATTTTGAGCCAACGGTTAAATTTCTTTAAATTAAAAATCCACACAGACGCCAGTCTTTCATTATGCTAATGAAGCTGTGTGCTTGAGAGTGTCCTGCTGTGCACACACATGAAATATTCTTGTGTCCCACATTTGTTCTCTCATGTCGTTAGGCTCAGAGAGATTAAGTCATATTTGAATGCTGTGCGGCACTGGGTAATATTTATGGAGAAACACTTTCCCTGCTCTATCTGAGAAGCATTGTGACTACTGATGTGGGTGTTAAGTCCTGGCGAGCCAGGGGCAAAAAAATCCTAAAAATCTAATTAAGCAGGGTTAAAATCCCACTGCTTCTTCAAAGCACAAGCCCACCTGGAGCGCTATATTTGGAAATAAGTCTCCATAAAAAAACATTTAAATAATTTTGCATCCACTTTAAAAGTATACGTTCTATCTTCCCTCTCATGTAATGTATCTGACTTGGCTTCAGAATGGAATGTAGTAGCACTTTCTTACATAAATCATCAGTCTTATAATACTCACTCTTTAACAAATGTTTGAAGCTGGGTCTTGATTGATCTCTGGGCCTGATCGAATAGTATCTGCACAATAAGAAGAAAAATAATTTCGTTTAGATGAACAACTGTTGTATGAAACAAGAGAAAAGGTTATCCAAGACAAAGACACAGTCACAAAGACCAAGTGCTTTCATTTGGCAGGTGACAAGAAGATGTTTGGCAAGGAGCGATCCGCTGATCGATCGGCCACCGATCATGATCAGCTGATTTCTGTGGAAATTGACATTGGTCGAGCAAAGTCATATCGCCAATGACTTCAGATGTCTATTTAGCACAAGCAGTTGCAATTGTTTGTCCACTTTTATCAAAGCAACGGCAAGTAAAACAAGCTACTGCACATCATTTTAAAACAAGTCCTCCCATCGCAGACCAGCTCTTGTTGGAAGCCGCCATCTTCAAGTGTGTAAACAACAACGTCACATGTACGTCAAGATAGAACATGCAGACTGGATTGGCTATCCCGGATTGAAACATATGCATGTCTGTCTGGACTGGCGAAAGGAATAGACAACCCCTGTGAAGTGTGAACCCAGATGAAATTCAATTCGGATTCACTGTGTTTACTCCGATGGATGCGTTAACATGATGGCGAATTTTCATTCTGTTTGGTCATTCGGTTTTATTGTAATCTGAACACAAGGCTCAATGTAAACCATAGAGATTATCTTTGTGTTTAAAACAATGACCAACATTTTCCAGAATCTAACATATTGCAGACCAAACCACCAACAAAATCATAATTTATGTTTGTGCATTTTTCTGCACTGACAATTTGGAATTATGTTAATTTTTTAAATAATAGTGAAAAGGAAATTATTTTGATTTGTATATGATTCATCAATTACTAAAATTAAAATACACAACAGATTTATTAATTACTAAAATAATTGTTAGTTACTGCTCCAAAATAATTCAAATCTTTACAGCTAATCCATGTAATCGGTATCGGACGATCAGCATAAAAAACTGATCGGAACACTACCATTGGCAAGTCAAGTCACTTGTGTATGACTTGTCAAACATGATTTTTTGTTCACTGTAACACTGCTTGCTTGTTTCTGCAATTCAGTCGTATATACATTACTTACTACTAGTACTATGCTGCAAAGATTTCTCACGAGCACTTCACTCTTATTATGGATTCTATGCGATTTGCAAAGCAGAGGACAATGCGAGCAGTGTGGCTAGGAGAGGCTACCACTGGCAAACAGAGCACTGTTTCAAATCATGTGCTTAAAAGATCGCTGAGTGGCAACAACCACTCTTGAGAATCAGCTGACGTGACCAGCGTTTCCTCAACACTCATTCTCATGCTCAGCTGCAAATAGTTGAACAGTCTTAATGAATTGGGCTAACTTTTTGAAAATATACCACAGTGTTGAATAATTGCTGAATACTCGGTACTCATTTCTACAATACACTTAAGCCTTACTTCCTTCCTTTC
The DNA here is from genome assembly GCF_054856555.1 of Leptonotus elevatus. Classification (NCBI taxonomy): domain Eukaryota; kingdom Metazoa; phylum Chordata; class Actinopteri; order Syngnathiformes; family Syngnathidae; genus Leptonotus; species Leptonotus elevatus. Next base: position 10,057,642 of record NC_141249.1, on the reverse strand, counting down.
TACTTGGGCAGCAGGAAACAATTGTTGTAGTAGAGATGCAGCTATGAGACTTGTGTTTTATCACAGGGAATTCAAACACTGAAAACACATCCCGATTCACGTGGATGGAACCTACCGTGTGATAGTTGATCATCTCCTGCAGGCTTTCAGCAAACTTTGAAAGACTGGACTGAGGAGAGAAAAGAGGGACAAACATCAGTTGGGAAAAAAAAAAGTCAGTCAAAATCAGTTATAGAGGATGCAAAAAGCAATAATACATTGCCAATTTTAACTCATTAATATTTCTCAATCAAATGCAAACTTGTGATACACAAGAAATGACACCAAGATAAATCAATAAAACGTTTTCCAGCATTGGTGTTCTATAACCTGTACAACTCAATTGGTATGTATATATATTTTTTTAATCGACAAGAGAAGTACAATAAACTCAAATAATGTGATTGCATAAGTGTGCCCACCCTTTTCTAACAGGGATGTGCCTGTGTTCAGAATTAACCAATTACATTCAAACTCAAGTTAAATGAGAGTACACACACAACTACCAGCATTTCTTGCAGAGGTCTAAAGGTTGCATACTAACACAGACTGCTATGATATGAAAAGTGAGATCAAGAAATATTTTCATAATTTCATGTATAGGGGTGTGTAGACTTTTTTTGTCTAATGTATAAGCAGTGGCTGTCATTTGTTTCGTACTGTAATTTGTGAATAGCCCACCACAGTGGCTTTCAAATGAATTGCACTTGCAGCCCTTGAGGCTGCTACTTTTTAATAGAAGACAACAAACTCACAGCATTCAGGCAAATAAAACGTTATGTCATGTTTTTGACTCAAACAAGTAACAAAAATAATAGGAAAATAAAATATCAACCTTAGATGAGCAAGTTACATTCGTTTAAATACAGCTTCATTTTGAAAACACAAAGGAAGCATGAGTCACATTTGTATTTACCTCGATGACTTCATCTTTGGTAGATTGCAGGGCAAGCTCCCGGATCCCATTGACAAACTGTTTGTTGGCAGCATTGTAAGCTTTCCCAGCATCTATCATCCCGATGCACAACTTCACCAGCTACAGAAAGATAACATCAAGAAAGCAGGTATTTAGGAATTTTATTATGTGGTGCAGTATGAGTCCAAAACATTGTTAGCTTCTTTGTACAAAACGTGTTTCCCTTCTGAGTCACTGGGGGGGATACAGAGATAACTTCAGGTTATGTAAACATAAACAGAGCTTGGCTATACACCATTCTCTCCCACAGAGATGTCTGAGCCAAAATGCAGCAAACAAAAAAAGCAACCTCGATTGTGAACATCTGGAAAAAAAACATTCATCAATTTTCTGTACAATTAACCAAAAAAAATGGCCCACTCTCCATTTCTATAAACACATGATGTATTAAATTGTTATATAATTTCAGGACATTTTCTTCCCGTTTGTTAACTTGGGTATATCCATCCATTTTCTACTGCTTATCCTGTTTAGGGTCAAGGTGAAGCTGGAGCCTGTCCAAGCTAACTGGACTGGACTGATCGCCAGTTAATCACAGGGCACATACAAAAGCATAGAGGCACGGGAAGCATATGCAAACTCCACTCTGGAGCCCGGTTTCAAAAGTGATCGGTTTCAAGCTCCGAAACCGCGCCATCATGTGAACAAACGGCTTAAACGGTAAGAAACTTGTGAGGATACATTGAAACTGGCTTTCGTGTGGACGGGGGGCCTGAGTTGCATATTTTGCACAAGCTGGAGTCATAAGTGCTCGTTAACTAGTCATTGGCCGTAGAAAACCTTGTTAAAGGAAGCTGATAAGAACTGTCAAAACAATGAAAGCAACTGCATCAACATATTCACAGCTAGACACACTGACGAGTTGCATCACTATGGGAAGGGGTTAAGAATAAACAGAAGAGCCACCAGGGAGAACATTTAAGTGCCTCGGGAGATTTCACTAACAATTATGGGAATGTAATCCTTTTGTATTGTCTTGTGTTAAGTGTGTTACTACATGTCATGTGAGGCTGTTTAAAGCCTCCACCCATCAACACATACACGCACACACGGTCGCGCACTCACACACAACTGCTAAAAGACACTCCCACTCCCCAGTAGATCCTTCCTCTTTATAGGAAGAAGGGAAGTGAAGGCTGGACTGAGTCACAGAGGTGGAGTTTTGAGGAGGGTGAGGACAAGTCTAGGAACAATGAACACCAATAGGTCGTTCCCTCACTTGGTAAACAGAAGCTCTGTTGCTTCGACAACAAATTGGGTTGTATGGGGATTGACAGGACTAGAGGTGCAACGATTAATTCATTAAATCGACAACTAATCAATGATGTAATGAATAATTATCTTTAGTAATGGATTTAAACGTTTAGATTCCTTATTTAATTTACAATTGTTTAAATCCTCAGAATTTCAGCCTCTCAACATAAACTATTCTTAGTTAATTTGGTTAGATGATCAGACAAAGCAGAACAAGATTTTTGATTATTTGTGAACCTACTTCTTAAGTGCAACATCTAAATATAGTGAACCTCCGCTATTTCACCGTTCATCATTCACAACCCCGCTGTAATGGAGATTTTGATCCATTTTTGTGGGTTTTTATAGTATACAAGCAAGTCCAAATTTAGAGCTGCCTGAACTTGGACTTTATACGCATCATTCTTTCTACAAGACTATGACTTAAGTCTATATTAATAAAACTGCCAGTACATTAAAATCACTTGACGAAGCAATTGGTGTCATTTGCAGGACCAATACTTCATCTACAGTATTATTGGGAAATCGCAACAATTTGAAATATGAAGTATTTTACATGAAAAAGTGTAGATTTCCTGAAACATAAGCGCGTGTCATTTTACAGTTGATAGTATCAACAATTTGGAATATCACATTTACACGATAGCCACTGAGATTGCAATTGTTAATTCATATTTTTCTTGGCTGGTACTCACTTTGTCGAGCTTCGATTCCAACTCGCACACATCCCCCTCCACTTCTTCTATCGTAGCTCTGCAGAGGAAAAACACAACATTTGAAAATAACTGTTGGCTTGGATCAATACTTACTGATCAGATGTAATACATCGCTGAAATGTTAAAAACTGTCATGTGAAAATTATTATGAAACTGTCCTACTGTATACTAATTTTGCTGTTCTTTACTTGGTTTGTTAGTTGTTAATATGCATTATTGTACTACTTAAGGTACAGCATAGTTTAGGAAAAGCAAAGGGTCAGCGATGGTCCTCTCTAATGACGGAAAAGCAGTATTTGAGAAAGTGATTCAGTCAAACTGGGCAGACTGAAGGAGATGGATTAAGAGCAACACCCTACTGTAATAGCAGTGGGACATTTGCCAAACTTCCTCCAGCTGTTTGTCAGCAAAAGCCCCCAACATCATCTGGCATTATGGCAGAACTAGGGCTGCCCGTATTAGTCAACTAGTCACGACTACATTGACGATCAAAATCTTTGACAAATTCTGTACATAAACAATTCATCGACTATTAAATTGTTTTTTTGGTGCTTTGTTTTGCTCTCGAAACTGCCTCGTCTCCCGTTTCTCCCACCGGTTGTACTGTACATCGGTCCATGACGCACATGTGCAGTACTATAGTGGTAATCCGGGTCATCCGTAATGCAAACGGAAGCATTGTGGGTAATGCAGCGTCATGGCAGGGAGCATTTCACCAAAAATACATAATATGCTGCAAACCTGCATTTCATAGCAGCATGGCGAGGATACTCAATCATCTAAAAAGGAAGTACGATGTGGCAGATGCCGGATTCACAGGGACAGTCATGTCTGGAAGCTAGCCTGAGCACACACAGGTTAGCATATTCCTCAAAACTGCAACAAACTTTTGGTGTAAACAAAATATAACCGTGCGTCTCCTCTAGCCTCAAGATCCACAGGTGAGTGACGGCAATCTAACGTTACATGCGGTATATCTGGCCGCGACACTTTTTTTAATATTTATTTTTTTATTACATTTTTTTGAAAACTTCTTGGGTGGTGGCCAGTTTACTGGGGTGGTCCAGCTAAGTATTAACATGGTGTGGGAATCACTGATCAGTCAATGCTTGAATGTGACCGATGAAATCCTTGTGAGAATGCACGATTGCTTTATTGGCAGTGTAAAAGAGCCTATAATGAACTCAGTGATAGTAAATGTTATATTGTATTAACGTAATGAACTGTAAACTACACTTGGATGGAGCAATCAACTGTGTCACATATACTAGACTCAAGACAAAATACAACACCAATCAGCGCAGACCTAATAAATACTTTAGACTTTCACAATAGAACATTTAGTGAATAACGTCATCAAATATTAAAGAGGGACCAGTATGATTATTTTTTTTTTTACATATAGTGTATTCTCGAAACAGTTGAGAAAACACATGCGTATCACATCTTTTCAAAGTGGCATCAATAAGCTTGCATCTGCGGAGAGCCCACATGCTGCTGTCAAGGAGGCTGGGTGATGCAGGTATTTTGCAAAAATCATCTGACATCTGGCTCCAGCAAAGCCATAAAAGAATTTTTATTAAAAAACAAACAAAAAAAGTTAAAAAAAATAAAAGTAATGGAAGCTGCCACAATGCACACAAGCACAAATCACTTTCTTCTAATTACACCACAACAATTAACTATATTAGATTTTGATATATATGTGGGGCTACTTTTCTAGTTTAGAAATGTCATAGGTGAACCTGACACAAATTCCCAGCAGTACTGGTTTAGTGTAAGCAAACTACACAGAATACTGTCTTCTGTCTACCACACTCTAACTTTTCTGTATGAGACAAAACAAACATAAGAACCAAGAATGTGGTAAAAAAAAATAAAAAATAAACACTGGGTAGTGAGGGTGATGCTAGGGTTAGATAAAGGCTGAGGTGTTGTTTGATGTAGATCTAAAGGGGTAAAAAAAAAAAAAAGGCTTTTTAAACCACATTAGCAAGGAAAACTGCCTATTCAGCACTCTAGGAATGTTTAGGTCCCTGATCTCACTGAAGAGGTATTTCTTCAGCCTTCACAGCAAGGATGGTCTTTCTTAAAACTGAGATGCATACGCAATTTAGACAAAAAAAATCTTAAAAACTGGTCCAAGTGTGTCTTGTTCTGACTGCGGCATTGTTTTTTAGTTTCCAACGATGCTATTTGAAGTGGAAAACTAACCAACCCAAAATCAGGCAGGTAGAAAAACGAAGAAAAAAAAATGTTCTTGCTTCAATATAAAAGTGACAGACAAGTGAATTTGTCTCAGTATCATCATTGTTTAATTCACTGGTGAGTTACATATCATATATATTTTTAAGGAAGATATGTCCTCTCTTTTGACGTTGTGAGCCCCCACCCCCCCTAGATAATTCTGTGTTTTATTAAATACAGAAAAAAAACAAGGAACAAAAAAAGAATATATTATTGTATATCTGTTTTATGTGAAGGCCTGCTCCAGAATAGTAATGCCACATGTGCTTCGGTTTGTGCTGCCATGTTTAGAGCGCAAATGTTTGTAGGGCAGCCAGTAAAATTGAGTCATCCTCTTGGATTACGGGTAACTCACCAGGGCTTAATTTTCTATGACCAACCAGCATAAACAAAAGTAACAGCAGAGACTACGTTTATGTCAGTACTCAATGACCCTGAAAACACGAATAAGACCCCCGGGCTTACTCCTTTTCTAATCCGAATATTTGATCATATAAACGTGTATCATTATAACGCCCCTGAACAAAACAACCGTTTGTGTTCTACTCATGACAGGGCCTGTGGCAAAAAAAAATCAACATGATAACTTCAAACTTGGTTTATGTGGATAGAAATGTGAAGAATGGGGTGAGTTGCAATGCTATGACGGAGATCCTGTAATTGTTTGAAAGTGGAGTTCTTTGGAGAGGCGTCCTGCTGTTGTAGAACACACCAATGGAGACTAACAACTTCAACAAAATGAAATCATGATTTAAAGATGAACATTTACACATGCTGCTGCTGCTGCCGCGCGATTCTATTTGCTCTTAAAAGTGTGTCAACATTTAGAGCAGTCTGATGATATTGAAGGCTCGTTTTCCCTTCAAGGTGCGCAGTGACACCGTAGCACGAAACCTGCCAGACAGACCCCACTGTTAATCGCCATTATAAACGCCAATCAAAAGGAAATGACCCGAAGCTTGATTAAATCATACAACAACATGGCCAGCATGCTAACATGCACACAGCTTGCCTCCCAAGAGACGCTCATCTCGGCAATCTGAGCACTGCTCACCGGGTGCAGCAAGTTTAGTGCCTGTGATCTGCTGACTCGTCAGCTGCCAGTGACTCAGGGGAAAGCGGGAACTTTGGACCAATTCCTTCATATAACAAAAGTCGTCCAAGCTCCAAATAAGCAAGGAAAGGGAAGCCAATCATTGACTACTGATATAATAATAACATGCTAATCCGCATGCAAAAAAACAAAACTGTAATTTTGTGTAAGGAGTTTTGATGCTCATCATATCCAGGACAGCAAAGCATGCACGTACATACTGTATAGCCTACTTTGTGCGTCTCATAATTCGAGGAAAATAAAAATACAGCTTGGTTTATGAACATGGACAGCTCCAAGGGCAAAATGAGGATGAGTGCAAAAAGAAAAGAAATGATTGAGCCAAATGACCACTTGAAAACAAGCCTTTCTCTTTGGGGACTCCATATTCTCGGGCGCAAAAGTTGAAAGCAAACACTAAAATGAAAACAGATGTCGAGTGAATGAAAGCTCCTCCACTCTGCTGGTGTATGCCGGATCATGTTTTCATCCATTCTCTCCTGTTTTATCCTCTCTGGCCAAACACAAGCCGTTGAGTGGGGGTAATGTAAAAATAAAAAATATATACATCTGAGTGAAACGTGGTCAAATGGAAAACGGTTTGGAAATCATCTGTGATTCACCCGAACACGTGATAAGCCTGCAGTGGCGTGAGCAAAGCCAAGTGATGACTTGACTGCACAGCTAAAGGTCACCTAAGACCAAATCATGGATGAATGTGGTTATGACTGCATAGGAATAGCATTCTGGGAAATACCTTATTACCATGACATTGAAGTTACAGACTGGATAGTGTTGACAACTTTGTTGACATTTACATGAATGAGATCAGGCTTTCTCCCAGCATTTTATCAGCCCGGTGGCCCACCAGGCTTTCCTTGCCCCCACACCGGGCTAAGTGGAATGGATTGTACACGACTTTTTATTCAACTGTACTATTAACAACTGCACTTTCACACACGTACAATACGGAAGAAGTATCTCACATATTGTTTCAGTGGTATACATTTACGGGTATCAATTCATCACTGGTTATCAATATCGGTCTCTGATAAACATTGACCCAGCTTGACCTGACTGCTTGTCGAGCTTTGAGTTATCAAAACGTCACTGATGACAAGATCAAACCGTCACTGATGACAAGATCAAACCGTCAACGATTCAGCGTTTCATGTTCTACAGCCAAAAAAAGAAGAACGTAACCATGCTGTAAATTTGTTTTGTTTTTTTAATATACATAATTACTGTTCTTGAATATTTTTGTTGCTGACAACCTCCACACATAACAGTGACTATGAGTGGGATGAATATCTACTGTGCCAGTCAATTTACAGTGTGTGTGCCCCTAAATATTTCTACTGTCTTGCGTCTTTAAAATTTGAGGGTAGGGGCCACTATGCTTCTAGTAAAAAAAGAAAAGGAAAAAAAGCTAGCCTGGAGCTTTGACAAGCACAAGAGCTCAAGCCATGCATTTGTATATATAGATCTTTAAAAAAATAAAAAAATAAAAAACATCCAACCCCTTAAATTCTCAACAAATGAGTCTTTCACATCTGTTCCTCATTTGTATGAGAAGAGAGGATGTTGCAGCAGCACAACAGGAGGAGGGCGAGAAAGGAACGCAAGAGGCGCTTTCTCGGGTTGTCTGGGAAGTGCAAAATGAGAGCAAATAAATAAGGAAGTTTGGCGCTAAAATTTGCAATTTAAAACAAACTTCACAGGCTTGATAGCATTGAAAAAAACTTTGGCTGCAGCCAGTGAACATAACCCAACTTTCACATAGAAAAAAAAAAACCAGCTCACTGGTGCTGTGAAGTGTGCCCAGTCATCATGCAAAGGTCACACCCTGATCAAATCGGGTGACATCATACACGATGAGTGACATAAAGACATGAATGGTGAATTGTGGGAATTTCAGAGGCAAAAGGGAGCTCACACGCACATGTGGTTTCTATTCATTAGTGTGGTTGACTGCATAATTTCCTGATATGTCTTTTATCACTAGGGATAGATTGATGTTTATTTTCAGGGCCGATAGGATACTGATTATTAGTAATCAAAAAGGCCGATAACCGATATTCAATTGCAGTAAAAGGGAAAATATTCATGTCAATATTTTGAATAATACGATGCCAACACTTCATTTAGATACCTTTAAAAATGTTTATAGAGCGTTTCAGATTTTCATCATGTTAATGCAACACTAAGGAACTTTTCAACCTTCATAAAATATTTTCATAACTCTTCTAATGAAACATTGACTTACGTCTAGTTGAATGGTACCTTTGCCATTGCCTGAGGGGATCTATATTGCTTTTACTGGCACAAAGCAACCTTGTCAAGTTGTGGACTCCTTTACAGCATACATCAATTCCCCCATTTAACCATTTGTTACAAAGAAGGAAGTCAATTTGAACGTCTACACGCGACGTGATTACTGCTTTCATGGAAGAAGCAGCAAAACAACCCAAAAATTTTGACTGAGGAGACAAAACAAAAAGGACAAAAGGCAGTCAAGGTTCAACATTGGCCGGGCTTTCACTCACTGAAGTGAGCTCAAATCCGATGTTGTGCACTGGTCCTCATGGGAAATGTGGTCTTCCTTCAGGCAAACCACTACCGCTTTTGTCCATATGGCGCCACCATAATCAACAAAAACTGAAAATTATTTTGTGTTGCTTTAAAGAATCTTTTTCTTTTTATCTTAGGCAATTGACATCTTTGTTTTTAGAATTCTAACAAAAAGAAATGGGTACTCCCAGGCACAGCAACATATCTCAGAAAGTTTCATTAATACTCTAAACAATGTTTTCTACAGTAAACCATTTTCCAACATTTTAATATAACTGAAATGTTAATGCTTTACTTAGCTTTATTTTAAGTTCAAACACAAACAAGAAGTGCAGGGAGTTCTCAGGCTCAGCATAATCTCTTCGAAAGTTAACTGAAAATGTCAATCAATAAATAATTCCCTGAGATTTACCCAATTTTAAGATGATCTGTTATTGGCCAGCAGATATACAAAAATAAAAATAAAAGCTAAGGGATCAGTTATTACTAGTTAATCTGTTTGACAATACAATATATTGCTCAGTGAGTTTCTCTGCCTGCTCGACTGGCTTCAGCTTTCTTCGGAGACCGAAATAGCAATGTGGCAGTGGTCAAACAGCTTTCCGTTTACTGCTGAGAACATAACGTTTATTTCAAATACACACTGGGGAAAAATGGACATACAGAATACGCGCGCATACACAGTCAAGTTGTCATCGGCTCACCTGAACCGCGGGGAGTCCTTCAAACATTCCTCGAAATCCACAGTGATCTTCATTTTTGCCGTGTACACGTCAACCGAAACACCTTAGCGCTATTTGATTGCGAAGACAGTAATCCAGGGTGAGTCTTTGCTGCTAATTAGCTTGTTTGCTAACGTTACTGTCCGACCAGCTGTCTCCCTCCCGTCCGTCAGTCCGTCAAGGCTCCGCTAGCCAGCTAGCCTCAAAAGGCCAGTAGCTATGTTTCACAAGTCGCGACAAATGTAACCATAAAACGAGTGGAAGTGGACTGCGATAAAGCCGAGGCCGAACGCGACTATTTCGGACACGACAGTCGGTCACGGGAACGGAAAGTGTCGCCCTGTAGCTCGCTCATGGCAGCCAGTGGGAGAGAAGCTTTTCTTCGTCCACGCACATACACATACTATGGACTCGTACGTAGATCGTTTGTCAAAACGCATGCGCGGATACACAGTGCGCATGTTTAAATTTTACATTCAAATTATCGGGACGCCATTCACTATATATATATATATATATATATATATATATATATATATATATAAATCCAACATATTAACAACCTGTCAAATTAGGTCACACACATTATTTGCATTATTTTATTTGTGTGTGTGTAAACGGTTGCTTAAAAAAACTCACACAAATAACAAACGTGTTAACAGCACTGTAATAGCAATCACATTTTGCTTATTATATATAAAACTACATATTTTCGAAACACGCAACACATTCCACACACACATAAGAGTGAGTTGTTACTCTCAGTATTTATCATCTTTGCACCCAGTGATAGGCTTCCTGATCCGTTGGAATTACTGTTGATGATTCCCGGGACAAACAAGCTCTTTCTACTCGATTGAATCCATTTAAAGGATTGTCGGCATGTATGTCGCTTGAAGCACTGAATGCAATCTGATAATTTCACAGACTTTGAGACCTGTTTATTTATTGCATAAAAGGGGAGTTTCGTAGTAAATCTCAAACTACTAGAGCGAATGGAGAATAATCCTAGCATGAACTCGGTCGTGGCTTTTATCCTATTAGTTGCTAGAAGTCCAAGGGAACAAATCCAATATTCTGTTGAATAGTGCCACCTACTGTCGGGTAGATAAATTACACGTGTCCAGTAGTCACTGCACGCCCACAATACTGTAGAAAGAATAATTTTGAATTGTTGTGCAAGGGCGTTTCTAGTCAGTTTTTGGCTAGAACAATTTAAAAACCCTTACCCTTGAATTGATTACGAGCACCCCTAAAATGCAAGAGATTATTTGTAGTCGTTTTCTTAACTGTATATCCTATAAATAGAGAAGTGTAGTAGAATCGAGAAGTGTGTTAACAGTACTTTGAAATGTAGTGTTTTAACAAAATTACATCAATTATGTTGTTAAGGAAAGTTAGCTGACGTTTTTTTCTAGCTAGAAACAAGTGGTCAGATTCAGCACCACTATCTGTTGGAATTGGAATGGGTGAAGTAAGCAGTGTCCTGTGCATGTGTTAATATTAAAGCTAATGTGCTACTGAAAAGATAACTAATTGGATGCCCATGACCCAAAAACTTTTTTCTTTCTTTCATAAATGTGGTAATTAAATTAAAATGTTCAAAAAGGTTACATTTATCTTGCTTAGCCGGAAGCTTAGCCTCCGTAAACCTCAGACCCTAGAACCGCCCTTGCCATGCAGCCAGATCCTTTCCAATGTCACAGCAGTTTCCATTTCCAGTTCCATGCTTATTGTCACTTTTTGTCTCCCTGGTACCATTCTTTGAGGTCATAATAAAAAACACAAAAGCCGAAGAAAAAACAAAAGTGGACTGAAGCATTTCCTGTTGTCCTGTGTGTCATTACACATGATTTAAGGTCTAGTGGTACAACTTCTGGGGTGTTTTACTTTTGTGATAAAGAACAAACAAAATAGTTGACATCCACAACTGATACCAGGCCTTATTTCAGTGTATCCCAATACCAATATATGCTACTCTCTTTACAATCAGGAATGGAATGGCTAGAAATTAGAAGAATAGAAAATTGCCATTCATTTTATGTAATTTTAAGGAAAAATGCTATATTGGGATTCATAGATCTTTCTTTAAAATTGTATCCTTTTTGGGGGGAACAGGATTTTGTTTAATCAAGTACTAGTGTACTTAGTATCAATATCAATAATACTCAAAACAGAGTTGAGTAAAAAAAAAAAAAAGTAGTATCAAACATCCTTAGTTTCCAGACCTACTCAGGGAAGTTCTGATCATCATTACAACACAAGGTACGAAGTATAAACAAGCCAAACAGTGGAGAAAATGAGACAAGAAATTAACATGATACCCGGCTTGTTCATACTTAATGGTGAATAAGCATTTGACTCAACTATGAGGTGAGCATGGCAATAAAAAAATGTCAGGTATCTTCTTTTTTTGTGGCACAGAGTCCAGTTTGTGCAATTGGTCGACGGGTTGCTCCATCAGAAATGGAAAATGCAAAATTTAAAATGACACGTGAAACTGCAAAGGTGAGTTTGCAGAAGTCAGGATATTCCGTATCTTATTTCCATAACACAATGCTCAGCACATTAACAGTCACAACAAGAATTTAATGGGTCAACAACAAAAATAAGAATATAACAAGACACGTTCAAGGCTTCTCCATATTTGTGTTGTCAACCTTTCCCTCAATATTTTTAAATGATTAACTTGACATATTAGAACCCATATTATAGCCAACATTTATTAATTTAATCAGTAGCATATTATTTTCCTCCTGCTTGATCATTATTCATTAGCAAAGCACAAAATGAACTAGGCCATTCGTTGTATGTTCCTCGTTAGAATTTACAGTTAAATTCCGTATGCGGTAGCTTAGCCATTATGGAAAGTCAAAATTATCAAAGCGCAGTCAACATTGGTTGTATTTAAGTTGACAAAGGAGCCCCGTGAAAGACATCTGACTGTCCGATGGACATGCGCGAGTCCACTGTTTGTGTGACTCAATACTGTTCTGTCCTTGAATGTTAGATAACATTATTACTCCACCCAAGAACAACAGGGAGCTGGGGCCTGGATCAGTCGTCTTTTACACTCATCACCTTGAGGCGGAGGGAAGAAAATAAACATTACATGGAAAAGTGCTTCTTTAACGAAAACCGCCATGGTAAATCTTTCAGTGTTTGGAAAATGTCACTCAAGAGGATAAAGATATTGTTAAAATTATACGTGAGGTTTGGGGCTTTGTAAAGAGCCAAAAATCAAGTGGGGAAAAAAAATCTGTGCTTGTTGATTGAAGAAAAAGTCCACTTTCGAGCACTGCAGCATCCACAAATGCCTAGCAATTATCGGCATCAAACTAAAACTGTCATCGATATAAAGCCAACCAGAGCAGTGAGTCACCAAATCAAAGTCCATCTGAAGTGCATCCGGTACAAGCACAGTCATCAGAAGGTGTTTCCCTTTGCTTGACCTTCCAGCACTAGGGCCTGCAGCGAGGGAATTACCAGCTATTTTCCTCAAAGGCCTTCAATTCCTTTTACACTCATTCTATTCAGTGCGTGCCAGTTCAGTGAGGAGGGTACATGGGAACCGTCAAGGCATCGGGGGAGGACATTTCCACTAGGTTTCAGGTTCTATTTCACTTCTTGGAACAGTGGAGACAGGTGAATGGAAGGTTACTGGCTGTTTAGAGACGTTAGATGGGTGAAGCAGGGTCTGTTGATTGGCCTGACATTGAAAACACGCGGCGCAGTGATGTACGTCGTCTGTCAGCATGGGGAGCCGGACACACGTACTGGAGCAGGAAGAGACACGTCATCTACGAGTCCAGAGAATCAGCTGGAGGGAACAAGACAAACATTTACATTACTAATCCTGCTCTACAGCGCCAGCTCTATTCAGTCTCTACTGGTTGATTTTAATACTGAAGGAAGCAGCAGAAAGCACATCGCAATACTGAAAGCATCTAACAGGCTAAGTGAATACAGTTTGACTGAAAGAGCTCAATAAAACCTTTAAGCCAACCCAAATGAATTAATTGACCTTCCTGTGGCGGGTCAACACTGATCTCCTCAGCCTCCTCGGTTTCATCCCTCATCTCCTCATCTTCGTCCTCCTCGAGCTCGCTAGCGATGAGCTGCCGAGCCAGTTTGATGTTGAGGCCCTCGTTGTAGTGCTTCTTCCGCATCATTTGAAAATGTTTCCTTTTGGCTGGAGAGGAAAACAATGTATTATTTTTTCTTTTTTAAGTCAGCACATTCATCTGGACATGAGTTCCGCCTAATAAAAGTATGACCATCTCAATAACGACTATCGACGTCAATAACGAGGTCGAGCAGATGTCTTGGCTCACCTTGTTCCTCGGGGGACAACTCCTCTTCTTCTTCTTCACTACTTTCCACTTCCTCCTCCTCTTCTTCCTCCTCTTTCATAAATCGAGGTTCTGAGCCTTCTGCTGCTTTCAGCCTTGGCAAAAAGAGTAGAAGGTTCTTTAGTTTATTACCTTTAGAGATTCCATCACACCAAAAAACAACTTTGTCTGTTGTTCAATTGTGAATATCTGGTCAACTTTCAAACAGGCCGTATTTGGAGCGAGAGCAGATGGAGAGAACGACGAGGATGAGATCAGGGGGAGGAGAAAGCGGGTGCAGAGAGAGAGAGAGGAGAAGAAGTGAGCACTCGAGCATGAAGCAAAAATAACAGGTTTTCATTGCCGTCTCTCACACACAACTGCAGACGACAAAATGAATAATGGCCTATGGCTGAGCGGATGGTAGTGAATGGCCGTGGGGGAAGAACCCATTCATCGTACTACAACAAAACTGGCCTGATTCAGCTTGTCAGCTTAAATATGATGTTCACACAAGACAAGATAATAAAATAATGTATTTTGGGGTAAGATACATCAACTTAAAAAAAAAAGTATACATTTGTTGGATGAGTGGGTGGACATGGAGGAAAAGAGCAGCTGATATCTAGAGGCCTCAAGAGGAAACAAACAAAAGGAGGCTAATTGGCTTGCTAGCCTGGAGCTAACTGCCGTCCTCACTGAAGCCTGTCTCATTCCAGCATCAATGCACTTCCATTAGACAGCAGGAAAAAAACATTTCTCCCCCAACACACGCAACATATAATCCAGCAAGGCTAAAGAAGTAAGGATTGCTCATGATAAAGAGTTCAAGTTTTTACATTTGTACTGGGGTGGTTATTTATTTGCTCCTATGGAAATAATTGAACAGCAGTCCAAAACCAAAGGAGAAGCATTTCCTCACTACAGGATGATGTCTCACCAACAGGAATGCCTTCTAATGTCTGTCCAGAAAAGAAAAGATATTGTATTGTGCCCAGTTATTACTGTCGGGCCTATTCTTTCCCAGCTGTAAAAGCTTGGAAGTTAGTCAACAGCTGTTGACTGCCCTCGAATGGTGCCATTTTTGCCCCTAAAATTGGAGACAGTGAAAGTACATTTTTCATCTACTCATACATTTGCAACCAGCAATAAAAAATAAAAAAAAATCTATAGTTTGTGTTACTAACAAACTTTCTTTCCACACTTCAAAGACCTTCTATTGAAAAAAGCAATGTCTAAATGAAATTGGTTAATAATCATAAAATTTTTCTAACACTGCTTTGCGAAAACATTCTTTTCAGATTTTTTTTTTTATTATTATTTTTTTTTACAAACTTAGGCTTCAAACAAAGGTATGAAATTGGATTTTTGTGAAGAATCAACACCAAGTCGGACACAAGTGGAACGAATTTTATACTACATTTTAAACTTTTTTTTTTTTAAACAATTAACTGAAAAGTAGGGTGTGAGAAATTATTCACCCCTTTCCTCTCAGTGCAGCCAACGGACTCCAGATGTTCCCTGAAGATTTCTGAATGATCCAAAGTTGACCTGAATGACTGACGATGATAAACAAAGTCCACTAGGGGTGTGCCAAAAAACTTGATTCTCATAAGAATGGCGATTCTCATTTAGTACGATTCAGAATTTATTTTAAATGTCCGAAAATCGATTTTATTTAAATCATTTTATACTGTCTTGCCCTTGTGTGCCTTTACTCGGAGCGCTGTTCACGTTGTACCTGATTTGGCCACATGGGGGCAGTGTGGAACCGCATGTTCTGATACACTGTTAAGTTGTAGCCACATTAGAGAGTAGAAGTTAAAGTCATGATCAAGACATGCCAATAAAAGTTTTTTTGCAGCGTGGGGAGAGCATATGCCGGTGTGTTTTTAATAAGATGCTTCTCTGTATACATGCCTGAAGTGTTTTGTATGAATAGCCGTCTTTTGAGTGATCGTCGCGCGCTAATTAGCATTAGCGAGTCAGACTGGAGTTGATCATGACGATTCTTTTTACATCAATGAATTGAAGCAGAAATCATTGTCAATCAAATGATTCTTAATCAAAAATCTATTCTGAATTGAATCACAGACCCAAAAATAGGAATCAAATCGTGAGACAGTCAAAGAATCCCATCCGTAGAGTCCCTACAGTACATAATCGAGGAAGCAGTTGGACAGAGAAAAGTGGGTGAATAATTTCTCATGCCCTACTTTTTAGTAATTTATTTGTAAAAAGAAGTTTAAAATATCTTCTATCACAATTGTGTCCCACATACTTTCACAAGTGTATTACCTTTGCCAGATCCAAGTTATTTATGTGTCCACTGTGGGTTTTCTTTCATTAACAGTGTGTAACTCGCCTTTTTTTTCTCTTCCTAATTCACTTTGACCTTGTCACTTTTGTCATTCATTGCATGCTCATTAGATTCTTACTTTGATGTCAGGTCATCCACAGGGAGTGCACTTCGACCTTCTGAGTCACTCAAGGCCCCCTCATCCTCGTCGTCCCCAACCATTCTAAAAAATAAAACACTTTTTAAATTCCTTGCTTGACAGGCATGGCAAGTGAAAAGGATGTCATGTGATCTTCCCTTAATCATTCTGACGCATTCCTAAACCTTTCTACACTGGAATTGATTCGGGCTGTGAACATTCTGTCAACTTTTTTTCAATTAAATATTATATTGGATAAAGGCGGACCTGTTATAAGGTGTGCTGGGCTCGTCTATCTTCATCAGACCATAATCTTTGTCTGCTGGATGGTATGTGGCCAGGATATTCATCTCATCCCACTTCTGGCTTTTCTTTCTGTTAAAAAAAAAAGAAAAGAGAAAGAAGTAAATTATAGAAGAGTGCATTTTGACCACGACGCACCACTACCATCCTCAATCCCAAAAGATCTTTCCAGGAGCGAAAGCATCCACATTTAAACTGGGGCTGAACATGTCCCAGTTTTCACTTTTGACTGCATTCTTTTGGGAACACTCAAGGCCAAATACATGAAAAATATCACAAGCATCAATTTCTCAATCAGTGCGAGAAATAATGTATGGTTTTGTGCAAGTCAGTTCATTCCTGCTCTATAATGTATAAAAAAAACCTGCCTAACCAAGGGGGGTGGACAACCAACCACAGCTACAGATAAATATAGGGTCGTATCCTGATGCCCGATGACTTTACCCGAAGGTGCTCTACATTTGGCGACATTTCGCTTGGAGACAACTCATTAAATAAAGTGAGTCATGAAAGAGAGCTGAGCAGAGCGATCAGGTGACAGAGTGGTAGGGCAGTGAGGAAAGGTGCTCCCCCCTACTGACTCCTGTGAACCGAACCCATCAACAACAGCAGTGGGCATTGGGTTTACTACGGCGATAGCAGCTGATCAAAACATACAAGGAAGCAAACAAGAATCAAGCAGCATAAATAAATACTAAATAGTTTTCACTAAGGATGGCCATAAATCAGATTTGTTGATTGAGTTAATAATTGACATAAGTGAAACAAAAATAACCTCATTCATCTAGGGACCAAAGTTGGCCATGTCCTGTGCCAATTAAGCTCGTTTCAAATCTGATTGGGATTTTTTGTTGTTGTTTCCATTTAGTATGCAAGAGAATGCGAGAAATAATTCTCAGCTCCTGATGAATGATCAAGTTAATCATACACACGGTAATATCGGCAAGCCGTCCATTTATTGCACTCTTTGGACTTGAGGATTTGCGTCCTTGTTTAAACCGTACACAGGAATGTTGCATTGTTTAAATGGGGACAGCTGACGGGATGATTGGTGGCTTACCCAGGATATCCTTTGGTTGTAGAATGAGAAGAGAATAGGGATTTGCTCCATGACTGACACATAAGCAGGGAAATGTGTTTAAGCTGTTGGAAAACTAAATGAGCGTAAAAGACGGTCATTGTTGAGACAAACTGGGGAAAGCTCATGTTATTGGGTATTGTGAAAAACATGTTTCCTTGTTTTAATGGTGAGAGGCCATCAGGATCTGGTGCACAAAATGACAAATTAGTAAGATACCCAAGATAGCATTAGCTAATATCTTGTTTGTTTTTACATGCATGCTCACGTTTTGCTTTTTCTCTGGGGTTTTTGCGCCACTTATTGGACAAAAAACAAAGAGCCGTCAAAGCTGGTATAACAATATTTTAGCAAACTCAATTTACACTTATGTTTCCATCGTTTCTATGGGAAAACAGTTACATAACAGATTTGGTTCAACCATGGTGCTCAGCGTTGGTGCTGGGCTCCACTCCAGGAAGCTTCTACATTTTTTCCCCCCCCTTTACCTCTTCGCTCACTTACAGAGGCTATTTTTGGGATCAACACAGAAAAAGCTAGATTCACTGCCGGTAATAGAATTCACTAATAGCTGTCATCTCTGGCCTAATTTTACAGAGTGCTGCTCTGACATTACTAGCTCATGTCTAGAGCTGCTGGGTAGGTTAGCAGAGGGACAATGGCTGATACTCACTAATCACAAAATGACTGATAGAGCGATAAGACCAGTGTGGCTACTGCGGGAGCCCATTCCTGGTAGTCTTGATTTTGTCTAGTCTTGATCCTTACACAATTTGGTAAATAATTGCAAAAGCACATAGAAAGGATTTGAAAATTATGTGATGACGATTCAGATCCACAAGTATATTCTATACCTCCAAAATTGTGCTGTGTGGAGAATTTTAGGACAGGCCTTTTAATGTCCATTTGGGCCAATTTCATCCATCAATGAAGTAAGATGAATTTTTGAAAAACAAGAAAAGTAATTTAAAATTCAAAACAGGGTAGACATGTTTGTTCCTTGTATGTATTTTTGGCAGAGGAACGATAAAAGTCTAGGGATTAAAAATTTTTAAATAAGCAAACTTTAGTACAAATGCTGGCTTCCAACAATTCTCCCCTGGAGATGGTATAACACCAAAGTTTTGTGACGGGTGATTGGTGGGCCGGGCTGAAAGGTAGACTTGATACAGTATATACTGCATGTTGCAAGTTTTTTTTTTTTTTAACCTCAGTGTTATTCATTTGCCCGCCTTTCCAAGCCAACATCTCATCATCGCTCTCCTTTTTTTAAATATACAGTATATATAAATTAAAAATTGTTACATGTGTAGTATTGCTCTGCAGTGCTCATTTAAGACCTAACATTACAAGCAATGTTTTTTTTTTTTAAATACATATAGACATCAGACTGTATGGACAGTATTGGATTAGTATTTCAATGAAATAGCAAATGTGATTTAGGTTGCAAAATAAGTCATGTTAAATAATAGATTCTGTGTCCATTAGTAGCTCAGTTGCCAAGACAAGTGAGAAGGGGGTAACATGATAAGTCATTGTGATAGTAAGTCAAGTCATTGTGACAATATGGGAGCTCAAACTAAATCAATTATTGGGCCATAAACGTGACAGACCGCTGATAACTTTTGTGTAAATATCAAGTTTGATTGGTGGCTCATTGTGTGCATTTGTCATCCATTTAACAGGTGGAATGTTGAATTATATACTTAAGAATCGTTGCAATTCATGAATGTAACCCAGCTCGCACAAACCATACAGACACGAAATAAGTCAGTGTTGCGACTGTCGCGGTCGTAAAGTTACGCTAGTCTGCGCTAACAAGCGTGGTTGTCGTCAAGCTAGCTGCTTTTACATACACACACCCGACCGACGGCTACAGGCAACACTCACTGCTGGTCTTCATCTGAAAGTCCGGGACTTTGTTCGGGTTTATCTGCCAGAAAGTCGCCAGGCGCTGGTTGAACGCTGGCGGCGTTATTCTTGTTTTTCAGGATGCCTTTTATCGGCCGCGGAGCTGCCATTCCTTCTCGCACGCTGGCTGTCAAAGCGGGCTCGCGCAGGTGTTGCTCCCCGACTGCTTTTCCCAAGTCGATTTCTTCCTCTCAGTATTCAAAAGGGGGGTCAAACATGCTCGCTTTGATACCTCAACGGTCTTCGGTACGTTCAGGAAAAACCTGGATAGGATACACGGAGCGCGAGTACATTTCTGCTCTGTTGGTTTACGACTGACGGGGTGTAACTGTGCTGAGAGCGGGTCTACTCGAGACATTACATCGCGATAGTTTGAAAACGCGACTGCCGTGTAACGTTTAAGTACCTCGGACTTTTCCAAGCTATTTAATATTACATCTTTGTCAACCGCCGAGTGCCGTTGTTTCTCATTTTAGAAAACAACCCTGCACCACAATAAAATTCTCACTCCTTTCGCAAATCGGAAAAGTTTTTTTATTTACTGCCTGACTCTTGAAGTACGAATTTTGTGACATTTGGTGGGGGCTGCGGGGGAGGGGTAATAATAATCACACATTCATACATACATACATACATATATACATACAATGTATGTTTTATGCAGGGCTCCAGACATTTTGACCCTATTTGAGACCACTACATTTGTTAAATATTATTATTGTATTTTAAAAAATAATTACTGTTGAATATTTTCCATTGCTGTCAAACTTCTGCTTCACACCTCAGCCCCTTTATCAGTAATATAGTGAAATATTGAATAATGTTAACTTTGTACGTCAATTCAATTGTGCACCCATAAATCTTCTACTTGCGCCGCTAATATTTTAGGTTAGGAGCTACTGTGCTCCTTTAAAAAAAAGGGTCAATTTATCTGTAATTTAATTTTCGTTTTGTAAAACAAGTATTTAGTTTGACTAGGCAAAACTGAATTACTAATATCAATTATCTGGTATTTCAAGTATTCAGAGTTACATTACAGATATTCAGCCATCCATTTTCCAAACCACTTATTCCAAAACTCAAACTGCAGTATTAAATGTAATTATGACTAGTCAGAAATATGTTTGTATGTCCACAATATCTCCTCCGTGAGTCATCACCTTATTGTGGTAGAGGGGTTTGCGTGTCCCAATGAGCCTAGGAGCTATGTTGTCTGGGGCTTCATGCCCCTGGTAGGGTCACCCATGGCAAACAGGTCCTAGGTGAGGGACCAGACATAGCATGGCTCAAAAGACATGTTAATTCTGGATCGCGGTTTCCCTTGCCCGGACGCGGGTCACCGGGGCCCCCCTCTGGATCCAGGCCTGGAGGCGGGGTTTGAAGGCGAGCTTATGGTGGCCGGGCCTATACCCATGGGGCCTGGCTGGGCACAGCCCGAAAAGGCAACATGGGCTCACCACCTGTGGGAGGGGCGAAAGGAGGGGCTCAGTGTCGAGCAGCTACTCCGCCGCGTTGAGAGGAACCAGTTGAGATGGCTCAGGCATCTGGTTCGGATGCCTCCTGGACGCCTCCCTGGAGAGGTGTTTCGAGCATGTCCCACCGGCAGGAGGCCCCGGGGATAACACAGGACACACTGGAGAGACTATGTCTCTCGGCTGGCCTGGGAACGCCTTGGGATCCCGTCGGAGGAGCTGTTTGAAGTGGCTGGGGAGAGGGAAATCTGGGGTTCCCTGCTAAAGCTGCTGCCCCCGCGACCCGACCCCGGATAAGCGGTAGATGATGGATGGATGGATGTCCACAATATTACGTCCAGATAGTCAAAAATGTAATTCGCTTGCCATAGATTACACCCGGTACTGATCAAAAGTCAGTCACAGAGAACTTAAACTCAGGAACTGTCAGTACCAGGAATTCAAAGTTCTCTGGCTTTTTTGCGGCAAAGCCACTATAGAGACAGGCAACCATTCACACTCACGCTGGGAAATGAACCCACAATACTTGCACAGAAATCAGGAAAATGAACCACAACACTGCCATGATTTATTTGTGAACAGTGTAATTAAGAAACATAACTTTATTGTTGCCAGAAAAATTGTATGATAGTCTAGTGATTATAAATAACAAATGCAGATGGACAGAATATCAATTGGTCTTAACTCTAAAGTAAAATAGCAAAGGCAAAAAGAACAAAGACCATTCATTCATGCCAGCCCTCACTCGTCAAAATGTGATCACGTTAATTATTTTCACTATGACCTACCCCATAGTCCTCCTTACTGTGTCTCAGAGTAAAGGCAGTGGCTTCCCATGGCGAAGTCTAAGGTAACATTCTCATTTTTCCGAAGGATTTCTTAATCAACCAACCACTATGGTTCAAGCAGGTGGGGAGGCAGATGGATTATTCACTGTTCCTACAATACAGCTGATCGCAGCAGAATCAAGTTGTGCTTTGGATGTGCTTCCTGGCAAGTGTTCGAGCGATGCTCAGTTGCTTCAACCAAGGCTTCTCTGTGAAAGCACTGCATGAAAGGGAAAACATCAATTACAGTCAATAAAATATATATTGGTATCACTGATTTACCATTAAATTATTAATTACAATAGCACTTGCTGATCCAGTTTTTTTTGTGATCTATATTGAAGCAGGATTTTTGATCTGCCTTCTCACCGCAAGCTTATTTTGTTCCTACATCTCAAAACATTCTTGGACTTATTTAATGTAATCAAAATAAGATGATCAATAGTTCATTTTGTAGTCTAAATGTCAGCATTGGTCCGAAAATAAATTCACTCAGATAGGCGGAACGATCAAATGTTTTTACCACTAGGTGGCAGAAGGTACATCTAAACCTGAGTATCCACTTTTTGTGACATTTACAGATATTTTCTTTTGTAAAATGTGTACCTTGTAGGTGGATAAAGGTGGGGTAAATGCTGCTGAGATATAAAGTAGGAAAGATAGAAACCTGGCGACTGTCAAGCAGTATACTGCATTTTCTCTGATGGTTCGGTGTCTGGACTGCAAAGGCGTGTTGAAGAAGCAGTTGGAGGGTGGTGATGCACCAAAGAATGCTTGCAATGGAATGTGTTTTCCGGTAAGAGGTGGGAGTGAGCACTGGCCGCCGCATAGGCCACCGGGTCCTTCACTGGCGTCACCATCATGTCTGCCCATGATCTGACTGTGTTTGTTCTGAATTTCTTTGTTAAAGGCAGCAGGTTTCATTTGCAGCTTGCCATGAAGATGTGGCAACGCCCTGTTGGTGGAAAACAGTAAGTTGCTTGTAGTTTGTTTGGTCTTCGCTCTCCTCGGTTTGGAGGACATTTTCGGCCGGGTGAAGCCGTCTACCAACAGCACTTTGCTATTTAAATTGTACTGGTAGTGCCTTGAAGCCATCCTTTGCTGCGCTAAACGTAGCCAGCGCCTCATCTGAAGGTAGACACGCATGGGCAGGGATATATTTGCCAAAGACGCTACTGAACATAGCTTCTTTGTTAAGTAACAAACACATGATCTATGTCCATGCCGAATGGCAATTTTCAAAGGGTCCAGTCCATCTGCGTCCCAGCAAGCCAAGGTCATAATATTCTTGGTGACAAAGAGCTTTAGGATGAGGAGCTGACTGCTCTGTGCAGCGACATGGATGGGGCATCTTCTGGCATCCCTGTGTGCAGTCTGGTGGCACCACTGGCGGTATGGATGGACCCCTACTGGCTCATCAGCATGCGCACCCCTGCGCAACAGCCAATCTGCCAGATCCAGGTGGCCAAAAGAGGCCGCGATGTAGAGCGCTACCCGCAGCTGAAACCTGCAAACATTTGAGAAAAAAAGTTCATGTGGACTTACAGTAAGGTTTTTAATAAATGTTCTAATCTGTGACATGCATGATTGTGGACCTCTGACCTCATGACAGGCCTCTCATCTGACAAATGATGCTGGACTGTTGCTGTGTAGCCAAGGAGGCAACCTTGGAGGTACTCAACCCACCCATCCCAGGTATCCAATCGAAGATTTGCACCTAAGACAGAAACAATGCAGGAATTTATTCATTTATTTATTTCAGAGGTGTCAAAATTAGTGTGTTAATTCTTACTTGCGACTAATGACTGTCCCCTACTTGGAAAGCCTGTACTGGGGGAATTCCAGTCGCAACACAGCAGACACGTCCATGTCAAAATTTTGCAGTAATAAATTTAATAATAATGCATATATTTGTGGAGACTGGGGTCAAGTTGTATTTTACAATTTGGAAAAAAAATTGCAGAATTTCCCAAGTTACTTCATAATAAAGATTTAATATGAAGAAAAAAAATGCACTGAGCTGTCACCAACGTCTTACAAATGCATGTATGCCATCTAGTGGCAGATAATGACCTCAACACAGATCAATATCACACTCGTTTTTACAATACATTACATATTTTTAATTTTAACTCAATTTTATGAATTATTATGAAAATACTGTATTATCAATGACTAAAAGATGTAGCCGTATTTCTATTAGTTTTTTTAAATTCCACTATTATGTTAACAAGAGTATGAAAGATTTTTTTTATTATACATTTAGAACAGATATAAAATGTGCATTTAATCATGAGTTAACTATTGAAGTCATGCGATTATTTATGATATTAAAAAGATAATCGTCTGACACCCTAATTTATTCATTTATTTATTTATTTTTATATTTTTTATTCATCTATACACAAAAAATGACATTGTCTCTATGAAACTTTGTTTTTGAAACTTTTCAACATTCTGTTGCAGATTTCAAGAATACATTTTTTTGTATTGCTTAAGTCCCATTGAAAGGGTTCTCCCTCTCCCAGCAAGTGGTATAGTCCACCCATTCCTAACATCTGTGGAAGTACTCCATGAACCAGGAAGTGGATGCTTTCTGGAGCGCTTTACCCATTCCAATGGCATAGTCTTGCAGGGTCTTGCAGTCATATAGTTGAATTCCAGCAGCTGTAGTAAGTCTGAAGGCACTGACAGGAAGTCCACTGTGTGCAGACACTACAGTTTTCAATTGGGCCACTGACATCTTTTGGAGAGACTTATTTTCCATAATTGGCAACATTTGTCCTGTCACAGCATTGAAGATGTAAACCAAAGGTCTCTGATAAATCTGAAGAAACAAAAGAGAAAGAGGAAAAAATTTTTTTTTTACCTTAACCTTTCACACTACAAAGAAACACTTATATTGCTTATTTATGGGTAATTGTTACAATAAAGCAGGCTAATGGTATAAGAGAATCTGAGAATAAGCTAAAGGGGGAAAAAAGGCCAATTGAGAGGACGTTCATTAAAGTGAACAATGGATAATGCACAATCACGGCAAATGTAAGGATACCAGTAAAACCCAAGTATATTAATGGGGGCAGCCATAAAAAACGGTTAGACGCAAACATGTAAAGCACTACAATGACCTTTCATGCCAGATACACCTGTACTCCACTTTCTCTGACTGTAAGCCAGTCATATTTACTGCACACTTCCATCACAGTTCCCTAACTTCTGCCTAAACTCTGAATACCTTTACGAGGCCTTTTATGGTGCTGCCGCTCCGAATGCCCACGTCACACAGAGCCCAACAATCTTGGAGCGCTGCACCACCATAGCTCAGTTCCAGGTATTGGTTGTCATTGGATATTTGCACAAGAAAAGACTCCTACAGAAGAGATCAAGAACATTTCTAATCACCAAAAAGCAAATCACTCATTTACTACTTATGTACTTTTGAGATTGCAGCTTTAATATAGAGTGCTTTTCAATGTTTTCATTAAAAACAATGTAAATATGCGTCATTATGAAGACAATTACCTGTACCATCCGTTTAATGGCCCTCACAGTCAGACATGGAGCGACGTCAAAAGACTCCCAAGAGTCCTCGAAGCAGACCGAGATCCTCATGGTTCG
The DNA here is from genome assembly GCF_054856555.1 of Leptonotus elevatus. NCBI lineage: Eukaryota > Metazoa > Chordata > Actinopteri > Syngnathiformes > Syngnathidae > Leptonotus > Leptonotus elevatus. Next base: position 10,032,046 of record NC_141249.1, on the reverse strand, counting down.
AACGTCCCCCTGTCTGATGTTCGTGCTCCCCTGTGTCCCTCTGATGAGACCAAAGTGAGTGGGGGCTGCAGGGTGGAGTCACTGTCAAGTGGGCTAACAGAATAATCTGCTAAATGAAATAGGTCAGTTTAATGCTTTAAATACAAAATGCACCCGCTTTCAGATCATTCAACAAATCTGTTATTTTGTATAAAGTCAACATGACTGACAAAATTTTCAGGCTATCTTTAGCTATACTACATACTATTTAGGCTATCAAGGTGTGTTTGGTTTAGTCTCTTATTTTATGATATAACAATAAAAGCACATGCATGGAGTCCAGTCTGAAAGTTCAGGTGGTGAAGAAGATCTCATCAATGAAGTGTTCACGAGAATATCGAAAGTTCTACACATTTTTAAGCATTTTGTTTGTTTTAGTATTTTGCTGTAAATGAAAGATTGTAGGCTAATCATATAGTTTTATGTGGTTAAAATAAGATCAAGAGCTGTATCGTATGATAGCCCATGGGCCATTTAATACACTCTTGACAAGGATAAACACTGACCCTGACGTCCTATGTTTTCAATGTCAATAAGATTTAAACTTTCACATTTCTCATCTTCAGGCAACCTTTGAGTCTGTGAACATATAAAATACTACAATTCCAAATTGTAAAATACATTTTTGTAATGCTCTTAAAGCTTTTGTCCATATTTCAATCACAACATTGTTTTATTTCAAATGAATTGTGGATGTGTTGTTAAAAAAAAGCACTAACTGTACCTACAAAGTTTATTTGATGTGTTCATTTGTTTGGCGGGGGGGGGGGGGGGGGGTACAGCCATCTGACGTCAACTCCTTTCTTTGCCACAATAGTGAGAAAGAAAAGAACTGTTTAATGCTTTCGCTCTGTATTGAAGCAAAGCCACATTTGTTTGAGTGTCCTTTCAATAAAGTTTTACCGGGAAATGACTCTTTTGCATGTGACTTTTGAAGCTTTATGTTCTTTGCTACACTGAGGAAAATATACAAGTTTAACTCTTAATAAAGACACTCAATGCCAACAGTACACAAGACAGAAGTTAGACACAATCCATTCATCTATTTTCTTTAGCGCTTATCCTCAACAGGGTGGCAGGTAAACTGGGATATAACCCAGATGACTCTTGAGTGAGAGGCAGGAGTTCTGTAAGGGGTGCTTTGGGAGTACGGGGTACCGGTAAGACCGGAGTCCGAGTTTGATCCGCATTCCGCATTGCCGGCAATAAGTCTGATTCGTTTCAAGTGAGGGTTGGACTCCGCCAAGGCTGCCCTTTGTCACTGATTCTGATTATAACCTTTATGGAGAAAATTTTGAAGTTCAGGTGAGATTTTGAGGGGATCCGATTTGGTGGCCTGTCTCTTCTTATAGATGATGTGGTACTGTTGGTTTCTTGAAGTTATAATCTCCAACTCTCACAGGAGCGGTTCACAGTACAGTGTCAAGCGGTTGGAATAAAAATCTGCACCTCCAAAAACTGAGACTAAGAAAGGGTGGCATGCCCTCCCTGGGTCTGGGATGAGATACTGCCTCAAGTGGAGGAGTTTAAGTATCTTGGGGTCTTTTTCACGAGTGGGGAAAGAATGGAGGGGAAGATCAACAGGTGAAATGGTGCACTGAAAATGGATCGATGGATGAATTCACTAGTTGTGCATGTGTTTGGAGTCGGAAAAAATATAGACAATAATTTAGAAAGATAAACATGGTCTTCAGATAAAACATTCCTCTCTCTCTGTCTCTTTCTCTCTATATATATTATATATATATATATATATATATATATATATATATATATATATATATATATATATATATAGCCTTACTACACATGGTCTGTTTTAAAATAAAAGCTTTACTACTATTCATGAACATTTACAAAAAAATAATAAAATAATCAACCTTACAATTGTTTTTGTTTTTTAAGAAAAACAAAACAAAACACCTGACTCAGGGAATTTGAGACGGTCAGTTGTCATTGCTGCACTGCTAATGTGAAGGATATGTGGTTTGTGTCAAATCTGTGTGCTCTCTGGGGGCCCTTGTTGGCTAATGGGCCCCAAGCAATTGCCTGTCTTGCCGAATGGCAAGCTAGGCTTATGCTGCATAAGAAATGAATGTACTGTATGTATGATATTCCGTCAAAATGCTGTTTTGGAGCGTCACGTGTAACGTGTTTACGTCTGGAATCATTTCCGGAAAGGAAGTTGATTGACAGTTACTTTGCCCAATCAGAGCGTCGGAGTGCGCGTGTGGCGGAAGTTTGTACTCTCACAAGAAGCAAGAAGATAGCTGACTTGGATTTAGCAGTTTGGCCCCAACGTTTGAACAGCATGACGTGCAGCTGCGATCGATGTCGGTGCACTCAGTCGTTCACATGACTTGCAGAGTCGTATAACTATGTCCCTGCCTGGACGATCAATTGGTTAAGAAAAAGTACCGCGGAAAAATCAAGGTAAAGACCCTTGTCCGGCTATAGCTAACCCGCGTTAGCATGTTTCTAGCTCTGGTAACAATTAAATGACGCTCTCTCTTTTTTTAAATTGCACTATTCACATTTAATGCGCCCTGCCATTTATTTGTGTGTACCAACCGATAATATAAGCAGCATAGCCTATCATTATCGGCTTCACACGGCTTGTCATTTATTTACACATAATCGTTTTGTTAGTGGGCGTCTGAGATTTGTTTGTCAACATATTCACCTCACAAAAATTGAGGTTCTGATTTGAACCTTTTGCACGTTTTGTCATTTCTAACAAATCACGGTTATAACATACTGTATTTTATAATGGCAAGTCATTTGATTTTTAGTCACCTGCTCACTGCTGTCATGTGGAGCGAAGCTTTCGCTTCCCTTTTATTTTTCCTTTTAAATGGGCAAGCATTTTGTGGCACCAAATTGCGAACATTAATTCTTTAATTTCAGTCAGGATTGCGTCTGCACGTTGTTTGATTTCTGTATTACTATAATTGTTTGCAATAATGTGGTCTGTCGAGTAGCATAAGATATCGTGTATTGCTACAATAATAACATTCAAAATAGTTGTGTATCGTTGTGAGGATCATTATCATAGGCTGGGTGATATGACTTCAGAATACAATTTCCGAGATGATTTTTTTTCCACCGAGATGATTTTTTTTCCAATTGTAATATTTTCCCCCATATTTTGGCTCTCAAATTAGCAAATGATAATGACATTCTTTGTTAAGTTATGCTTTTTGTTTCCCCCTTCTGGAATTTGCTTTATCTCTCCTAATACCAAACATGCCTTGAAAATTAAATTGACAAACAATTGAAATTCATTCTTTTTTCCCTTTACAGATATTGTTGGGAAAAAAGTTCCTCCACTTGGAAAAATATCTATTTTGTCACAACATGTAAGTAAACACTATCCTTAATACACTAAATTTCAAACTGCATTGCCTGTCCATGTGGTGGTTATTGAAGACTGAAAAGTAATCCCGCACTGCCTGCTGCCCTCGCATTATTTTTTTCCTCATGTACTTGTCGAGGCAAGGTGTCATTGGCAAAATATTTGTAGCTTAGAAGCACATAAAAGTTTTCAACATGTCAATAAATCACTGCATGTGCAACATAAATGGGCATGATGATAAATGGACATGATGTCACTAGCACTGTACAGCAACCCCCCTTTTCATGTTCTATTGACATTTAAAAAAATGATTTCACTCATGATGTTTCACACCAGGAATCCCCTTGTTTCTTTAAGATGCTAAAAGGGTAAGAAAAGTTGCTAGTGACCAATTTGTTATGTTGCCAACTGACTGTTGTTAGTATAAAGTAGTGTAATATGTCATCTGGGACATTCTTTAAACTAGAGAAAGCCGCTAAAAAAAATTAGGAGGGGCAGGTGAGCATTACAGGTGGAGTATTTAAAGAGAGATGTTTTAATTTTCTGTATCATATGATATAGAGTATGCCCGTATCATGCGTTTGGATTTTGTTTCCTGAAACCGTCTGATGAAACAGTTATTCAGTTATTGTCCACAAAAGTATTATATCCTATATAATTTAGCAACATGAGAAACACAGGCATTTGTAGGAAAACTAAGACTTAAAACTTAAAACAAGAAAAACAAAATCTGACTGTCATATAAGATTTCATTTTAAAACTGGGTTATTTTGGCTCTGCTGCACTTTTTATTCTTCCAATTGCCGTTTTTAATGACAAAAATAACAAAATCCCTATATCCTTTGTGTTCCATCCCACTGCTGCTAAAGATGTTTCTACCATACAGTTCAAGTGCTGTTCAGCTCATCAAACTGACACAATAAATAAAAGAAAACAGACAAAACCCAGCATTTGATCTTCTTTCTGCTTGATATTGTGTTGAAGATAAGATTAGTTTTGAAATGTGTTGTTCCCCTTCCCCTTGGTGTTGGCAACCTAAGCAGAAAGTGGTGTGTTATTCTGTTGGTTCCCTATTTTGATGCCTTTTTTTAACATTTGACAAAAAACAGTAAAAACTGGGCGTGTGCGACCCCAGGGAACATAATTTTTAAAAAAAAAAAAAATTAGAATAGTGTAATTGCACATCAACTACAGTAGGTGGCAATTTTGGGAACATATATTGTGTAGACCTAATAAAAGTCATAATCAAAACTCAGGACTCTGTGTGAAAACATAACATCATAACATTACTAAATATTTTATAGTATATTAACCTACTTTTTAACCTTACAAGCCACTCCTCCTGGCTGTCATGCACCATAACTTTTTTTTTTTTTTTGCATGTATAATTTTCTCTCCAGAGTCCAGACACTTACTAATTTGCCTTCTATTTTGCTGTTCTAAGTTGGATACGCTCTGTTTTAACACAGTTCCAGACAGTAATCTGTGAAAAGTGGACTCCATCAGTCACCCAAGTACATCATTCCGGTGTTAAACGCGCTGTGTCAAGCCTAGCTTAGTTTATTTTAGCAATTAGCAGAACTTTGTTTTTTCTCGTCATCCCTTTGTAATGATAGGTCAGAAATTTAGCTTGTTTACCGCGATGATTACTGACTTTAGAGTGACACTGCAACGTGTTTATCCAGCTGAAGGTCGTTGCTATTAGCTACGGCATACATAGCACAGAGCTCCTCTCAACCTCTGACGACCCGTGGTAGGCAACATGAGCCCGGTGAAGCTTTTTGGGACCGTCCCCACAGATTAGAAAATGTGTAATGTAATGTGTTTTGATAGGGCGCAAAATGCAAATTGCGTTAAAAAAAAAGCCTAGCAAACCGCGATGCGAAACCCCTTATTTCGAACCTTGTACAGTATCTGTGTTTGATTTGTGGATTGTTGCTCATCTGTTAGTTATTAGCAAGTTAATACATTTTTTGTGTTACATTTTTTAAGTTTTTATTACACAGTAGCTTTTGTGACCTTTCTTTTTTCTTTTTTTTAATCTTGCACTCGACAAAAATCTAGTATTAAATAAAGAAAGCATACGAAAACTAATAGACACGAAACTAAAGCTAAGTATTTGGGGAAAAAAGATGAAAAATAGCAAACCTGTTTTAGCAACTCATTAAAACTAGCTGATTTTAAATTTGCTTTAAAAAATTTAACTTTGCTCTTAAATGAAAAACAAGAAACGAAAACCCCAAACAATCATAACGTTGGTTCATGGTGGATCCACAGGTTAATTGTACTTTCTGCCATCTAGTGAAAGAACATTTAATTGTTATGTTACTGACATGTGAACTAAAATGCATTATTTGTAGTATTTTCTGCGGCATATCACCACAAACAAATTGAGAGCTACGGTCAATTTTCTGTAATACACAATTGACTAACCAATCCCTCAAAACTGATATAATTGATTAGCAATGATCATGCCCTCTGTATCTGTAGTTCTTACCTTTTACTGTTTTGTGTTTTTTCTAGTTGCGACAACATCACGCTGTATTATAGTGTGTTTATGAGTGCACGGTGCAGCAGCTGAGCAACGTGATGCCAAGATGCTGCTGTCCCTGGGAATGCTGATGCTGTCGGCCACGCAGATCTACACCATCTTCACCGTCCAGCTCTTTGCTTTCCTCAACCTGCTGCCTGTGGAAGCCGACATCGCAGCTGTGAGTAACTCTCAATACGAATGGCTGACGTTAGTGATGATTTATCCACAGCCTTTTTTTGTATAACATATCTGTCTTACATCAGTGTCCTAAACAATACATTCTTATTTTTTGGCATCTTTCAGTATTCATTTGACAACAAAACTAAGAATTTTGATGATCTCCCATCGAGGTTTGGGTACCGACTACCTAGCGATGGATTGAAGGTGAGTCTGGAAACTGTTTTTTTGCAGCATTTTTACTATTTTGGAAATGGAATGATGCCTGCAGCAGTGCCTCTTGCATCACAAGGCAACACAAGACTGAGGATTCCCCTCAGGGCAACAGGCGGCCAAACAAAACCTTCTCTGTTTTCACTTACACAACTGCTGCTGTGTACGCTTGCCACCCGTTTCCAAAACAACACCACAAGTGTCAACCCACAGAACGCTGTGCTCCGCTCGTTAGTGCAGGGGATCAAAAAATAAAAAGTGGCTGAAATTAACTTTCAAAAGATGGTGATAGAGGTTTTGCATTGGCCAGTAATTGTAAGCAGAAACTTGTGAAACACGTCATTAAATATGATTTTAACAGGCAGCGGCACAGTGGGGCATGTGACTGGCTTGTTGGCATAACAGTTATAGGATGTGGGTTCAAATGTCTTTGTGTTTGCGTGTGTTTGTCTCTGGGAACTCTCGTTTTTCACCCACATAACAACATGCATGGTATGTTATTTGAAGACTTAAAATTGGCCATAGGTGTGACCGTCAATGGTTATCTAGACATACTCTGTGATTGACAGAGTCAATTAAAAAAATATATATATATTAATGTAAATATACATTTTTTAAATGTATAATTTTTACACTACCTGAAGTGGTAAAGTCGGGTGGGAAATGCTCGAGCTCATCTGTGACCTTGAACATAATAAGCCAGGGTGGTTGTTTTGTTTTTTAAAAGGGGAAGTCTACCCAAAAATGTTCTATGCAGCTGTCTAAACATAGTATTCTGATTAATATTGCGTTTGTGGAGTATGAGTTAAGCAACAAAATCCACCCGTTTTTATCCATCTCAGGGGGCGGCCATTTTGCCACATGCTGTCAACTGAAAATGACATCACAGAAGCTCATGGCTCACGTATTTTCTGAAGCTGAGCTGTGATTTTTGGGGTCGACTTCTACTTTAAATGAATGAGATTACAAAAAAAGAAATTGATGTGATAATAAAATAAACCTAAAAATAAAAAAATAATAAAAAAATGTAGCCACATTTTTTTTCAAGATAAATAAACAATTATTAAAAAAAACAAAAACATAAATAAATACATTTGAAGTACATTTTTAGGAAAGTTATTTTAAAATGGGACAAAGGCCTTTTCACACTGCAATTCACACAATGTAGTGCATCAACCAAACCATCCTCCGTGCATGTGCCCCAGTGCACAAAATGGGCACCTTCCCCCGTGAGCAGTGCGCTGTGGTGACATCTCGCTGCATCAAATGGGAGTGATTTCAGAGTGACAACAAGAGGTTTTGGTGGAGCTGTACATGGAAAACAGCAAGGAGAAAATGCTGTCTGTATTGTGCTCTCAGCCTCTTTTATACAGAGACCTCACATCAGAGCTGCAGCAGAAGGTCCCTCATTAAGAGGAACTCCACGTTTTATACAGAGCTCTGCAAAGGAGCAGGTTTGCTGCAACTGTAGATTTTACACAGCAACAGGCAACGCTGTCAAGATTGCATCACCGTTTGTGTCTAATGTGAACTATCAATACACATCTGTGAAGGCGCGCCATTGATGCTGAAAGGTCCCCACACAGATTTCGTAGCAACATGTACTGGCATCCATGCAATGTTTTTTTCAGGGACATCCCTTCTTATGACACCATAGCAATTCCAAGCCAAATTAAATTAATCAGTTTGAACACTAAAATTCTTGTCTTTGTTGTTGACAAGTTGAAAAGTATTTGCAAATCATTGTATTCTGTTTATTTACATTCCATCTTGATTCGGACTGGCACAGTAAATTAGCTTCACCCTGTCATGTGGGGTGGAATTGCAATCACAAACACATTTATAAAAATAGATAGCTAATTATTTACTTGGTTGTTTAATTTCACACTTTGTGGGTGGGCACTGAACATTAGTATTAGTATTCAAGCTTCAGGCTATATTTCAAAACATTTTACTGTATTTCATAATGTCCCCTTTAAACACTATAAGATAGAATGTATTTGTATTGGCTGTCATTTTATTTTGTGTTGACCTTTTTTTATTATTATTTATTTTATTTTATTGTGTGTGTGTTGATTAGGGGAGATTTCACAAGTGTTTCTTCTTTCTGTCCCCTTTCATTTTTTCTTTTCTTTTAAAGAATGAAATAGATTTTTTGAATTGAATTGAAATGGAACATTTTTAGTCAGACTCACACTCACCTCTCTTGTCACTGAATGTAGTTACGTTTCCACATTATATGCTTTCACACTTATATTCTCATATTCATCCAGCAAAATGTCTAATTATATGTGTAAAAGTGGCGTATTTACATGCACATGAATGTGGGTTTGAATTTTTCCCCATCCTGTGACGTTTTTTCCCATAATGCACCAAGGCTCCCCTCCGTCATTTCCTTACTTACATCCTGTATATCCTTATTTGGCCAACAGCGGGCCCTTCAGCACATTACCGTTTCCTCCTACTGTAGAGCCTTATTTGTCCTACAGAGGGTGCACTTGCTCCGGTTTCCACAGTTAGTAGGCCAGTAGTACAGTGACGTCAGGGAGCGCCAGCGTAAGAGGCAGCCAGTGGTGAGGGTGGCCAGGGTGCTTGGTAATTACTCACATCCGGGGCTTGATGTGCAGTTTACACAAGAAAAATGTAACTCTGGTAAATTGTTGTGAAGTAAGTGTGTGTGTGTGGGGGGGGGGGGGGGGGGTGTTTGTGAGAGGGAGAGAGAGGAAGCGCTGTACTGCTGACTATATACATAGTGGTTTTTGAGCCGTTATCTTGAAGTGTGCTCGACTTACCCCACTTCCTGTTGAAACAGCATCTGACACTTATTATATACTTTCCTGGCGTGGCTCTTTCATAAGTGAGAGGTCCTTTTTTTATTTTTTAGGAAGGACGAGTTCAGTGGAACAACTTGTGAGCCCTGACAATCATGCATCCATTTTACATAGCACTTGTCCTCATTAGCGTTGCAGGTGAGCTTCAGCCTTTTCCAGCTGACTTTGGGCAAGAGGTCGCGAGTCTATCATAAGGCACCTATCGACAAACACAACCTTCTACTCTCACATTCACATTTATGGACAATTTAGTCTTCAGTGAACCTAAACAACATGCATGTGGGAGGGAGCCGGAGTAACGGGTAACAGCCAACACAAGCAGTGAGAACATGAAAGGATTTGAACTCAGAACCTCTCAAACGTGAGACAGAAATGGTAACCACCGTATGACTCAAATTAAAACAATTTGAAAGGAAGTCTGTTACAATGTATTGTGATCATCTATAACCCTGCATTTTTGATGTGATGCCACAGAAACTAATGATGTCATCCACCCCCACAGGGTTTCCTGATTGGCGCTCGACCGGCAAATGCATGCGAGCCCATCGAGCCCCCGCCCAGGGACAACTTGACGGGTGCCTTCGTTGTCCTTATCAAACGCTTTGACTGCAACTTTGATATAAAGGTTTGTCCTTCGTAACCGCTTCGACAGGATGTGCCTGTGTGAAATACAATGGTACCTTGACTTAAGAGTAGATGCTGAGCAATATGGCAAAAACATTTATCCCATTTTTTGCCCCCCATTTCCGATTTATATTTGTGGTTATTTTGTTTGCATTGGAACACATTCAATAGACTAATACTGCAACATGTGCAGTCATTGCACTCAGTGGTTCTTAACCTGGGTTCGGCGGAGGTCAAGACACACACCCGACTCAAATGATTCATGATGATATGCCCTGCTAGGCCATCATTGGCTGCAGGTGATACATTGCTTGGTCTATCTGTGCTGCAGGGAATTTGACGCGCTCAGTCGTCGACTTGTGACTGTTGTGATGGTACGTCATGTGATTTCTTTATTGTAATCCCTAGTCGAACGAATATGTGCATTATGAATTCATGTATGGTGTTCCACAGGGTTCAATTCTAGGGCCTCTCCTTTTTTTTCCCATTGTATCTGCTGCTCCTGGGTTCCATCTTAAGAAAACAGCAGTAGAAGTGTTACATAAATATAGAGTTGAGCTGAGTGATAGGAGACATTATCCTACCTGCATGATTTGCAATGCCAAGTTGAGCAAATCTAGTCCAACATAACTAGCTAACTAGCAAAACTAAAGGAGCACTTTCTTAAGACGCATGGAGATGAGGAATACAATAAGACAACACTTTAAGAATTCAAAGTGAAGAGAGCCAGATTCGATGAAAAGGCTACTCTCCCTGTTAATTTAATTTGAAAACAATCCTTTTTCTTTCTTTTTTTTTAATAAAGAAGGGTTTCGGTGAATGCGCGTAAGAAATCGGTGAGGTTCAGTACCTCCAACAAAGTTAAGAACCACTGCAACCATTTTGTGTTGTGACTGAAAAGCAAATGCTTAAAAAAAAAAAAAACGTTATTTCAACATCCGTGATGTTCCGCTTGTTAGTACTCAGTTTTGAGGTTTAGCTTGTCTGAAACGATAGCACGAAAACAGGAAGTGGGCTTTTTTTTTTCTCTCAACCTGCCATTCTCCATATGCGCCTCTGCCTTTTGTTTCTTTGCTCTGACAGCGAAAACAACTTCAAATAATTTTTATTTGTCTCATTTCAGAAAATTATAAAGATGCTATTGAGAATGGTTTTGATCAAATAAATACATAGAACAATTGAACACAAACACAACTGAAAATGTTATATACAGTCTATTCAGTATAAAAAACACTTTGGCCCACCAATAGATGTGTTGTTTTAACATCATATAAGGCTATTAAGTTTATCATAAACCTTTACCAAGGCTAAATGCAAAGTTAAAAAAATAATAATCTTTGAGCTGTGTAGGTATTTTAGTTTGTTTGTCCGAATTCAGCTCCACAGACAAAATATAATGTCTTCATTTAATTGCTGTGGCAACTATGTAATTCGCTATACAAACGGTGCCTCGTCGAGCGGAACCAATCGCAACAAGAACGCTTATCGCAAAAAATAAATAAATCACACAAACACACACGCCTGTTGGGCAATGTGATGAGATTTATGTGGTTATATTATGGCCGACCTAATGAATGAGCAGGCACTCCACAGACCCAATTATTTGTATACAAGCAATTAAAAAGTCAGCTTTCTATAATACGTTATGTCCTTTCCCCGCTTTGTGTTAATCACGCTGTGTCAAAAGCGATGTGAGAGGAATGGAGAAGCAGGAGATGTGATTTAAAATGAGATGGAGAAAGGGAAGAGGAGGTGTTAGTAATTGTTTCGAGGCGAGCAAAGCATGCTGCATTTTGGCAGCCTCTCCTCATCAGTCACTTCGGCGGCGTCTACTCTTCATTTGCACCTTCTTGGATGAGCGTCATCCATCCTCCCATCAGATCAGTCTGTCCTTTTTTTCCAGCCGAGCCTGTTTGCCCGTTTCACTCTTTTCGTCTTTTGCGACTGAACAAACCAGCCATACAGCCTTATAAGGTCTTACTGCATGCTTTTTGTTGTTTTTTTTTTGCCTGTGAGGACATTTATTGTTCCAAACCATTTACTCAAGGCAGGGCCACCCCCACCCTCACCAGACTAGTCTTGCACACTCGCAACACACACAAACATGTGAAAGTCAGGGTATAGCTAAAATGGCTTCACATTCCTAAATTCCGTCTATGACCAAGACCTACCTGAAACACAGACACACCAGATTCCATGCCTCAGATCTGATTTGCACAGACATACGCCTTGATCGTTGTCACTGCAGCCCTTTACTGAGATTAGTGCTTTTACCTCTATTCATAGTCTAATTTTATATTTTTTAGGGATGTAACGATGCCTTTTTCTTTCTTTCAGTATTTACAGTACATTTGAGAACTCGCCGATACAGAGTGCCAATACTTGATAATGTCATTTTCTTGTAATGTTGATGAAAATGTGTTTTATTTATTTCAATAAAATATTGTTAAAGGCCTGTGCCTGGACTCGTAGCCCAAATCCGCGCTCCCGTTCGTTTACTGTGGTTACTAAGTGTACTTTTGCCGAAAAACATATGTCCCAACAAATGGAAAATTTAATTTGATCATAATGGCAAATAAAGTGCACATTTCTAGTGCTTTATCTACACCATATTTTGTCCAAGGCGCTTTACCAATGCTCATATCGGAGTATACCGATGCGCTAACAGTCACACCAATGCATTAACATTTTAGTTAAAATAGCTTACTTTAACCTCCAGGATCCTTCGCTGTACACTGTCGATCAGCAGAACCCAGGGTATTCGTCCATCCATCCATTTCTTTGAACCACTTAATGTTTTGGACCAAATTTAAATCCATCCGCTTGATGACTTGTTTGTAGCTAGCGCTAAGCTAAAAGCCTTTTATATGCTGCTGTGACGGCGTTAGAGGCCAGCAATGAAGTAATGATGTTATGCAACAGGTACCTGATTTTTTTATTATTTTTTTATGAAGTGTGAGCAGTAAATTCTTTTTTTAAATTTTATTTATCCGAACATAGCCTAGCTGGGCTTCGTTGACTGCTTAACAGTTGATTGTAATGCTCGATAGCTAGCTAACAAAACATTATTGGTTCCAAAGGCAGCGGGCTTTTACTTTCCTCCCACATATATACGTCACATACACGTGAGACATGTTTGTTTATGTGTAGCCATCACTGTGACAACAAACACGACAATGCTGTGACGGAATGTGACTCAACTCTGGAACTACTCATTCAAAGTTCGTTTTTTAACGGCCAATTTGCTGCTCAATTTGAGTCACCACCGATTCGTGCACAACCCTGTTAAAAACACAAACTTATTGGACATGGCACAAGTTATACTCAAATTTCAAACTGCTTTTACAGTACTGTACACACAAACAAATATTGGGATCTATTAGTATTCTTACTTATATTTTAACATTTTATCTTTGATCTTATTATGGCCAGCACTTACTTTAGAGTATATATTTTTTGCCCTATAAAATCTAGTTGAGCTGCGTTCAATTGGTCTTCCACACGCAGAATCCTATTCCGTTTTCCTGTGATGAACAGTAGATGTACTTCTCCTGCTGCGTGCACGTAGACCTCAAGGAGGCAGTGTGGGGCATATGTTGATACAAAGATTTGATGAACGCTTCTGTAATATAGCTTGTCTTTTACAAAGAATAAAGACTACATGCCTCTAAATGTAGTCATATTTCATCTTTCCGTGTGGTAGAATATGCTATTTGTTACCCGACCTGCGGCATTTTGTGTGCGAGCATTTGTATGCATGTGTCAGCATTCAACATGCCACCCCTATGTTATTTCCAAATAGCCTCCCCCTAATACCGTACATTAGCTGTTAGCATCCAATGAGTCAACATCATAATGGATCTGATGCCGTAATGGACATTAAAAGAGACTCGTGCCCACTTAACCTTCTGTGAAGAGTGAGCACTTCAACATATTTGTGTGGGGGTTTGTGCATTTTGAGGTCAAAGGGGTCAAACTTCGAGAAAATGAATTTGAGAGGGGGAGAGAGAGGTGGCATTCCTCCTGATTCCTTTTTAGAAAACAAATCTCCAGAGAAAGAGGGGTTGCACTTCCTGTGTACTGAGATTTTTTCTGTATCTATTTGGGGGAGGCGGGGCAGCACATGGCATCAGTGACCTCTATGCAGGAGAGGGGGGTTGAACAGGAAACTTGATACCCCTCCACCCCACCCCCTTCCCATAGCTTCCTTTCTTCCTTCCTTCATTGTCAGATTCTTTGCAGACTGGCTGTGTGTTTGTTCCCCTTGCATGCATTTTCAAGTCTATACACATTGAGACATAATGTTCTAGTTATGTAACATGGACAAGCCGGGGCCAAAAGTTTTGACACACAGTTTGCTGGTATTGGACCAGATCCGCTTGAGAAAATCGTAAATGTTGAACCTGTTCGGTATTTCCGATTGAAAATTCTTGCGCGTGGTCAGTAGCGAGTTTAGCCAGGCCGAGTGACTCAGCAATTGTGACGTGAAACGGAATTGTAGCCAATTAGGACGCAACCTGAAGCTTGCGCTGTTGCCAGACACAAATAGAGGCGCAACTGGTTGTGTTTTGTGTTTGTATAACACGTCTCACAAGTCATTCAAGACAATGAAAATGACAAGAGTTTGAAAATGCGATATCATTATCCTTTAAGCTAACAGTTAGCCTAGCTCGTATTTCTTCTATTACTGTTTTTATCAGAGGTGGGCGCTTCAAGGGTTAACCCCCTAACCGAAACAATCTGAAAGGTTCATCAGAGAAAATGACTTCCTCACAGTCCTCAGCAGTCCAATCCCTCTCTACCTTTTGTAAAATGGCAGTCTGTTCCGGGAAAGAAGTGACTTGTTTGTTCCCCTTCTTGACACCAGGCCATCCTTCAAGTCTTCTTACTGTGGGCGCAGATGCACTCGCACCTGCCTCCTGCCATTTCTGAACAAGCTCGGCACAATCTTGGAGCTGAATCACCTGATAGGTTCTAAATTTTATTGGGAACTTCTCACGTTGGGATTCTCCCCTTAAAGTTGTTGACGATGCAACAAATAGTGGATTTAAAGGTGACTTGTTTGTTAATGTTCAATGGATACAAAATATAATATAGTCAATACAGTGAAAGACATCTCTCTTTCTTTCTCTCTCATCGTCGCTTACCGTTAAAGGGGTCACATCCAGCGAAGTAATGAACAAATCAATCATACAGCTAGCTATTTTTCTTTATTCTGGAAAAAAACGTTGGTTTTCATTACATGAAGTCATGTAGTCATCTCTCCATACAGCAAGTTTCAACATGAGAATCTGCACATTGAAATGGTGTCTGCAGGGCAACAAAAAAGTACTTCGGTATATCTTTGCTTTGGGAGTGGCAGTGTTACTTCCTCTTCATTTTTTTTTTTTATCAGCAGATCAAACATTGCTTAAACGCTTCGGCTGACTAAGGTGTGGCCGACGGTCCATTTTTCAGCTCTAGTTAAGTAAGTAGAAACCATATGAATCCGCTTTAAGTTAACATTTGTAATCTCACTTTTTCTAATGTTTTAATTTTTATTTTATTTTTACCTCATCTTACTAGAAGGAAGTTGTGTTGCCCTGACCTCACCACCCTGGAGCTATGCACGATAACAAGCACACACATACAGACCTCGCTTTTATTAACACGATGATCGAGCTTCCTGCACGCGCTCACGCGGTCTCATGACTGCGTATGACTATAGCTGACTGGATGTATGACTCGTGAATGTCTGTGGGTGCTGATTCTCAAAGCTGGCTGGATTTGTCTCGCCATGTGTTGTGGCAATAAACAAGCACAGTTTGGTCCCATGGGTTTGCACACACACACACACACACACACACACACACAAAGTCATTTGCTTTAACTACATACATTGCTGAACTGATCATGACTAGAGCAGTGAAAAATAATTTGATTCGGGGTGTCAAAATTAGTGCATGAATTTTGAGTTAATTTAAAGTTCTTTTTTTAGTTCCGCAAATTATTATTTTTTTTAAGCACGCGATTACTTACTTTGAACGCCTGTAGAGGGAATTCCAGTCGCAACGCAGCAGACGTGTCCATGTAAAAATTTAGCAGTAATACATTTAATAATAATGCATATAATTGTGGAGACTGCGGTCAAGTTGTATTTTACAATTTAAAAAATGTGCGGAATTTCACAAGTTACTTCATGTTAAAGACTAGATAGCTCCCAGCCATTTTCACTGACGTAACCCCCTTCGCTCCCGGCTGGTTTACTGGGTTTTGACTGATTTTGCAAGGCCCACAGAATGCTATAAAAACATGGAACCTACCAAAAGAAAGATTAGTTTCTTCCTTCATTTTCATTAAATCGCCTTCATTCAATTTTATACTTCTATTTGTTTCCGTTTTGCAGCAATTAGCATTAGAATACAGCTCAGTTTCATCATTATTCACAAATCTATTTAGAATTGTGAGTAAATTAGCTTTTTTTCAACATGGCCCTGGTTGATCTCTTCTGCTCTGCTGCCAGCTGCTGGCCGTTTGTGTAATAACTACCATTTCTACAACCGTTCTTTGCAGTTCAGAGGCTGCATCAAAGCCTTCTGTATGCTCTAGCATAAAAAAAACATTACAAAAATGTATAAATACGTCTTTGGGACACTTAAAACATTTAAAATAGAACTTATTTGTACGTTTTAATAATAATAATAATGCATTCGATTTATATAGCGCTTTTTTGGACACTCAAAGACACTTCACAGTGGTTGCATTATTCATGCACTCACACTGTGGTGGTGGTAAGCTAATTAAGTAGCCACAGCTGCCGTAGGGCAGGCTGACTGAAGCGTGGCTGGCAGTGTGCGCCTACTGCCCCTCCGACCACCACCAAACATTCGCACCTTCCATACACCAGTGTGAGTAGCACTGGAGGCAATGTGTGTGAAGTGCTTTGCCCAAGGACACAACGAAACATGACTTGGGGAGAGCGGGGTTCGAACATTCTGGTTACTAAAACGACCGTCTCTACACCTTGAGCCACAGCCGCCACATTTTGGGGAGCAAATGAGTTAATATGAAAAGAAAAATGCACTGAGCTGTCACCAATGTCTTACCAATGCAATTATGCCATCTAGTGGCAGAAAAATGACCAACACAAATCAATATCACGCTCTTTTTTTTTTCTTTTTTTTTTACAGTACAGTAAATCTTTTTCATTTTAACTAAATGTTATGAATTATGAAATTACTGTATCAATAACTAAAAGATCCAGCCATTAGTATAAAAAAAATCCGCTTATGTTAAGAGTATCAAACTTAAAAAATATATATATTTTTATTAGTTAAAAAAAAATTCCACTTTTGTTGACAAGAGAATAAAAATCTAGAAAAAAAATGATTGTACATTTAGAACAGATGTAAAAATTGTAATTAATCGTGAGTTAACTAGTGAAGTCATGCGATTAACTAATTCACTGCCATTGACGGCTATAGAAGTCAAAAATTCATTTGAACTATTTCTATTAGTTCAAATGTTTTTCCACTTTTGTTAACAAGAGTATGAAAACCTAGAACAAATGTTTTATTGTTCATTTAGAACAGATATAAAATTTGTGATTAATCGTGAGTTAACTATTGAAGTCATGCGATTAACTCTTTGACTGCCATAAACGTTATAAAACGTTTAGCATAAACCTAGGGAAGGGCGCCGAGGACGTTAAAAGACGTCCCCTATGTTTTTTTTGTTTTTTTTTGAAAACGGGTGCAGGAAAGCCTTGGGCAGCTGTGCTGAAAGTATCAGGCAGATCTGATTAGTAAAAGACTCGTTTTGGCCCCTAGAGGGCAGCGATGACTCTCTTTGCACAAGGTTGGATGGGCCGCCCACCGTGGGCGTCAGTAGAAGACGTGAGGCGGAGCTAGAGTGTTGAGGAGACATGGCTGAATAAGCCACAATGGCGGGACCAAGCAACCGGTTGCAAGCAGCTCACGCTTGAGCATTTTTTTCAAAGACGGAAAGCATCAATCAATACTAAAAAGCGCATTGATGTCGACGATGATGATGACTCCGAGCTTGACGCCAAAGTTGGAAGCCTTGACGCGACTGTTATGATCACGTAGTAAGCCTCACCGGCTAAGCGCGGCTAGCGCGGCTAGCGCTGCTAAGGCCGGAAAACGCGCACAATAGCCGACCGGGTACTTCTACACACTCGGACATTCGATCGGGCGATGGAGAGTTGGCATCGACCAATGCAGATTGATGATGATGATGATGATGACTCCGAGCTTGACGCCAAAGTTGGAAGCCTTGACGCGACTGTTATGATCACGTAGTAAGCCTCACCGGCTAAGCACGGCTAGCGCGGCTACCGCTGCTAAGGCCGGAAAACGCGACCGGACATTCGATCGGACAATGAAGAGTACCCCGAGTCCAATGCATATTCATCGGAGGAGCGGGTACAGTCTGATCACGGAGAAGACACTGTTTCTGGACTACGATGCCACCATGAATGGAGTGGATAAAATGGATCAAAACATCTCTTATAACCCGGTGTAGCAACTGAAGGACACGAGGAAGCGAGACGTAACGAAACCGTAGCATGATCCTGATATTAGACTTGATGGCAACACACACTGCAGTATATACTTGCTATTCCCCGGAAAAAACGGCCTGCAAGAAAGTGGAGCACGCGAAGAGGCAATCTGTTGTGCAAATGCTGTTGCGTCTTCTTGCACGCAGGAGAGTGTTACAAAAAGAAAAACTGTCGTTGAAACATCCACATATTTGTAAATAGCACCACAGTTGCACACATTTGTAAATAGTTTGCCAAATTGTTGTCAAATTGTTACACTGTTGAATGTAAATAAACGTATTTTGCTATCAAAAAACACTTTTTCATTCTTGGTGGTAGTGTTTTATAGAAGTAAAGCACTATTTAGGTGTTTGTGGCATCATTCATGGACAAAAAGAAGTGTCAAATTCACTAGAATGCATGAAATAATATCGTTTCACTAAAAGCTTGATTTCTCCGTATTTTGGTCCAAAACAGACGAAATTGGGTCAAACTAACCATTTTCTATTGTTGATTACTAAAGAACGGAATAAGGTAGAAACAAACTTTTTTTTTTCTGATGAAAGATGAAAGTCCAATCTTTCATTTGGTGTTTCCATAGTCCAAACAGAACATTTTCTGTGGACCTTGAAAGATCAGTCAAAATGCTTAAATCGGCTGGCACTGACGGCATCCCTTTTCTGAAAACGTCTGGCAGTCAAAGAGTTAATTACGTTTAAAAAATGTAATAGCCCGACACCCCTAATTTTTATTATTATTTTTTATTAAATGTGTGGCATGAGATCAAAATTTCTGTGGAATATTAAAGCAGTACAACTGATACCACCTTTACATGTAGATAAGTGTATAGAGCATGGAGCCAGTACTGCAAATGTTGTGCACGTGTATTTTGGACAGCCCTGAGTATGATGCGTCGTGCCAAATCTGATAAATGAACGATCCGTTTCGACACGCAATATGATAACGGATACGATTGTCTCTCTCCCTAAAGACAAGTGTGAAAGAGCAAGAAGATAATGACGCCAGGCACATTAAAACAGCAAACAAAAGTCTCACGCAATAAAATAACTTTGCATCTGTGCAGGATTATCAGTGAACTGGACGCCCCCCTGCAATTTGCAGGTTTGTGAACCCTCTA
Organism: Leptonotus elevatus; assembly: GCF_054856555.1. Taxonomy (NCBI): domain Eukaryota; kingdom Metazoa; phylum Chordata; class Actinopteri; order Syngnathiformes; family Syngnathidae; genus Leptonotus; species Leptonotus elevatus. The sequence continues at coordinate 10,012,597 of NC_141249.1, read as the reverse complement.
TCTAATCAGTCGTCCGGACCTTGGAGCTACAAACCTTAGCGAGATTCCTCCGAATGTACCCAAGGCGAGGGTGTGGAGTGGGGGTTGGGTGCTTAGGAGGAAGATGAAGGAGGGGATGGTAAGGAGGGAGGCAAGGAATAAAGGGCGGCTGGGAAGACATAAAGAGATGGTAAGAAAAGATGAGAAGATATAATCATTAATTAATATATTAAAGGAGCCCAAAAAAGAAAATACACATATTAAAGATGATTACCTGCTTTGTTGTGATTTATTTACACGAGTAACTTGGAAAAAATATTTCTCATTCTTTGCATTTTTGAAGTGTGATGTTCAGACGTCAATTTTGTCAACACGTTCAGCAGGACCAGAAACATACTACATTCAGGTGTGTTGGAGGAGGGAAATCGCTAAAACATACAGGACTGCGGCCCTCTGGGACCAGACTTGAGCACCCCTGAATTAAAGGAAGCATTCACACTAGCACCATTAGGTCTGTTGTAATAAAATTTAAGTTATTAGCATGAAGCTTGTTGATAACTTGACTTTTAACCAAATCAATTGGTCAATGTCAGAGTTGTCCGATAAGCGGAAGAAGATGAATGGATGGATATTTTTGTACCGGGTCATGTTTTTTTTTTTAATGCTCTTTCACTTGCTACCTTCCTGTTTGCATTCTTGGTATCAGTCAGAAAAGAGTGATGTCGTATGGTGTGCTGGATTATTTAATTATGTATTTACTTTTTGAACTCATTCACTGCCATTGACAGCTATAGACTTAAAACAAATCATTTGAACTATTTCTATTAGTTAAATTTTTTTTCCATTTTTGTTAACAAGATTATGAAAACCTATACTTTTTTGGGTACATTTAGAACAGATATACAATTTGTGATTAATCGTGAGTAGTGAAGTCATGCGATTAATTATGATTACAAATTTTAATCGCCTGATGCCTCTAACTTTTAATCATCTTTTCTTCTTTAAAAAAACAAAACATTTTTTTTGTTTAAATTTATAATAATCTTCTTCTTTTTTTTAAAGAAAAGATTATTAAAAATTAGGGGCGCCAAGCGATTACAATTTTTAATCGTAATACATTTTTTAACATTTTATATTTGTACTAAAACAATAAAAAAAATTATAGGTTTTCATACTCTTGCTAACAAAAGTGGAAAAAATTAAAAACTAATAGAAATAGTTCAAATTAATTTTTGACGACTATAGCCGTCAATGGCAGTGAATGAGTTAATTATACCTTATGAAAAGAAACCAAACTGTGTGGAAAAATACATTTGGATGTTGCAAAATGATGTGTGTGCGCACCTATTTGCGTGAGCACAACAGCATCTTGGTGCATCCACTGTAAATATAACACAGCGTAGATCCATACCAGATATATTGAAAGAATGTGAGCGGAATAAGAAATGGGGAAGGATTTTGATGCTATGGCATAACAAAACAGAGCATCGGGCAACCTGCTTTAACTGCTGCATCAGGGAAGAGATCATGTTGAGAGGGGGAATCGGCGGTTATCGTTGACACGCAAGCACACACATACTTTGTGTTGATGTAGCAATGATCAATGTTGCCATCAGTGGTCTATTTCTACACAAGTGTTGCTTTAGAAGAGTGGAAAGGCAGTTACACTGCAAGATGGCGTATTTTTCTTCTTTCTTATCCCATACATCTGTCTCACTAGGTTGGTCACTCGTCAATCCACGGCTCTAGACTAACTTGTTGCACCGCAGTTTTACAAGTTTCATCTTAATTTTTTTGTGACATCATCAGTGTATGCGATATTGTGTAGCCTAATCCCTCTGAGTTATTGTCATATTTAGGCGGGTTAACCGAGTTACACTCTTTGAAATATGATCGTTTCGCTTCCTGTTGACGTATTTTCGCAGCGTAGTCCAAAAACTTCAAAGTCCCCGACGACTACTTATAGACTTTGGCCAACACACACACACTAAGACAACAAAAGGTGTGTGCTGTGAAAGTGACAACAGGGCCATTATGTCTTTTCGAGTAGCGAGGGGGGATCGATACAGTTTGAGGTGATATCAATAAGATCGATTCCCAAACTTAGAGCATTCATACTGCTGGGACTTTAGTCATTTGAGGCACTGTATTTGCAGGATCGTACCACGAAGGAATTTGGTCCTGGTATCGATTAGCAGCCTCGCACCAGGACCACACAGGCAGCTGAGCGGCTTTCAGCAGCAATAAAAGTTATTACAACAGTTAAATATTGACATGTAGTCAGTTTGTGGTGGCCCACCATAGGTAAATGTTAATGCTCTAATGTTAATGACGTCATTGATCAATCGGCAAAGTAACTCATTCACTGCCATAAATTCATTTAAAAAAAAGATTGTTAAAAATTCGGGGCGTCAGGACGATTACATTTTTTTAATCGTAATTAACTCATTCACTGCCATTGACGGCTATAGACGTCAAAAATTAATTTAAACTATTTCTATTAGTTTCACTTCACACACCCCCCACACTTTTGTTAACAAGAGTATGAAAACCTAGATTTTTTTTTATTGTACATGTAGAACAGATATAAAATTTGTGATTAATTGTGACTTAACTATTGAAGTAATGCGATTAATTACAATTACAAATTTTAATTGTCTGACGCCCTTAATTTTTAATAATCTGTTTTTTTTTTAAATTAGGGGCATCAGGCGATTAACATTTTTTTATTGTAATTAATCACATAACTTCTCTAGTTAACTCACGATTAATCACAAAGGTTATATTTGTTCTAAATGTACAATAAAACATTTGTTCTAGGTTTTCATACTCTTGTTAACAAAAGTGGAAAAACATTTTAACTAATAGAAATAGTTCAAATAAATTTTTGACTTCTATAGCCGTCAATGGCAGTGAATGAGTTAATCACATGACTTCACTAGTTAACTCACGATTAATAAACATTTTTACATCTGTTCTAAATGTACAATAAAAAAAATTCTAGATTTGTATTCTCTTGTCAACAAAAGTGGATTTTTTTTTAAACTAATAGAAATAATTAAAGTGAATTTTTGATGTTTATAGCCGTCAATGGCATTGAATTAGTTAAAGACAAAAATGTGATCCTGATGCATCAAATTTGCAGAAAATCTGTATGAAAAGGGGATCTTGTATCAAGATGTGGGAAGAGACCAACGTATTGTTTGTATCGTGCAAGGCACATTCTTATTGCACAATTTGTACTGCGTCTGGGCATGCTTGACACCTTAAAGCCTCTTCGTTTCATAGTGTGAGCACTGCGATCACTTCTGATCCAAACACAAAAGGTGGGCCTCGAATCAGAACAAATTTTCACTCAGAAGTTGTTTAATAAATATGATTGTTTCTCCCAGCACTTAATAAAGCCACTTTGCATATTGTAAACCTGACAAACCTGAAAAACTCAAAGATTGTCTGTACGCACAAGTGTTTAAGCGACGAAAGATTTTTTTTTTTTTTTGTAGTGATGTGATGAAAGTCAAGTCACTTTATCAATGATGTCCCCAACCTTTTTTTTTTTTCACATAAAGTTTCACAAAAAGGGATATTTGAACAGACCAAAATGTAAGCAAATAAACAATTTCCTGTTGTTGGATTTAGGCCTCTTGGGCACACATAATTAGATAAGTGTTTTGAGCTAGGCCGTTGTATAGCTGTGAATGTTTATTCTTGCTAAGGCTTCCTTATCTAATTACACTCTTGCACACCTACATCGGTTCGTGGTAGTTTATGCCGCTGTCCTGCGTGAGCGTAGCTCAAGACAGAATAAGAACATGAATCGTTTTGGACACATTAGACCGTCTTCTGCACCTGTGTAGTGGAAAGGCTCCGCATGGGTGGATCTTCTTGGTGTCATTAAATAGTTCAACTGGGTAGTTAATGTTAGTAAAGTATTGCTGCTCCGCAGAGTGATTAGTTGTCAACTAGTCAACTGATTGTTCAGTCCTACAAAGTTAGGAAAGTTGAGGTGATACATTGTTGTATTATGATTAGTCTCAGGCACGTACTGGTAATTGTCGCACCCAAGAGACACTTGGACGTGGAGGTTTGACTTCAAGCGTCATGACCCTTTGTGCCAATCTATCGTTGAGGCGCACCATCAACACAGTAAAGCGCTGATTTTGTTGTTGCTCCCTGACCTGACCTGACCGTGATCTGATGAAAGCCAGAGGTCCCTCACCCCCTAACCAGACTCCTTCTGCTATTTTGCCAACATATGCTATTTTCGTGACGAGTATCGTGTTCCTGTGAGCACTGTGAGAACGTAATGTTTTTTTGCGCCTTGTGAGAAACCTCCAATCAGCCTGAATGGGGTGTCGCCCTCCAAACAGATGAAAGTCTCATAAATGTCCCATAGAGTTCAGCAGGGTCAAATGGAAAAATGGACACATTTGGTGCACACTTATAGTGAAAAAGTAGTTACGATGGTGTCATTGGCTAGACTGTTTTTCTTTGAAGTAAAAATGTCACTTTTCTCACTTTTCTTTGAAAGCAGTGAGTGTACTGTAATTCCTACATTAATGGTAACTTTAGACGCCTTACTTTTGACCCGCCTTCTTAAGTAAAATGTGTGTCTTAGCTTGTCTCTAATGTAAAGTACATTGATGAAGAATTGTATAGGCCCGAATGTAGCAATGAATAACTGCTAGGGAAAGTCGTCCTTCAATCGAACCTTATAAGGTATGTCTTATGTGCAGTATGACAGTGTTTAGAAATGTACAAGAATTGAATGTCTTCTCAGTTGGTGGGTTTCAACAAACACATTAATGTGTGCTAACTTTACACGAGTAATGATTGTGTATGGAAAGAGAGACTCGTCTGCAAGTGTAAGCGCAGCAATGCAGAAATGCGTGAGTTTCAAGTCCCACGCGCACATTTTTTCCCTCGGTGAAGTTCCACTTCTCTTTTTCTCATTCTCTCACTTCTGCTCTCCTTTTTTTGAGCCCTCCCTCTTCCAGTCTCAGGAATGTATCAAATGTCCATATCTCTGCAGAGGATGAATTCGTCTTGCACAGAGTGCACAAATGGCGCTCGTGTCATCTAACGACTCTAGAAAACAATACGCCATGCAAATGAGCATTCTCTGTCGGTGTTTAATCGAAGCTGATTTCATCTTTATGCAGTCTATGAATTGACACAACGCTTGCTGGAGTCGGCTCTCCTTTTCAAAACACAGACACACGCATCCAGAATTGCGCATGTGTGTCCCTCATCCAGACAGCATGCACACAGTGGCCATTGATACATCCAAACAATACACCTTCATAGCCCAACACATGCAGTCACATTGGCCCGACTTCCATACACACTGTCTCACATATGCGTGCACGCTCTTTGAATTACAATGACATGGCGCAGACACTAGACAGGACTGTTCTGCCTAAGCGTCCACGCATGTCTTCGTGCACACGCGCGCAGAGTCATTTTACATACAGAGGTTTGAGCTAGATTTTCCATTAAAAAAAAAATAAAAAATAATGCAGCAGATGACAATCGGCACTGTCTGATGACAACATTGTATGTCGCGTATCTGCTTTTTCTCCGTCTGTCTGAATGAGGATGTGACTATTGCTTACAGAAGTTGTATAGGGCTATGGTCACCTGGGGGGACATGTGTGTCATCTGCATGTTTGCGATCATCTATTTTCTATTATCTGAGCAAATGGATGGATGTGGATGTAAAACAGAAGAGGTCCCAGGATGGAGCCATGAGGAACCCCACATGTAATTTTAATCCGCTCAGATTGTTTAAAGTTCCTTCCCTTTATATTATGATGCAAAACAAGCAAGAACTGTACCAGATAGTCTCATCCAATTTTCTAGCCGATCAAGTAATATACATCATGGTCGACAGTGTCAAATGCAGCGCTGAGGTCCGAAAACACTAACACTGAAGATCTGCTATTATCTGTGTTTAAGCGAATGGCATTACGTATTTTGACTAAAGCGGTCTGAGTGCTGTGATGTGGTCTAAAACCTGACTGGAAGACGTTGTAGCAACGAGTAACTGTTAAAAAAAATAATTGAGCTGTTGAGACAGCCTTTTACTTCAACATAGTAATGCCGATCGGATCTTGTTCTAACGGTCTTTGCTTCTTTTCGCTCGCATTCAATACAAATAAATGAGGGAGATGTGGAAAATGACGATCACATACCATTTCAAAGGAAAGTTCTTCAGTCAATCAAGATACTTGGTGTTATAAATCATCAGAATGTTTAATCGCGCAGTTTTACAGTACAACAGTCCTCAAGAAACACCCTCGCTCGGCGTCAATGCAAGAACACAAATAATTCCAAGATTATTTTGTCACATCCTATTTCCTTCTCAGCATCTGCTGTCAGCGGGCCGCTATAACAATAGCTAAACCGGATACCGCCGCTTCTGTCCTGAATCGGAGCCCCGCACATGGGAGAGATCGTCATTGCGGTTTCATTCATTCAGTTTCCTGCACATCCATGACGCAGCAAACATTGCCACCGCTGGGAAGATCCCCCGCCGCTACCCTTTCCCCTCCGCATCCTTTTTGAAAATGCGTGTTTTTCTTAACCGCATAAGTCACTGTGGAAATTCAGTCAACAACTTACACAGCCATTTTGTAATGAAAGTATTGGGACATGAGGGGAAACCTTATTGTGTAGCGGTTTTGGCAATTCTTCCAGAATTGATGTTAGTCCTTCGAGAGGATTTCCCCTTTATAATCTCTATTTTAGTTCAAGTTATGTTCATGTTTTTCTTTAATTTAACTCTTGTATGGGCGTTATGGATAGATGTATAGATCGATGTACAGACACGCGTCTGCGGCCGAGGCAAGCTCATGTATTTTTAGCTTGACTGCACATGTTGAGGTCCTGTTTTTTCCTTGTGTATCAAAGATCATCCATAGTTTTTCTTTCATGAATGTCTCCTGGGGGTTTTAGAGGGACGTGTATGGGCAAGTTGACTGTTAATTGTATCGGAAGAAGTGCTCCGGGCGTTGGGTGTGTGTGAACCAAACATGTTGTTTCTTGTACGGACTCTCGGGGAATGGGCTCCCTGAGTTTTGTCAAATCCTGTACTTTGACAGGACATATAACAGGTTTTGACCTGTTATCTTTGACTTCACTACCTGTTTGACTACGTTTTGTAATAGAATATTTGCAGTACATCTAGAAAGTATAGATTGATTGAAGGGATTGTTTTGGCTAGGTAATGACCGATGTCTGGTTTCCGCCAAACATGTTGTCTGGCATTTACACCGAAGAGTTCATTCTTCATCTCAATTTTATCGCTCATGGTCAGAGAGTATTTCTGATGTCTTTGGTCAAACTCCATGTGGCCTTTATAGCTTAATTTTGCAAAGTCTGTGAATAATTACGTACGTGGGAATTTTGTTGTGTAGAATGGCTGTATGAATGAATTTGGCAATAAGGCTCGAACATAAAAAAAAAATGAGGGTGTTAAAGTGGAAGTCAACCGTAAACATTTAAACTAGTGCTGTCAAAGTTAAAGCGTTAACTGGTTAATTAATGCAATATTTTTTTGTGATTAATCTTAAATTAATGCAGATAAATCGCACTATTAATTTTGCCCATAGATTATCCTTTAGTGTGACAGCGAATGTTTAAGGTAGCACAAGTTGTGTTTTAGCAATAAACATAATTACATGCATTAAAGTAAAGCATTTAATAAATGTTCACGTATCACATTTAGAATATTTGCTCATGTCAAAATATTGGGGTCATTTTTTTAGAGGAGGATGAGCGAGTGCAGTGATTCAAAAAATGTTGAAGACGTCCTCATAACACTAAATGTCAAAAGAATGAACACAACCAGTGCTCTTCAAATTTGGCGGGGAAAAAATGTTGATAAAAAAGGCTTTTTTTATTAAGCGATTAATTCTGATTAAAATTCTAAAATGTGATTAAAAAATGTTATCGTTTGACATTCCAATCTGATTGAGTTACGTGGAAAAATCCAGCCATTTTTATCCATCTCAGGGGGCGGCCATTTTGTCACTTGTTGTCGACTGAAGATGACATCACAGTTGCTCAGGGCACAGCTCTCCTGTTTTCTGAAGCTGAGCTGTGATTGGTTGTTACCTGAGCAACTGTGATGTCATTTTTACTCAGCAGCAAGTCACAAAATGGCCGCCTTCTGATATTGATTAAAAAGTGCTGGATTTAATTGCTTAATTCATATTCCACTAACGCAATATTGTCAAGAATATTTTTTTGGGGGGGCGGGGTTTGACTTCCCCTCTAAGGACTGTGATTACTTTCTAGATAAACTTACTGTCGATGTATCTTATCAGTTAACCAGGATGCAAATGTTGTCTTCTGCCAGGTCCTCAATGCACAGAAAGCTGGCTACAAGGCAGCCATTGTTCACAATGTGGACTCGGACGACTTGATCAGCATGGGATCCAATGATCGTAAGTTTACTCGCGCCGTCTCCATACATTAGCACTCCGCATCCACCACAGCTACTTGCTTACCAAGCCCCGAGGACATTTTAGTTGAGGAATCCTTGTCAAGTCCTAAGATGTTTCCCGGAATGTTGCGATGCCCCGCAGCGGCTGAGCACAGCCCATTTTAATCACGTGATAGTATCTGTCCCCTGTCCTCACTTGAAAGCGGCGCAGCGTAGTCATGAATCATGGTGGAGGTGCTTTTGTTTTTCTCTCTCAAATGCGGCACACGCTCTGTTGCAGACCTGCCGGGCATGTTTCTTCTTGTACCTGCGTGGCGTCGTCCCCCCCCCCCCCCCCTTTTTTTTTCACGCCTGCCTGATAGCTCCTGGTGTTTTCTGATTGCGAAGCTCCTGTAATTGCTGCAAATTCATGCACAGTAGCTGGTCAGATGTGCAGAAGCCAAAGATGACACGGTTAATTACAGCTCATCCCTTCCTTTACATGCTGTTCACTTTGCCTGCCGCCACCAAGTTAGTTTTATTTGAATTATGATCAAAATGTATAACATTCGAGAATTCAACATGAGCTATAAAGGATAACTCTTCAATTTAGGTTTTATTTCTGATTTGACTGAGTTTCTTCTAGGCAATATACAATCCTCTGCACATTTTCAAGATGAAAATGGTGATTGTGTTAGCTGATGCTAAATGCTATCTTGGTTGAGCGCTAAACAAGACAATGCACTCACCATTATCCAACCTTTTCGGCAACTATTGGAAGCCGTCTGAACCGTTTACCTTGCGTCCGTCCCGCATTGTAACGTTGGAAATATGCTGCTAGAAAAGCTCAGCTTGCATTGGCGACCGCAGCGTTAGGCAAATAGGACGACATTACCCATGAGCCTTAAGACACGAAAACAGGAAGTAGTTTTAGTTCTGGTATGACAAAAACACATCTGCTAGCGATTAGATATTAATGAGAACATAAACGTGAGAGTGCGTTTAATTGTTTTATCGTCTGAATCGCTGTGACAGCTGTGTGATTGACAAACAGTCATTTCTGGACTATAAGCCGCTACTTTTTTCACAATGCCGGGATGGGATCTGCATAAAAGTGGGACAAAACAACGGGGCTGGCAAAATCCGCCGGGACACAAGGCGTTTAAAACCCAGGACTTTTCCCAGTTAAACCAGGACGTCTGGTCAGTCACCCTACTCTCTGGAGACACATGTGGCTCTCTGGTCCCTCTGCTGTGGTTTCCTGTGTATCTCTCTAAAAAAAATGTCAAAATTAATGTTTTGTAACATATTTATTTGTATTTTTTAGATAAAAGTTCCTTCAAATGAATTAATGCTTTAGATAAAAAATGAATACAGTAATTTCTGGACCTGACCGCACCTGACTATAAGCCGCGCTAGCTAAATTTGGGGAATACTCGAGTTTGTTACACATATAAGCCGCACCCGACTGTAAGCCGCAGATGTTCCCGCTACTTTCTGTCCAAAATGTTCAAAAAGTGACCATAAAATGTGCATTAAGGGAGAGGAAAAGTGAAAAATTACCATAAAATGTCCAGGAAATTGCCAAAAATATCAGACAATTGAATAAAAAGGCAGAAAATAAAATGTTCAAAAAGTAACTTAAAAGGTCCAAAAACAAAAGAAAGAGAAAATTATTTAACATTTTGGGGGGAAATTGCCAATAAAAATAAAATAATCATAATCATTACTATTATTGTTATTATGACATTTTTTGAATGATTTCTTTAAAATAATACATTTTAAAGAAATCATTCAAAAAATGTCATAAAACAAAAGAAGAAATCCAAACATTACCATAAAATGTCCACAAAATTGCCAAAGTGTCAGAAAATTGCTAGCAATAAAGCAGAAAAAAATCCAAAGAAAGGAAGAGAGGCAGAAAATTACCATAATAATATGTCTATAAAATTGTCAAATATTGACAAAAAGGCAGAAAAGTCTAAATTCTTGGAAAAACTAAGAATGACAAAAATTTAAAAATGAATGACAAAAGGTAGAAGAAAATGAATGTCAAAGCATTGGATGCTGCATCATTTTGTGTTATGGTGCAGCTCTGTCTTGGGCCCTCAGTACACCATTAGGATAACACTAACAAACTGTTTTGTGACTCCAGGCAGATTTTTTTTGTTTTTTATTTGGGCTAAATTTGGACGGCCAAGCTGAGCTATCAGTTTGCCATAAAACACTGGCATGTGGTCACTCTGGTGTCAATTCAATGTATGGAGTTTGCCATGTACCGTTGATGTGTTTTTTTTCTTTCCATTTCTTGTTTTTAGTGGATATAATCAAGCAGATTGATATTCCCTCTGTTTTTGTGAGCGAAGAGACGGCCAACTCTTTGAAAGAGGACTACCTGTTTGACAAAGGGTAAGTTGATGTTCATTGGATCACACAAAAGGCATAGTAACTGTTGTTGATGGCTCTCACGCTTCGAATTTGTAACCGGTGTTTTAGGGGTCGTGTGACCCTCATGCCAGACTTCAGCCTGCCTCTTGAGTACTACTTGATCCCCTTCCTCATCATCGTTGGAATCTGCCTCATCCTCATTGTTGTCTTCATGGTAAGTATCTTGTTCAGGTTCCAAGTTGGGATAAAGGAAGTGCAATTTAATTCCCTCATTCACTGCCAACCATTTTCACACTCATTGTCACTAAAAGCTGGTGATATGCAAATAACCTGAAGTAACGTTCCCATGAGGAGACTTATGATCTCATTGTTCCTAGATCACAAAATTTGTCCAAGACCGCCACAGGGCTCGGAGGAGCCGCCTGCGCAAAGATCAGTTAAAGAAACTTCCCATCCACAAGTACAAAAAAGGTAAGTTACCTCTTCTATTCTTTTTCCTGTAAGTATTGTAATGAATGATTGATTGATTTTTATTTATTTTTTTACTGCATGCGCTTTCTCACGGTTTGACGCAGATGAGCGTGATCACCAATGCACACTGACACATCATGCTTCCACATAATCGGATTATTATCGTCTCAAAACGTTTTTTTTCTTTGAAAGCTCTCCCTGGGTGATCAGAGGTGGACACATGACTGATGGTTAAGAATGTGTTGTCAGGCCAAAATGGGAGCAAAGTGGAGTTGTTTGGCGACACATAGGTTTGACTTTTTCCGATGTGGGACGCTCGTCGGGGTTCTGCGCGGGTAAACGCCGATCAGGTTTGATGTGTCAGCTGTGTAAACAGACGTCATAGCAAACATACCAGCCAGGCTGTGCGTAATTTGACAATCAAGCAAAAACAATAACCGGCACATGGCAGTGTGTGGTGTATCGCAGTACTTGTAAACAAGAAAGACGACTTCTTGCCTCATTCTTTAGGGCATTCCTTTGTCCAAATCATTTCTTGAGACTGGTGAATGTCACAGAAATCCATTTTAAAGCACACTTAAGTTTGCATAATTTAGTCGAATGTGGTTTAGGTTGTAAGGTTGTTTTTGTGCTCTCCGTTGCAAGTGACTGACAATAGCGTATTACAGTCAAGGATCTTGTTACATAAGTCGTTAGCCTAATAACATAATTGCCATACTGTTACCAAATCTGTGAAAATACTTTCAAATATGACTTACACGCCGACCAAGGCCACAACACAATGGAAAGGCAATAAAATCATGTTGTCCATGGAAAAAAAAAAGTCTTCAAGTTTCCTTGACACATAATCCGTAAATCCGCCGTTCAAATGTATTTAAAAGGCCACTGGCGCAATAAGCAATGTCTTTCCTTGGGAATAAATAAATAAATTGTTGAGCGAAGATAAAGTAGATTTAGGTACTACTTACAATCTGCAAACTCTGTAAAAAATAAAATAAAATAAAATAAAATTCTGACTTTAATCACTGAATTCTGACTTTAAAGTGAAAATTCTAAGAATGAAGTCAGAATTCTAAGATTGTCAGAATTCTCAATTTAAAGTCAGAATTCTGACTTTAAAATGAGAATTCTGAGAATAAAGTGAGAATCCTGCCAAACTTTGTTTTCTCTCTTCACTGGCCCTAATCCTCTTCCGTAGGATTTTTTCAACCAGAAATCTAGAATCCTCTTCCGTAGGATTTTTTCAACCAGAAATCTAGAAAATATTTACTGAACTGAACCACTTGTTGCAAATGAGGTGATTGAAAGTTACGCTCATCTGAATTTCACGCAACAGATGAGAAACTTCTGTAATCAGGATATTAATTTGCAATCTTGAATTTTGCTCATGTATTTAAATAGAATCCCCGACTACAATAGTCCCTGCTGGGGATCTTTTAAAAGTGAATCGCATAATGAGGCGTTCCATCGTAAATCTGCAATTCAGGAGGTTGTGAGCCACACTGTTCTTTCCCATGCTAGCCAAATACAACATGTGCTGCTTAGATTGATATTATGGCACGTCATATGTGCTCAGCGAGTATCCTGCATCAGTCTGCTGGGCGATGGGGAATTGTTTTCTCTCTCTCTCTCTCTCTCTCTCTCTCTCTCGCTCGCTCGCTCTCTGCGGTCTTGCCAGCTGAGTCACAGTATTGGTTGACAGGGAGGAGACAGCAATTGCGAGGCTAATCACATTTAAAGCAGGCTTGCAAATGATGACTTAAGAGGATGTAGGGGGTCCACAAATGAGCAATGTGATGGAATGTATTAGTTAGTGTTTATTTGATGAAGACCGCTAAAAGAGCCGGCTAGTTGAAAAAGCTAAAATCCGCATACTGACTGAAAGAGGCAATGTCATTGAATTATTAAATGAGTGACTTTATATTACATTTGAATGAGCTGTTTTTATGTCCGTTTTTGTAATTTGTTAGAACTATCATGTGAGACAAAAAGTTTGCGGTCTCTGGCCCCATCTTGTACCTCCAATTTGATGTCTAATTATGGCGTCGAGGAAGGTTTAGTAGTTCAAATATTTACATATGTCATTGTGTCATGAAACATGAAACGATAAAGCCACACATTTGTTTGCATTGTTGTTGGAATCTGGTTGACTGGTTTATGTTTACGCCACAGTTGGTTGGTAGAATTTTGTGAACTTGTCATAGTGAATGCTTAAACGACTTGAAGTCAAAGTGTTTAGTAAGTTAACAACTCTAATTGAGTTAGATACAGTTTTTTTTTCTCCACGTTTTTCAAAGTGGTTCTGCTCTACTACCAAGCTAAGAGTCGTGGCTTATGTTAGCTTCTTTACAGCGCTAATGCTAGCTCAGTAGTGCTAGCGCTACTATTTTGAAGAGCCTGATGTGTGACTATCACGGGCTGTTAAGAATTTGGATGTTCCATTGAATAACACTCCTGTAGGTTCAATAAAACAAGAGGGGAATAGGATTAGCATGCTAGGCTAGGCAAAATGGCCAACATTTCTAAAAATGGTGTATAGACCAAAGAGGGCGTACAGTGAAGTGCAATCGGCGCACAATGAGACATACGATCTGTGTCAGTACATGCGATGATGTAACCGCAGCTGCCGCGCCTGTCAACGTCGCTCTGCCATTTGATCATCTTTTGGTTCCAGTGATTGCGGAGTCTTGCGTCATCCTGATCCCGGCTCACCTTCGGTGTCGGCCCAACGACTTCTGTCTAGCGAGAGCTCTGGTGGCACATATTTGGAGGCCGCGGTGTTTCACGGCGGGGCACAGGGGCGGCTCACTGCACACTTTGGGTTGTTTCTGGCAGCTTCTCTTCCACCGAGTCTCGCTGCTCGCACGCTTGGTCTGGAGTTGCGCGGGACAGCGTGGCTCCTCTGAAAGGCGAGAACGCCGCTGCTAGGCTAGCTTATGAATACAAAATGAAAAAGGAGGGGACGTGAGTTGCGATGATGACTCGTATGTGGTTTGATTAGTCTGTTTTCAGGAATGCTGGGAATTTTTTTTGATGGGGCCCACAATGTGTTTTAAGAGTGCACCGAGAGGGAAGGACAACTTTTTGGGAGATTTATAATACATTAATATATGGGGGAAATAACATAAGGGAGAAGGAAAATGTACAATTCAAGGACAAGTGAGGCTCATGGCTTGTATTTTGTGTTACAGCACATACAGCGTAAAATTCCATCCCTGTCTAAAAAGGCATCCGACCAGTTTGTCAAGTCTTTAGAAAGCCTGCGCAGGTCTCACAAATGTCAACTTTCTGTATTTGTCTTTGGTTGGTTATGTTTACAGATGAGGGGGAAAAAGGCAATGCTTGCTCAAGACGTGCATCGATAATTAAATCCACAACCTTAGACAAGAAAGCAATTAACGATGAATAATTTTCTTGGATCAAGATATTTGCTAATATAAATAGAAAAGCTAGTGAATACATGCATTTATTTAAATTTGTTTGTTTGTTATGTTTGACAGTTCGACATTACCTTTGTTAGGAAAATAATACATTTATTGGGAAGAGGTCTTTATTTACGGAAGCGTATTGCATTCACTTGGAAGAATTTTTTTCCCCTGTTTTTCTGACTAATTTTTGGGGACTTTTATTATTTATTTATTTTTCTGTTTTTCTGAATATTTTGTTCTGTCATAAAAAATTTAATAAATGAAAAACCGGGGAAAATATTCAGGAAAACAGGAGGAAAAATTACTCACAAAAACAGGGAAAAATATTTAAGAAAAAGAACAGGGAACAAAAGTTATTCTGGAAAAACGGAGTGACAGCTTGTGTTTTTCTGAGTGACTCATTCCCGCATACCTCCAACGTACCTTCAACTATATAGACTTACTGGCTCAGTTAAGTAAGGTAAGGCATGTACCGTAATTAGTAACACACAAACTAATGATAATTTTTTTTATGCTGTTTTACTGTATACTATCATTCCAATGTAAGATAGGTTTATCATTTTTTGGATCATGTAAGTACACAAACATGTCAATCGATCGGCATGATTTTAGTAAGCTAACAGTTAAGTTTCTACGGAAGCGTATTGCATTGCGGGAAAGTGTCCGCCATTAGCGAGTCTGCAACAAGTCACTCGGTGTTCAGAGGTAAAAAATAAATGAATAAATAAATTGAATGAGTTTATTTTTTTATATCCCCCCCCCCCTCTTTTTCAGAATATTTTTTTTATGACAGGAAAAAAAATATTCAGTAAAACAGACAAAAAAAATCGGACAAACAGCAAAAATAAATTAATAACAATGCTTGATTCAAATCAGTGACTGGCCGTGCATAATAGCTGCACGTAACTGTGATCTGCATACTCTGCACGTTAATTCATCAGACACACTATTTCGGTGCTGCTCTTCTGGTTAGCAAAGTGGTTCAAAATGGGCTCCACAGTTGCCACCTGTTTGTATCCTTTGGGGATAAAGGCGCCAATTTCGAGTGCAAGCAAAGATTAAATGAGACCTGGCGTCTGTTGGAGTGGAGGTTACAGTTTTCGGGAACGTGGTATGGTATTTACTTTTGCTTCGCTCCCAAATAAGCACCTCGCCTCAAGTACTAAGTAGACGCTTCCCGGGGGTGGGAGAAATGGATCTTTCAATTGGCTGGGAACGAAGCATTAAACCATCCCTTGAATGAATTTGAAGTATTATTCAATATTATACAAGAATGTTTGCACAAAATAAATGCCTGATAACTTCAGCAAATAACTGAGCCCTACATGAGGTTGTGCTTGTCCACAAAGAAAGTGAATGGGTTCTTACTAGGTGGGTTTCCAAAGAAACTGAATGGAAACGCCAGAAATCCAAGAGAAAAAAGGGGCCCGAAATTCGCAAAAAAAAAACGTTTTTACACTTGGTTTTTTAAGCGTATCGAAAAAAGTAAAATGCGCATTTTGACGATAAGACCGGATATACGTCGCACGTTCCGACTGATACTACGTCACACGTACGTTTGTAGTCACAATGAATGGAGGATGATAAAGTAAGATATGTTTGGGGAAACAAAGAAACACGATTATTTTTATAATTAATTAAAGAAAAAAAACATTAATGCAATTTTAGATGGCTTTATTAACATCAGCTCTCAATGTAACGACACACTTCACTTACATGCGTGAGGGAAGCAAACAAGACAAACTACTTCCGTTCAGTCCGTCGAAACCAACATTCCCACCTGGAACTCCCCATTGTCCCAAAGTTCCGTCACTACAACGTCATCTCGCGGCGCATATTCACAAAAGAAGAGCGGATGGAAACGGGCATAAGTCGCATGTTCGTTTTGCGCATTATCACAAAATTCGCATAGAAATTTCGAAACATTTGTATGGAAACCTGACTACTGCTGCACTCTTTTGTTTTCCTCTCATGAGGAAATGAAACTGAAACACGTAAAACAAACTAAACCGTTAATTTACAGCCAAGATCCAGTCTCGTGGTTCGTTTTATTTGTATTTTATTGAACCGTCACATACACGATCCAAACTTAAGTCCTGATTGGTCGGTTTATAGTTTTGAAAAGTTGAAGTTCAGCTGCTGACAGCGGGTGAGAAAAGGAGGGGGAGGAAGGGGGGCGGTGTTGGACTTGACTGGGCGTCCATATAAGGTCACATGCGGCCCTGGCGTAGACACGAGAGGAAAACATGCTCACTTGGAGCTTACGTAAACACGGCAGCTCACAAGGGTCCGCCCTCGCTCAAGCCCAGGCCTGGAAGAAACGGAGGTGGGGGGGGGGTGGGGGTGGGGGTGGGAGTGAGGAATTTGAAAAGGGAGTGCGTTGATAAATTCCTCAACTCACATCATCGGCAAGATGGATGTTGGGACTTGTTTGGAAAAGTCATACCATGATTGTGAGAAGAGTGATAAACTTTGTTTGTAGGAATGGTGTGGAATTATTTTTGCTTCAAAACTTTATTGTCAAACACTCAAATGGGTTTAAAATGAGGAGATTGTGTATTTTGGATCATAAGCAGATCCTTTCTCCGTACTTTTTGGTTGTGATAGACTGTTGTTGTTTTTTTTCCAAGGCTGATACAGACTGATTATTAGTAGTCAATGAGACCGATAACCGATATTTCAAGCCAATATTCATTTGCAGCAAAAAGATATAGAAATATTAGTGTCAAAAAACAACAACTTTTTCTTTTAATTTTAAACATAAAGAATTGACATCTTTGTTTAAAAATTATTATTATTTTAATTGCATGGAGCTTTCAGGATCATCAGCACGTGTTAAACTAAATTAAAAACTAAGCAAGTAAATAGTTCCCTAAGTTTTCTATTGTAAATAAAGTTTTTGAAAAATATCAACATAATTTCTTAATTAATTTATTTTTGAAAATAAAAAGCGTAGGGAGTTCCCAGTGTCAGCATAATTTTTTATAAAATGGAAATTAAAATTAAATGTATTTATTTTTTGCAGACCGACAAGTCTAAATATGCTATTCTGGTAAAAATTGTGCCAAATCCAGACATTTTTATCCATCTTACTGTCAACTAAAGACGGCATCAATTTGCTAAGGTCTCAGGTAACAACCAATCACAGCTCCGCTTCATAAAACAGGTGAGCTTTGATTGGTCGTTGCCTGAGCAACTGTGACGTCATCTTCAGTCGACAGCAAGTGGCAAAATGGCCGCCCCGAGATGGATAAAAACAGAGTTTTTCTTCCTAACTCTTATTCCACAAATGTAATATTAATCAGAATGTCATGTTTAGACTAGTGAGGTCACGTATAGCATTTTATTATCAAGAAATGTTTAAGGTTGACTTCCACTTTTAAAAAAGAAAAAAAAAATGTCCTTGCCATCTCATTGAGGGACAAATGCATGCGAATGTAGCTCGTAAAAAAGGCAGATATTTGGCATTTTGATAAATTTCGGAATCAGCCCGGCCGATAATCGGTCAATCTCTACTTTTTGGCCTTTCCATCCCTTTGGCAATGGTTCATCTTGATCTCATTAGTCCATCAAATTTTGGTCCAAACCGTTTATGGCTCATCGCTGTACTTCTTTGCAAAATCCAAAGTGGCCTTCCAGTTCTTTTTGCCGATGAGTAGTTTGGATCTGGCGATATGTCCTGTATATTCCTTTTATTGATGTCCGCCAAAAACAGAAAGGCAATGTGCTTTGTTTCTCAGGAGACATCTACGACGTGTGCGCCATCTGCCTGGACGAGTACGAAGAAGGAGACAAACTGCGGGTGCTGCCATGTTCTCACGGTGAGTCCAGTCAGCTGAAAGAGTCAATTGGCCAATAAAGACACCCTAACGAGCGCTTGTCCCCACAGCCTACCACAGCAAGTGCGTGGACCCCTGGCTGACCAAAACCAAGAAGACCTGTCCGGTATGCAAGCAGAAGGTGGTCCCCTCGCAGGACGACTCCGACTCGGAGGAGAGCAGCGACGAGGAGAACGACGAGGCGTCGGAAAACACCCCGCTGCTGCGCTCGCTTGCCTCCACCAGCGCACACTCCTTCGGCACCATGACGGCGGCGTCTCGCTCCGACCGCGAGTCCTCCTCCTCCTCTTCCTCCTCCAACGACGAGTACGGCCAGCTGGATGATAGCAGCGAGGAGGAGGGGGTCGCCGTGGAGACGGTGGTGGTCCAGATGCAGCGGTCAAGCCCGCAAGGCCACGAGCACGACCTGATTCAAGCTTGACTCGTCGCTGGGGACCGTTCGAACCTGCTGCTTATAATCTCCCTACGTATTCCTATGTACATACGCAAGCTGGCAAAATGAAGCAATGAAGCGTTGAAGGCTACTGCACTACTGTATAAGAGTCACTATACAAGACACACTCCTAAGGGCCAAGACAATGTCCAGATGAGCACTGTGTAAATACACACATCACAATATGTCAAAAATGTGCTTTTCTGTCATCCTTTTTTATTGTACATACACACGGATGCACCTTTAACTGCTATGCAGCCGCTTTTTTTTTTCTTTACAAGTAGCACGTGTTAAAAAAAAAAAAAAAAGCTCTACACAGCAGTTTCAGGCCCTCTGGAAAAAAAAACATTCATGTTGAAGAATAAAGTTTTAATCGTTAAGAAAATGTATCATTTCATACTTATTGTAATGCTGTGGCGGGGGGTGGGGGTGTCACATTTCCCTCCATAATCAGGCATTTGCAGAGCTTGCTGATGAGCTTGAGGACTCGGGCCCTCGAGGACCGCGTTTGGACACCACCGCTTTACAGTCAGTCTTGCTTTGAAAATTGCTGCAGTATTGCCTTTTCGCTGTCAGTTAGCAAATTCAGTTCCAATAAACAATTCCATTAGCAAGTCATGTATCCAAAATGTGATATTTTAGAAGTGTTTTTTAATCACAAGGAAACAGCTGTGAAAACTAACCCACTTAAGTGTATGAGAGCATTGAAAAAGTCACATTTTGTTTGCATACGTTTAAACGCAAGAACAAGACAGGAAACGTTTTTCTGGTTGAATAAATTTATTTTTGATCTGTCTGTAAACAAGGTGATAAATCAAAATATGGCATTCTTGGCTGTATGCATATGAAATTCAATGCAACGACAGACTATCCCAGAAAACTAAAGTGAGAACAGAAATCAGCAAGAAGGACTTGGAAACAGATTTGGTGACAACGCAAGGCCTGAACAGTGGAGCTTAAGAAAAAGAAAAAAAAAATCATAATCAACTTATGGGTGGGATAAAAATCCTCTTCCAAGAGCAACAGACCTCTACGTTATGGCACAGGATTACATGTTTAGATAAACATGACATGTTTGCTTGCGTCCAACCCGTCTCCCAAAGCTTTATTTATCAGTTGGACGTTACAGTTGTCGGTTCTGAGCTCAATGGATGATGAAAGAAGGCAATTCGTTCCACTCGATCCATGCTAACCTCTCCTGCCACTCAACCGGTTTCAAAAGCTGAACGTTTAACTACACTTGGTCCTATCTGGGCAAACAAAGAACATACTCCAGGCGGTTAGAAAGCGAAGCCATAACTCCTGTCCAACAAAACGTGAACCTTACATAAAACAAGTTAGAGGAAGTGGCAAAAGGAAAAAAAACGTAAGAAGTGCCTGAGCTGGTAACTGTGGAATGTCCATTGATTTTTGGTGCGTCAACAGGAACAGGAACACTCCGCTTGATGACCATTGACCGAACCCAACGACTGCACCTCGACAAGCGTGCGCAAGCGCGGAGGCCAGTCGAGTGTTCCGTTGGCAGGGACGGGAAGACGGCGAGCAGATGATCGTGCCGCCGTCGAGAAAAGGGTGGAAGACGTGTCAAGCTACTGCTTCAGCGTCGGCTGCTCTCGAAGGGAGCGCATACGTCATGGGACTTATCGTGTCAATGGAACATCAAGTGTTTGGCTTTCATTCTGCTGGTCTTACTCAAATTATGTCCTTTACCGTGCGCTCTGGATCAACTGAAAGGGCTGAGGTGGGGTTGGGGGGGGGCTGAAGAACATTAACAAGCAACAAGGACAGGAAGTATGAAATGCAACAGGGTGGTAGGTAGACAGGTAGCTGGTTGGGTGGGTGGGTGCACCGCCTGGCACAGGACACTTTAGTAGCCAGCGTTCCTCAGGTATAGGGCCATTTCATATACTATCTTGTTGAGTATTCCTCCGTGGACTCCTTCCTTGCCCTTGACAAGAACCATTGCTGCGGCACAAAAAAACAAAAACAAAAAACAGAAACAAAGACATGAAATGAATTTCAAATAGTTGCAAGACGAGCACTGCAGTAAGTCTCTTTGGGTGACGTTCGTTATTTAGCACATGAAGCTCGTGCAAAAGTAAGAGCCTGACTCCCCAACTCAACTATTTACAAACGGGGGTAAACCATTTTTGGGGGACGTGGTCCTCGAATGAGCACCAGAGGCGGTCGTTTGGTGCAAGGTTTATCCGCTAATGTGCAGATGAGGTCGTTTTAAAACAACCATTGCTGCACACAAAGTGCTGGACGTGGAGTGACGAGTAAAACTAAAATGAATACCAAAATTAATACAAGCAAATAACATTAATAAATTCAAATTGCTGTTTGCAAACGTGTCTCCATTTGTTCCATCAAATTTCTTCTTCTCTTTCTTACGTGACATTGAAGAGCACATTTTTCCCCCCACACTGTATTTACACTTGTTAACTGCATAATGTGATATAAAAAAATACACGCACCCTCAAAATGCCATTTTCACTCTTTAACAAAACTGTTCCATATTAACTCATTCACTGCCATTGACGGCTATAGACGTCAAATTCATTTGAACCATTTATTAGTTTAACATTTTTTTCCACTTGGTTAAGAGTATGAAAACCTAGAATTTTTTTAATTGTATATTTAGAACGGATATAAAATCGTGCGTTTACTAGTAAAGTCATGCGACAAATTCTAATCGCCTAACGCCCCGCATTTTTAGTAAAAAAAAAATTAAATCTTTTTTTTTTATAAAAATGAAGAAACTATTTAAAAAATTGGGGCGTCAGGTGTTTTTTTTTTTTACTGTAATTGATCGCATAACTTCACTAGTTAACTCACGATAAAAAATTTTTTTATATGTGTTCTAAATTTGCAATAAAATTTGGACTTTCCAATTGTTTCAACCTGATGTTCAATCTGAACCATTACATTTGATATGAAATAACAGGTGTAGGTTTATAAATTCAATGCATTGTTCTTTCTATATATATTTTTTTATCAATTGTGTAGTCAAAACTTAATTAAAAAGAGTTTTTGGTCAATTCATGTAGGTGCAAAAGTAAGTGAACCCTGAGCTGCATTGCTTAAAACAAGCAGTCAAGTAGGACAAATTGGTCGCTAAACTAACCACTGAAATGGACCAATGAAATGAGGTTTAGCGGAAAAAAAAAATTGTGCATCACTGACTGAAACCACGTCACTTCAGTCGCACCTATGTGAACCCATACAGGTCAGTCATGCTGAGAGGAAGAGAAATCTCAGGGGACCTCAGGAAGTGGGTAGTGACAGCACATCTGTCTGGGGAAAGCTATAAAGGCATCTAAAAAAAATATATAATTAGCTTCATCATTCCACTGTGAAGCAGATCATCTGCAGCTAGAGAACACCGAAAATGACTACAATCCAGCCTAGAAGTGGACGACCTTCTACAATATCAGCAAGACAAATGATCATTTAGGTGAACGCCAAGGGGACACGTGCATGCTTCAACGATCAGAAGAAAAGTCAATCGACAAGGCTTTCATGGAAGGCTTGCTGCTCACAAAAAAAAAAAAAATCAAAGCTGCCCATCTCAACTTTGCCAGCGAGTACCTGGACATCACTGAAGCTTTTTGAAAGTCCCTTCTGTGGACAGATTATTCCAAAATTGAACTTTTTGGTCAACTAAAACGGTCATGTTTGGTGAAAAGTCAACACTGCATACTAGCAAAACAACAGAGGAATATTGTGAAATCCTGGATCATAATCTGAAGCCGGCCTTTGCTAAATTACTGCCTGGTAGAAGATGGATCATGCAGAAGAACAACAAGATTCATGTTCTGAATGTGCCCAGTTAAAATTCTCTCCCTCTCCCTCTGGTTTTGTGCCAACGGTTTTCGGTTCGGTATGCAGTGACTTAAAAAAAAAATGTCTTGGAGTTAAGTAAAAGTGTATACTATTCACAGCTAATTATTATGATTGTATTATCATTTAAATGATTATTCAATTTATGCCAGTGGCATATAGTGGGCAGGCATAACATAAGTGTTCTTTAATTGGTTGGCAAAAGGTAAAACCAACCTGTGTGTATCCGTCTGTTGCCGCTCGTACAACAGACTAATAAACATGGTTACCTGCAAATTTGTCAGCTTTGTGTTCAACTACACAAGCCCAGATTTCACACCAAATATATTTGTGACTAAACAGAGTTAAGATAATTATTTTAGCATGCAAACTTTTTATTTGTGTTTGCTGGTTTACCGCGAGGTTTTTCTTCACTTAATAAGTGCCTTAAAGCACCACATGTTAAAAAATATTTAAAAAAAAGAAGAAGAAGCTTTTCCTGGTTGATTTTTATTCTTGATTGATTTTTTTACTCTGATTTTAAATTTGACCGTTTTATTTACTGTGTGCTTCCATTGCTTTTACTGTTGCCTGTACTGTATATAATATAATTTTTTTTAAAACACTGGCTCAAACACTGATCTTAGAATTACTCTCAGATCAGATTATAATTATACTATTATAATTGTAAAATGAAATTAATAAATAACACGCATTTGATGAACATAAGACTGAGATGTGTCATAAGTCGTCTAACATTGATAGAGCAGGGGTGGCGAGATTCTGCAGGTTTTGGATATTTCCCTTCTAGGAAAACCTTTGCCACCACTGGGATAGAGTAGTATGTCATGTATATTATTACTTTGTCTACATGATGTGTGAATGAGCTCCGCCGATGTTCAAAGTAAAATGCAACCTCATCTCTTTCTTCACATCCTAAAAGCCACCACACTGGATTTCAAAGGAAACGGACAAGATACGCTTACTTGCAGACTTCGGATTTTAGAGATTTACGGTGTGATCTATATGTCAGAGCAACTGTCCGAATGCAATCTGGCAACTAGCATTAGACCAAAGGACACTATGATGGTTTTCCCAAAGGACACTATGATGGTTTTCCATTTCAAATCCGAGCACGTACCTTTGGCTGCTTTGCCTATGGAAATGTTGGATGTGGGCACTCCTTCTGCAGTAGCTTTTGTTCGGACGTCCATTGTCCATACGTTTTCCTTGAACAGTTCATCTCTGAGCACGGAGCATTTGTCCGGTCCTATGACCAGGCCTTGGGTGAAGAAATCGGCATGGTCCTTTTCTGTAACCAATTTTGCAATTTGATCCTTCTGCAAAAGATACACGTGACAGTGATGGGTCAGGACACAAATAACACAACAAAGACCAAAAAAAACAAAAACAAAAACATTACACTAGATATGCTCTTCATCTTATCAATGATACAGAAATTTTGAGGTTACAAATAGCATGCAGTAAACTAATATGCAGAGTAAGAATACATGACCGTGTGGCATTCGTGCTGGGCGATATGACAATATTATCGTGAAGATGATAAAAAATGATCATGTCATTTTCTTCGTGTCTATTGGTATTTTGTACTTACGCCAAACAAAATAACTGACAAAAGCATTCATTTGCATGCTTATTTCACACAGCTGTCCCTAGGTGGCAGCCTGAACAACACAACAGTGAATCATGATACATAGTGGTCATACATTAGAAGTTTACGGTTCCAACTGTCATCCACCCAGCCATCCATTATTTGAACTGCTTAGAGTCAATGAAAATGAATAGAAAACAGTGGGTAAATGCAAATAACGAATCCTACTACTTTGAAAAACTAAAACAACAAACCCGTAATTATTAATAACTGTATAAAAAAAAAGCCACCTCAAAGAATACTGGGTACTCCTTCGCTCCTTTCAGCCAACACATCGCTTGAAATAATCAGTTTCACATAGTTTGCGTGTTTACATGATGTGCATTTTTAGCCTCATTAAAACAAGGACTTAAGTTTTTCCTGAAATTGAACGGCGGGGGCAGCCGCACAAGCTTTGCCGGGATGTTTACATTACAAGCGGGTACTCAAGTTCAGATGAAATCGGTTCTACTAGCATAGCAACAAGCTTTGGCTGGCTAATACTGCACATAAACACATTGCGCTTTTGCTCCTAAAGTTGGTCACGATAGCCTCCATGGCAGTGTGTAAAAGTTGCGAAATCCGACATTCTCACAAAGTGATTATGAGGAGTGATCAACAAGCGAGAAAGACGGAGATGCTAACCGGCTAACGTTATCGTGGACGTGGCATTAAGTGGTTACAAGATCGATGACACTTTTCACAAAAGCATCGTTGGAAACGCGTTAAAGTGGAGCATGTCCAACTTTCAACAGCAAAATAGCAGGCAATTGAATGAGTATCTGGAGAGATAAAACTAATGCTACACACACTTAGCAAATTTATGCTATACATTTCAGTAAACAGGCAGTGACGCGATTGTTACGGCGCAGCGTTTGTCAGCCCAGGAGGAGGATGAAACGTTTTTAAATGATAAGAGTCAGAAAATGGATGGATATAATGTGAATACATTTAATATGACGAAATGTTATTTGTTTTCACGACGCAGTTGAGTTTTGTTTTTGGCTTTTGAAATATACGCAATAAATGTTCTCAAAATTACATCACACCGTAGAGCTAATAGTTTTATTATTTGAACTATTTTTAATAATTAAATTATTTTAAGAACAATAATTTCTGTCTGAACATTTTTTTATCCCTCTTATTTAGATGAATAAATTTTGTGATAAACATGTCACTGTGCCGCTTCTGTTTGCATGTGATCATTTTATATAGCAGCACTACTAATGGATCCATTTCTCATTTGATACACATCTGTTTAATGTCACTTGCCCACGGGGAGGGGCCGCCACATTGCTGAGGAGTGTCCCACATTGTCCCTCAGAAATGGCCGATAATGGTATCGGTCACCACCGCGAGTACTGATACCTTAGAATAAGACTGGTATTGGCACCGAAACCTGGTATCAGTAGTCACCCATCATAGTCAGGATGGTACCTAGTACCACCTCTGCCTCAATTTGAATTTGGAACCGGCATGCCATAGCAGGACTTCGACAATGATGCAGCATATAAAACAGAAAGCACCCATATGCAAAGACAGAGTCTGAGTTGACATGCGACTAGGAGTGCAACGGTTTCAGATTTTGGTGTACAATTATTGCCTAAGGGAAAAAAACGCAGTTGTATGTTTTTTGCAGTTATTCTTGTAGACAAAAATAAATAAATCACATCAGCATTCTGACGACATTAAGAGAGTCGTTGCTCGCTTTACTTTCTTCAGCTCGCTATTATCTTCTTTTGTTCGGCGTAGGCTTCGGCCCACAGTAGCCGTTTTGTTTGTCTCGAAGGCGAGATGGAACCACCAACGTCTGCTGGTATTATTCTAGCGAGTCGTTACAATACGCTGGCCTTAGTTTTCAGTGCTGAAAAAAAAAAAAAATTTGGGGGGGGGGGGGGGGCGTGATTAATAGATGTGACAAGAGGGCCATGCCTTAACTGTACTCAGGGTTTTTACTGCGCTCAAAATTTAGAGGCGGCTACCTCCAGCTCATTTTTGGGACACCTCCAGCCAGCGACTGATATCGGTCAACACAGCACTCCAGTTGTGTTGAATGAACACGGCAGCAACGTATTTGAACTGCAGTTGCAGAGTTGTACCGCTAAGGAGGCACTATATTAACAGCAGTGTGCCAGAAACACCTGAAACAACCACCAAAGAAGAAACTGATTACGGAGCAACTCCATTGCACACGCTTATAATCTGATTTCAAGCAAGGCACAGGCACCCTGCAGCCATCACAAAAGTCATAAAAATACAGAACAAGGAGTCCTCAAAATACGGCAGGGTTCCGTACCTACGCTGGCGATTTGATCCGTAATCACGATTCGATGCCGATTAATCCCGACACGAATCTATAAATTGATAATTGCGCTTTTTTAAAAACTCAAATTTAGAAAATACTCATCAGTAAACGTGTACATATACACCGTAAGATTTGTATGAAAATGTATTTATCTGAAACTAAAGCTTATAACTGAGCCACTGTATTTAACAAACGGGCTGAAGTCTGTTTCATGTTTGAACTGCACTGAAATGAAATATTAAGGCTTAAGGCTCCATTTAAGTGTGATCCCTAACCTCAAGACGTTTTGTTGAATATTTCCATCAAAAATTTATATTTAAACATCGATTCGAGAACTGTGGACTGCAATATAGATTTTTTTTAACACCCCTACTGGCGATGTAACCCGAATTTCGACTTAAGTCAGATTTCACCATTAAAGTCTATATTTACACAGGGTTCTTCCAGGAATCACCAAGTTAAATGTTAGACTTTTTTTTAAAATACCTTTCCCACACCATGTTAATACTTGGGCGGGTGTTGTGAACGCCTGTTTAAGTGCACGGCAATGAATAACGAGAGTACCGCGAGTTAAATAGTTGAATTATAAAGTACAACTGAACTCACTATTTTACTCCAGTTGGCATTTTAAAACACATGGTAGAATGCTTCTTATCGTATTTTAGCGTTTGTTTTTAGCATGCATACGGCAAGTATGGTACGGTGCGCTCGTTGCAGCTGCAGTTACCTACAGTTAGCCACCAGAAGCCCTGCGTGTGTGTCGGTCTGTGTGTGAGTCCGTGGCGAGGACGTGTGGGAATTGGAAAAAACAAGGCAAACTGTCAGTGCAAGATATGAAGTGTAAAATTACAATTTTTTTGCAGCGTACTCTCAGCAGACAGCCTCCCGCAACAAGGAGAGTTCACACCGCGACATTGCTTGCTCAGCTACAAGCTGCTAAGTACCAGACAGTCTTGGTGGACAAGTAAAAGCAAGTTACCTTGTCGTTTTGTTATTAGCCATTAGCCACGGGCTCACGGTTAGCTTAATGTACCTGTGTTATTGCTGCTTCAAGCTGTGCCTCTGTCAGAGTGTGTGTTTAGTAACATCAGGGGTCATTTGCAAGCCAAGATTCACAGGAACACATACACATATACACATACATATATACATATATACACATATATACATACACACACATATATACATACATATATATATACACGTGTATATATATATGTATGTGTATACACGTATACACGTGTATACACATACATATATATACACACGTATACACATATATACACACGTATACACACGTATACACACGTATACACACGTATACACACGTATACACACGTATACACACGTATACACACGTATACACACGTATACACACGTATACACACACGTATATACACGTATACACACACGTATACACACGTATACACACGTATACACACGTATACACACGTATACACACGTATATACACGTATACACACGTATACACACGTATACACACGTATACACACGTATACACACGTATATACACGTATACACACGTATACACACGTATACACACGTATACACACGTATACACACGTATACACACGTATACACACGTATACACACGTATACACACGTATACACACGTATACACACGTATACACACGTATACACACGTATACACACGTATACACACGTATACACACGTATACACACGTATACACACGTATACACACGTATACACACGTATACACACGTATATACACGTATACACACGTATACACACGTATACACACGTATATACACGTATACACACGTATATACACGTATACACACGTATATACACGTATACACACGTATATACACGTATACACACGTATATACACGTATACACACGTATATACACGTATACACACGTATATACACGTATACACACGTATACACACGTATACACACGTATACACACGTATACACACGTATATACACGTATACACACGTATATACACGTATACACACGTATATACACGTATACACACGTATATACACGTATACACACGTATACACACGTATACACACGTATATACACGTATACACACGTATACACACGTATACACATGTATATACACATGTATATACATGTATATACACATGTATATACACATATATATACACATGTATATACACATATATATACACATGTATATACACGTATACACATATATATACACGTATACACATATATATACACGTATACACATATATATACACGTATACACATATATATACACGTATACACATATATATACACGTATACACATATATATACACGTATACACATATATATACACGTATACACATATATATACACGTATACACATATATATACACGTATACACATATATATACACGTATACACATATATACACGTATACATATATATACACGTATACATATATATACACGTATACATATATATACACGTATACATATATATACACGTATACATATATATACACGTATACATATATATACACGTATACATATATATACATGTATATACACGTATACATATATATACACGTATATACATGTATACATATATATACACGTACACACACACACACACACACACACACACACACACACACACACACACACACACACACACACACACACACACACACACACACACACACACACACACACACACACACACACACACACACACACACACACACACACACACACACACACACACACACACACACACAAGCTTTGCTGGGATGCTTATGTTACCTACAAGCGGGGGTACGCAAGTCGAGGCGAGATCGGCTGGCTATTACTGCATATAAACACGTTGCGGTTCCGCTCCTAAATTAGTAATCACAGCCTCAATCGAAGTTCTCACGAACAGATTACGAGGCGTGATTAGCGAAGATCGATTACACTTTTTACAAAGTTGTCGCTGGTACCGCGTTAAAGCGGAGCGTGTCCAACTTTTAATAGCAAAACAGCAGGCCTTTTAATGAGTCTCTGGAGAGAGAAAAGTAATGTTACACACTTAGCAAAATTATGTGATTGTTACGGCGTCCCGTACGTCAACCGACGGGAAAAAGATGAAACGTACAGGATTGATAAGAGATTCAGAAAATGGATATACCAAAGTGAATAACTTTCATATCACTAAACAGTATTTGTTTTCGCACTGCAGTCCTGAGCTTTGATTTTGACTTTTGAAATCTGCACAATAAAAATGTTTTTAAAACGACATTACAGTAGAGCTCATCGTTTATTGATTTTTTTTTTCTGACTGAAACATTTTTCATATCTGAGAACGGAGTTTCGATTACTTTGTATGTCTAGTACATGTAAAGAAATTGACAAAGTTGACTGACTTGACTTTTGATAACCCGTATTTGGATTCACAAATACATTTGTGAAAATATGTCAATGGTTACTGTGACCCTTGTAAACATTTGATAATCTTATATAGCAGCATTACTGGATGCATTTCTGTTTTGATACAGATCTGTTTCATGTCACTTCATATGTATCCCAAAATACATGATCTACAAGGTGATAAGTATCCCGATATTTAACATTACTTTACTTGTTTTATTATAACAGTCATATGTATACCTAAATATGTTTATTATGCTGGATGGCAAAAAAATATTTTGTTAGCGGCTTTTCTGGTTTACCACCAAGTGGCATGGCTGATGTAAATGTGCACGCACTGCATAGCAAGGAGTAGCTTTCACAGACACCGGGAAACTTAATGAATAGGCATGAGTCGATTTAAGCAAACAAATCAAAGTATTAAAATTATAGCTCTAAAATTTGCTTATTTTAAATGTTTGGGAAAATATAAACTGCAGTTTTTTCATGTAACATATTCTATTTATAGTTTTTAAACAAAATATAGGAAAATTGGTACATTAAGAAATATGTACGTTAAGGTTATAAGTAAATAAATATTGATATTCTTCCTCTGTTTTAATTTTTCTTAGCGAGACACTGACTGTTTATATGCAGGCAAGAACCCTTTTAAAACCCGAACATTGGCAATATTCAGGTTTTGAAAGGACATGTAAACACGCGCAATAACCGGATCATGTTCTTATAAACCCGAATAACACCCTTGGGTTACTAGGTGTGTGCAAAATAAATAAATAAATTCTCATAAGAATCGCAATCCTCATTTAGTACGATTTTATCTAAATTATTTCAAACCGACTTGCCTCCGTCTGTGCCTTTATTTGGATCGCTGTTTATGTTGTACCCGGTTTGGCCACTGAGGGGCAGTGTGGTTTCATGCGGTCTAATACACTGTTAAGTTGTAGCCACATTAGAGAGTAGAAGGAAAAAGTCGCGATCAAGTTATTCCAATAAATGTTTTTTTTCAGCGTGGAGCCGTTTTTGAGTGATAAAAGTGGCGCGAGTAGCGCGCTAATTAGCATTAGCAAGTCAGACTGGCGTAGATAATTGCAATTCCTTGCACATCTATGGATTGAAGCAAAAATCTGTGTCAATCAAATCATTTTGAATCAAAAATCGTTCCGAATCGAAGAACGATTCTGAATCTAATCGGCCCAGAAATCGGAATAGAATCGTGAGGCATTCAAAGATTCCCACCCCTATGGGTTACCCCTTTCATAACCGGAATACTGGTTCATATAAACGCAAGCAGAATACCTCGAATCAACGGGGCATTGCTTTTCATTGTGCGCATGCTCACAACCTCCTCTTCGTCTACTTTTTCTTTTCTTCGCTTATTTGTACTCGCAAGGAATCTTGGTCTTTGTATTAACGACTTTTATGCACAGCGCCGTCCTACACGGACGGGCGTTGCTTGAATACACAGATTTCTTTTAAATTTCTCTGAGGCGTTTTCACTTTATATTGTGCCTCTAGGGCAAAAATGCAAGTTTGTGACACGTTTAGCAGTGTTTCCCACACCATGTTACTACTTGGGCTGGCCACCCAAGAAGTTCTCAAGAAAATTTGGTAAAAATATAATCAAAATAAAAAAACATGTTGCGACCAGATATACCACACGCAACGCTAGTTCGCAGTCACTTGAAGCTAGAGGAGAAAAAAAAAAAATCTGATTTCACAAAACCTGTGGTGTGAATGTAGCCTACGGCACTCATGTCTCTTTCCTCGCTCAACAACTCCCCCATGCTACTCCTTCACGTGCACCAATTGAGGGCAATTAACGTCAAAGACTCTGCTGTTTTTTTGTTTTTAGGTCCAATGCAAGCTGCAAAGACATAGTCTCCTCTGCTCCCACTTCTCCTGCGCAACTTAAACCAAACCAGTTGCGAGGATGTGGTTAGGGCTGGGCGATATAAACGGTATATTCAATATAAGATATTAATTTTGCCAAAGGTAGATATTTTGACTCTACCGTCTTACCGCAATAGCGCATGATGTCATCGTATTTCCTTCCCCACCTTGTACACGGCCAGCTTTCACTCATGCGACTGTTGACTTCCAACATCAACACAACGCCACCAGCAAATATATTTAATTGCCAATTAAGGACGCTAAGAAAGTTAGGCTGTTAATTAGTCTGTCATGTATGATACGACACAAGTCTGCGGCATTCCCAACTAGCCACCAACGGGAGCGTAAACAAATGACAGCATTCGGTGAGCCAAATTGCAGCTGCATTCAAATACTGTCGGACATCTCAAACTCAGACAGAAAAAAAGTCTATCAATGCATTAACCGTTAATAATTGCAATTATCTAAGCAATGTAAGCTTTTTATCAATCTATAAAAGATGGCATACATTAACTCTTTGACCGCCATAAACGTTATAAATCGTTTAGCATAAACCTACGGAAGGGCGGCGAGGACGTTAAAAGACGTTCACTATGGGGTTTTTTTTTTTTTGGGAAACGGGTGGAGGAAAGCCTTGGGCAGCTGTGCTGAAAGTATCAGGCAGATCTGGTTAGTATAAGGACTCGTTTTGGCCCCTAGATGGCAGCGATGACTCTTTGCACAAGGTTGGATGGGCCGCCCACCGTGGGCGTCAGTAGAAGACGTGAGGCGGAGCTAGAGTGTTGAGGAGACAATGGCTGATGAAGCCACAATGGCTGACCAAGCAACCGGTTGCAAGCAGCTCACGCTTGAGCATTTTTTTCAATGACGGAAAGCATCGATCAATACTAAAAAGCGCATCGATGTCGACGATGATGATGACTCAGAGCTTGACGCCAAAGTTGGAAGCCTTGACGCGACCGTTATGATCACGTAGTAAGCCTTACCGGCTAAGCGCGGCTAGCGCTGCTAAGGCCGGAAAACGCGCACAATAACCGACCGGGTACTTCTACACAATCGGACATTCGATCGGGCGATGGAGAGTTGGCATCGACCAATGCAGATTGATGATGATGATGATGGTGAATCCCGAGGTTGACGCCACAGTTGGACGCCACAGTTGGACGCGGCCTTTATTCTCACGTCATAAAGCATCACCGGCTAGCTCTGCTAACGCCGGAGCTTTCACATGCGGACATTTTGTCGGACAATGAAGAGTACCCAGAGTCCAATGCATATTCATCGGAGGAGCGGGTACAGTCTGATCACGGAGAAGACACTGGTTCTGGACTACGATGCCACCATGAATGGAGTGGATAAGATGGATCAGAACATCTACCACTCGGTATAGCAACTGAAGGACATGAGGAAGCCAGACGTAACACCACCGTAACGTAACCGTAGCATGATCCTGATATTAGGCTTGATGGCAACACACACTGCAGTATATACTTGCTATTCCCCGGAAAAAACGGCCTGCAAGAAAGTGGAGCTTTTGCACGCGAAGAGGCAATCTGTTGTGCAAATGCTGTTGCGTCTCCTTGCACGCAGGGGAGAAAAAACTAAAAGAAAAACTGTCGTTGAAACATCCACATATTTGTAAATAGCACCACAGTTGCACACATTTGTAAATAGTTTGCCAAATTGTTGTCAAATTGTTACACTGTTGAATGTAAATAAACGTATTTTGCTATCAAAAAACACTTTTTCATTCTTGGTGGTAGTGTTTTATAGAAGTAAAGCACTATTTAGGTGTTTGTGGCATCATTCATGGACAAAAATAAGTGTAAAATTCACTAGAATGCATGAAATAATATCGTTTCACTAAAAGCTTGATTTCTCCGTATTTGAGTCCAAAACAAGCGAAATCGGGTGAAACTAACCATTTTCTATTGTTGATTACTAAAGAACGGAATAAGGTAGAAACAAACTTTTTTTTCTGATGAAAGATGAAAGTCCAATCTTTCATTTGGTAGTACGTGTGTTTCCATAGTCCAAACAGAACATTTTCTGTGGACCTTGAAAGATCAGTCAAAATGCTTAAATCGGCTGGCACTGACGGCATCCCTTTTCTGAAAACGTCTGGCAGTCAAAGAGTTAAGAATGATGATTTTATTTTTACTTAATAAATAAAAAACACTTAATTCTATATCGTGATATACACCGTTACCGTGAAGGGATGCTGTTTATACCATAGTATGAATTTTGGGCCATATCGCTCAGCCCAAGTTTCAAATTTGAGCTTGTGTATCCCGCCTCAAGCCAGCTGGGCTAAGCGCCGCCAGCATACCTGCAACCCTTGTGCAGAAAATGGGTAGAAAGATTGGAGAAGAGCCTCCACACAAGCTTAAAAAGAAGCCGCGCAGCTCGAGTCTACCAGCAGAAGTGCAGAGTCATAGGGCAGCGCCGCACACTACATGTTTGGTGCATTCAGGAAGCGGAAGTGCCACAGTTCGCCAGCCTCGCGACAGGCTTCGAGGCGGGGCCCTGTTCACTCGACAAACGTCAGCTGCTAGTCCAAATCTGTCCTTTTGCTCCTAAGCAGTAAAACGAATCCACCCAAAAGGCATTGTGTCTCACGCCCCGACTCTAATGTTGGCAGTATGCCTTATAAAAACTGGTCAAATATCACGTTACTTGTACATTGTGTTCAATTGAAACAACTGCGTCGAATGGGAAAACTAATCCACACTATTAAACGTTTTTTTTTTCCTCCGTAGCTCAAAGACGCACGCAATTGACAAAATGAAGAGCCGTGCTAAGCCAATGGAACTTTGCAAGTCACCCGGTGGCCAAAACGTAGCTTAAATAAGAAATGTTTCCACACAAGAAAAAAAAGTCTTTAACTGTCGAAATCAGTTTGCGTGAACGAATAAAAAACAGGAGGAGCGCCCTCTGGGACGGTAGATAGACTTCGACCAGACGAGACGCAAAAACTGGAACATTCGATAACTTCGAAAGTGTTCACAAGATCATTGTTTCACTAGATGTTACATTAATACACCATTAAGATGTAATTAAGACACCATTTTTCCACCACCCAACTCGTTAAAAGTCAGCACAATGAATGGAATCCGGTCATGCCTGTAGGCTACCGGCTAAAGAGCGCGGTTCCAAGCACTAAATGGCTGACGCCTCCGCTAGCTCGTCGCCACGTTGGCATAATTAGTCATGTTTAGGGTTAATACTTGCCGGTTAATCTGATTTGCAAGGCAATTTACGTCAGACGTAACAATAAAAGTGGGTTGAGAGACAGAAAGACAAAGCATTGGACGCCATGTGTACCACACTGGCCAACTAGGCCTGCTCCGAAGAAAAGCACACGCGCAGCTGTGCAGTGTACACGTTTCCCCAATCACATGGGCTCAAACAGTAAGCGCGAAAAGATGAGAATGAGCATACTAACCGTGATACCAGCAAAGTTGCCGCCGCTAAATGACGCCCAGACCGTCTTGTCATCGATCCCAACGACAGCCGCGTCTGTGCAGTTGCCAGCAGCCATCATATTTTGCACGTAGCCTAGCCAGCTCATGTTTTCTGACGATAGGTCTAAGATAATAAAAAAAAAAAGGGAAGCTTAAAAAAAGGTTTTTTACAAAAGCCTCTCGAGCAACGAAGGAAGCGAGAGAATTGCTGTAGTTGCCAGTAGCTTAATGGCTTCTTTCAGTCTCCGGCTTTCTTCAGCTCTCACCACCCAAAAGAAGCCAAAGAACGGAGACGAAGGCTTGGGTGTAGTCCTGATTAAATCACTCCGCGAGGGTGGTGATTGGCCCGCTGCTTCATTGCGTAATATAGCGCCCGGCCCGGCGGATGAATACATTCGTACACGACCTACTTTGCCGTTTGTTTCTTCACTTTTCAGTGTTTTTTTTTTTTTACCGAAGACAAATGACGTCTTCATTTGTATTCACACAAACTACCATATGCAACTGGGTTTAAGTGTATGCAAATGTCAATTTTCAACATGTTTGTGCTGGTCGCAAGTCCAGTCAGAACCAGCTACCCCGACTCCACGTTAAAAGTGAATTTAAGTTAACATTGAATCAATGCAACTGTCGTCTTTTTGAACGTCGCCATCTCTACCTATTTACAAAATAGCAGGAATTCTATCAATGTACGTCGTTCGTTACTCGTTGTAAGCATTGTTGGTGGAGCCCCGGAATGTGGTTACATTGCCACCAATGTGCTGATGTAAGTTTGATTTCAACTATCAACGTGCTCTCAATAAACTCTTTCATGTCTCTGATGTTAACTAGTACCTCTGTGATGTGTTTCTACAGGTTACATGTTGGACTGCTGGACTGACTGTTGGACAGCTCAACAGGTCGGTCCACAACTACAGTAACAGTAGGCCTATTATAATTAAGGATACTAATGGGCTCTTCGCACAAATACGCTACTTCCTGAACTCAATGGACTAGATGCCACGGATTTCCGACTTCCGTAAAACACACAACAATAATGTTTAATGTTACTGTTGGCCGTGTCCCAATACTGGCTTTCCACCTCCACGCACTTCCTACAAAAGTGTGACGTGTAACATTTTAAACGCTCGTCTTCTCTCATTGATCACCTATCTTGAAAAAGCCTCATGCATTAAATCATATTAATGACAACTAATGTAGACAAATACTGCACACACATCATCGTGCCGTGCAACAAACGCGCCTACAGTAATTTCACCTGCCCGTCGGCACAAAATTCATTGCAGTGTAAAAGGCTACATAAAACTATTCGTGCGAGTATTGGGTGAAAACCCGGAAGTCGGAAGTCCCGACTCCTCCGTGGCATATAGTCCATAGCACTCCTTCATTTCCTGATTTTCATGAGTGGACAAGATGATTAATCCAGGTGTGCCTGACCTCACTAACCACACGACGGCAATGGCCAGACACGCACAAACTGATTAATACAGTATTAATCAGTTTGTCCACTGATGAAAGACAGGAAACAAAGGAATGGTGTTACATTCAGGAAGTAGTCGAGCTGGGCAAAGAGCCCATGACTTGAGTTTTCATGATATTTATTTCATGCACTGTCTGCCACTATGGATTTGAAATGAAACAATATGTGATTAGCGTTTACACATTCATCTTTTATAAGGCATCAGGAAGTAACGTACAAGTAGGCTTACATTTAGCCTACTTAAAAGGACAGTGTGTAGAATTTAGCGCCATCTATAGGGTGGGATAACATTTTTAATTGCCTACTATTGTTTCAATAAAATGAAAAAAAAGTTCTGTCACATCAATATACATTTAAAAAATATATATATAATGGGAGGTCAAGTAGTCGCTAATTATGTTACATAGATCGCACCGCGCTGTACTGGAGGCTGGCATGTTTCACCATGCATCTTTCTGTTATGCATACCCAGAGAAATACTTGGTGGTAGGTCTGCAAAGTGTGGTCTCTCTGGCTACGTTCACACTGCAGGCAAATGCCACCCAAATGAGTTTTTTTTTTCCCCCTAAATTATTTTTTTTGGTCAGTCTAAACGTCTCAATTCTGATTTTTTCAAATCCTACCTGGGTCACCTTCATATGTGGTCCTAGATCGGATATATATCCGAATTTTTGCAATGCAACCTCAGTCTGAATGGCCATGTTGTATATCCAATCTATACGTCATCAAAACTCCAATATACGCTCTGCGTGTACGGGAGAGTACTCGGTTGACGTACTTGAATCTGCTGTGACTCTGTTTTGAGTAACAATTATGACTTTACTTGTATATTGGACTTTAATTTAATCCCACTGGATTACACATGAAGCATAAAGTTGACATTTGTGGTTATAGTAGTAATTTAGCCATGCAGAAAGTTCAGTTATTACACAGTAAATTCTAAAGAGTAAATTTGACTCTATTTGAGTGTGAAGAAATAGACTCCGTTTTAGACTAATATTTACACTTGGACGAGAGTAAAATAAAGAATTGAGAGAAAAAAAGTCACTCAAGGGTTGGGGAATGAACTCGCGACCTTCAGCTTGGGATACTGCCACACTACCACCTGAGTTATGCTCCTCCAATTGTTTGCATATATCCAAGACAAGGCCAAACACATCGTTTTTGGTCTCTTGGATTTATGAAGATTCCAACTGAAACGAGCGATATACTGACACACAGCAGGAGCTGGGTAGCTCAGGGAGTAGATCAGCTGTCTCCCAAGCTGAAGGTCGTGTGTTCGTTCCTCAACCCTTGAGTGACTTTTGTTATTTTTTCCTATTCTTTATTTTACTGTCTTCCAAGTGTAAGTATTACTCCGTTTGCTGTTTCCCCCGGCGTCGGCGCTACCTGGTTTCGTCACAGTTGCATATCACTAGCCTGGAACTTGTGGCTTTGCCATAGCGTGAGTCTGGTCAACCGCCCTATCAGTTGCATTTCTGAGTCGGGGCAAACCTGAGCTAACAGACAGTGGACTGAACCAATGAGCAAAGAGAGGACGTGACGTCAGAAAAGCGACTCGTTGAAGTCTTTTATTTATTTATTTATTTATTTATTGCAGAGTAAAAATAAAACATGGTTACTAGCCTAAGAGAGACAGTAGTGAGTGACATCGCTGCGGGAAAAACTTGATGACTGAAGACGACGCCACTTTCTTTTTGAAGCACATCACGCCCTAAACACAATGTTGCTCTGTGGTGGTTCGGATCGGTGGAAATCAACGGGCTCGGTACAAGGTGTAGTGTCCGGAGTTTGTTAACATTGCTCCTCTGTAGATATGAGATGATTAAAAAGATGACCCACGCCCCCCCCCCCCGATTTTGTTGTAAATGTAATTACAATGTATACATAATAAATTAAATGTATAACGTTTAAACATAAATGTACGAGTTTTATTCATAGTTGTCTTAGAACCCCCAGAAGCAGACATTTGATGCAAAAGGTTTTTCATTATGCTGACTGATGATGTGAAGTGTCTGAATGTAATTTTACAGTTTGGAAATACAGCCTACAAGATGTCCAACAACAACAAAAAAATGTTGTATTGCAGGAACCAGATTATGTCCATCATTGTGCAGCAAGATAATAAAGAATAAAAGTGTCTTCAAAATGGAGGATTCCTTTAAAGGTTATGAAAGGAACTTCAAGCTTTGTCTTTTCGTCTCCTGAAGGGCGGGGCACACCTAAGCACCTTGTACGAGCGTGTTGCATGCTAAATGGAATGCAGCATTCGACTGTGTACTTTTAGTTTAATTTCAAGGTGTATAAAACAGGTTTGAAAGCAAATCAAAATTTTGTTTGTAGCTTATCACAATCACATTATGGAACTCTAGCTTCCTGTAATTTACGGTGCATGTGAAAGTTAACATTCAAAGCATTAACATTTGATAAACCTGCAAGTTCCTCTTAACTCCTTTCTCTTCCTTATCCTTTGGCATTCTTGCGGCAGAAGTGTGATCTGTGAACTGGGCAAAGTGGTGGGAGCACATTACATGTTAGGTGTTTAATTCAGGGATTGAGTATGATAAATGTAATTGCAAAATGTTGCGGAGAATCAACATGGCAAGCCTGAACAGCCTGTGACAGCATGAAAACAAGGCCACGCATACTTCACATCCCCAAACGGGTGGTGAATAGTTCAGCTGATAAATTCTTACCCTTGTTCAGGCTTGTTTAGGGAAGAAAAAGAGATTCTTGAGGGACAACATATTCAAACTTCTTCTACTAAAGGTGAAATCCTACAAAGCTAATTATTTAAATTTCAGACTTTAAGCCATAAAAAAAAGAAAAGAGAAGCTATTTGTAACTATAACATTGATTTTCTTATTTTTGTTGAAACATTTTTTTCTGAGTGGGGCTTATTCATTCACTTAGCATTTTAGTGCTAACCGGGCCTGGTGGGCCGGCGTCTTTTAATAATAATAATAATAATAATAATAATAATAATAATGCATTGGATTTATATAGCGCTTTTCTGGACGCTCAAAGATGCTTTACAGAGGAATGGATACATTATTCATGAACTCACACATTCACACTGTGGTGGCGGGAAGCTAATTAAGTAGCCACAGCTGTCCTGGGGCAGGCTGACGGAAGCGTGGCTGCCAGTGTGCGCCTACAGCCCCTCCGACCATCACCAAACATTCGCACCTTCCATACACCAGTGTGAGTAGCACTGGAGACGATGCAGTGCTTTTTATTTATTATTTTCCTCTATTTTACCCCAAGAGACTGGGCCACAATTTGGAGGGACTAGTCCATTAATTCATTTGGAATATAGACAAACTGAACCAACATCAGTCAATATCAGCGGCAGAACTACTCTATGTGTTAAGACAGCGGTGGTGATGAGTCGGGCCAGGCCGGCGGGCTTAAGTACCAGGGCCCTTTTTTTTGTACAACTAAATAACAATTAAGCAAAATCATGTAAGAGGGATTCTTCTCACCGACCTTTTTGAAAGTGATTCAGTTAGGTCTGGTCTTTGTTTTCCAAAATAAAAGTAGATGTTTGCAAATGTCTTATTGGATTAAACACAAAATAATCAGTCTGATTTCACAAAGACCTACAAAAATCTGAGGAGAATTAATGCTAGGAGGCTGATGTCAGAGGACTTGGAGAAGTTCAAGTGAAACAATGATTACTCGATTATTAAAATGGTTGTCTATTAATTTGATAACCGATTAGTTGTCAATTAATTAATTAATTTTGAGAAATCTACTTAGCATGCTGTTCAGTAGTGGATTGTCAATGGAGTGCATGAGAGCTCCATTGGTTCACCACTTTACTTGAAGACACAATTAAAACATTTAAAAAGGTGATTCAAGTGGCCTTTATCTATTTTTAGATGAGCAACGTAACTAGTGTAGTTAATGATGAGTAAAGTTGTTTTATTGTGCTCCATTGTCCGGTTTCATGATGCATTTTCTGGTCTGGGGTGCACAAATCATTGCCCGTTGACTCATGCTAAAAGTTTGAAATACACAGTTAGCTCTTCAATGCAATACATAGGACGTAGGTGGGGAGCAATATTCCAGATCCCTTAACTGTCTTAAGTTTGAAGTAGAGCATCACTCTTATGATAAAAAAACACACACACACAAAACCGCACGTTTATATATTTCTGAGAGAAGTAAAGAAATTGTCACACCCTCCTGGAGTGCATTCAATATTGAGTAGCAAGAGGGGAAGCGGAAGCATGTTGTTCCTCTTTGTTTCTTAGCAAATGTCTCCTCTTGACTCACAAGGCCGTGCTCAGAAAACACACAAAGAAAATCTATAACGCAAAGAATTTCACGCGTTTCTTTCTACTGGGCAAGGATGAACACTGTGTCTCTATCTGTACAAGATGTGTGTCGAGTGTCCTTTCAGAATTTTTCTTCTATGGGTTCACAAATCTCTGTGCTTAAGGGCTACATTAAATATTTTAAGTGGTCGGATGGGTCAAGTCATTTGGAGATGAGTTAAAAAAAAAAAAGGTAAAATGTTAATGTAAATATAATGTTTAAACAAATCAATATATTAATATATCAATTGTATTAACTGCTGAAGGCAGCTGACTTGGCAAAAGGCAAAGTCCACCCTTGACTTGTCCACAATCAATCCCAGGTCTTACTAAAGACATGCTGTATTTGAGGAAAGTGCATGGCAAACATGTGACTGGTCTGAGATCAAGGACTCCATTGATTATGTATGGATGTCACCCACACAAAATTATCTCTAAATAGCACGTTATTCCTCATTGACTGAAAGTCAACACATAAACAAGGTGAATTTTCTCTTCTTGCATTAACAAGCCGTGTTACAAATTTGAGAAGTATTTACAGGCATCTTTCCACTTCCTGTTTCTTCTCCAGTTCAGAGGCCTCTTGATTGTGAGAAACAGGAAATGCACCGGTATCACGTTCACGCATCGTGTTGACATTTTTGTGAGTGACATCTACGTTTGACAGCGAAGCTCGTTGTTGTTGTCCTGCTTCACATCTAGTTCGCCTCACACTGACAGCATTGTATGATAATGTTGAGGCAGGAGAGAAAGGCTGCAGTGTTCCTGGCCGATGAATAGTCATGATTCACAGAGTAGGATGAAGTGAGTTCTTCTCTAGATGGACATTCTTATGGCGCTTCGCTCATCATGCTCTCTTTCACGGCTTCATTGAAACTGGCGGTTAATTTCTCGCTTATCTTTCTTTTGGGGTTTTCTGCAAAGGTGGCGCATATAATTAAAAAAACATTTTTTTTAAATGGCTGTCACCTGCCTACTTTGGTTTCTTTAACGGATGTGGTAAAAGAGAGCATATCCTGTGCAACTTCTCATTTTTTCCCTTTCAGCTTAGTCTGAATTCAAAGTTTGGACTCAAGGCAGTAATATGGCTATTTTTGTCATAGAAACAAGTACAGAACTATATTTATTTGCCAAATTAAGTAGCACGGTGGTACAAGTGCTTAGCACGACTCCCTCACAATTGTGATGTTTGGGTTTTGAACCTCAGTTACAGAAAAATTTGCAATTTTTCAGAATGTGCCAACCCATAGGTCTATGTCCCCATAAAAAAAAAATCTGTCCTGATCCAGTAATTGTCATTGCTGTATTCTGAACTCTGTTGTGTTTGCAATATTAAATGCTTTGTGCTTATTTTAAACACTGTAATACCCTTCAAAATGTGTAATGGTTAATCATAAGGGTCAAATGCATTTCATAATTCCACTTTGATGTAGTAATGTAGTTAAAGAGATGATTGAAACAAAAAAAAAAATGCAATAATTGCAAGATATTCAATGGGGGGAGATCAAATTCCAAACTTCCCTATGCCCGACATGCACTTTATAATAACAGTAAATGAAGACAATATGGGTGTTTGTTTGTTTTTGCACACACCCAAATATCAATGGAAGAAGGCAAATTTACCTGAAAATATGAGCAAAAAGATTTCAATACACACGCTGCAATATTTATCATATCATAGCCCCTTAAACGTGGGACATTGTGCTTTAAATGATAAAACACACGTGACTGCGTCTTGCCTGCGTGTGTCCTGTATGTATGTAAGAAGAAACAAGTGTACTGAAGTGTACTTCCAGACACGATTAACAAAGTGCTGCAGCTAGTCCTGTCTGCCAGTAGATGGAGCGCTTCACTTTTTTTTTTTTTACCAACTGTCCTGTGTGTGACGCAAAGTTGCGTTTTTGTAAAAATAAATAAATAAATAAATATATATATATATATATATATATATATATATATATATATATATATATATATATATATATATATATATATATATATATATATATATATATATATATTAAATCTTTACAGAATAGAAATACAGTATTTAGATTCCAGAATTTGATGATTCGTTGATAATTAATTCAAATGGTTCATGTGGCACCTGATGAGTCATTCAGTTGTTTTTGTCTTCTGCTTTGGAGATGACCTCGTGTCCAAAAGTCAAAGTATTCAGCACCTGGTTGTTCTTTGGAGCACCACACCCAGACTTATATAGAGTCACACAAGACATACAGTCAGCACTCAGCACTCAGCTCCAAAAATATTGGGACATCGATCCATTTATCATATTTTGGGCTTTAAATGTCACAAAAAATGCATTAGAAATGAAACGAACCAGATTTGCTTTAAATAGGAATTCATACATTCTGTATTAATTTGAGGTTGTTTACATTCAGGTGAACTGTAGGAATTACAACAGTTCATAGACCGATGTGCCTTCCACTTTAAAGCAACAAAAACGAATGGGACAACTGGCTGTTTGCTGTTCTATGGTCAGACTCAGCATGCATGGCTGTGCTTCTATGGGGCCCGGACCGCTTTTCTTTGTTTTAAAGGCTCTCCACATGCTCTCCAGTTTGACATGGAGAAACAAAAACATTCACAATTAAAATAAATGAATAAAATAAAAAAAATAAGTGAAACATCTTTGATAGTTTCAATCGAAACATGACACAATTATCTTAACTGTTAAGGCTGATATTTTCTAGACTGTGCTTGCACACTAAAATTGCCTATAAGCGTCTTTATCATGGCTGCTTTACTGGGCGCAAGGCTATTCTGCTGCTTAACTTAACGTCTGGTGACACCTTGTGGCCGTAATTGTCAACAGCGTCTTTGTCTGTTTTTTTGGTGCATGAAAAAATTATACGAGAATGATGCAAACATGCAACTATAGTATTTTGTTTCTCAGTTGTGAGAGTGAACACTGAATTTTTCTTCAGGGTTTAAAATTAGTATAACACAAGTGAAATATGACAAATTATGAGCAATTTTGCATTGCACCTCCTCCAACATTGAAATGCATAATTCATATGACTGGATATCAGCATTTTCCACAGTCTTTAAATATACAAATAAAATAGGGTGCTTATAGGTCATTTCATCTAACTTGATCAATTCTGAAGATGTGTAAAAAAACAACAACAACAATAAAATTTAACATTTTTATAATGTCGCCTTGGTGATCTATGGGTAAATATTTCCCATGCTGAAACAGCAATGCTTAAAGTCCTACTGTATTTTCAAAAAGTTATTGATGATTAAAAATGTAGGCATTAATTGTAAAGGCAATCCTTATTTACAGCACAAATGTTAATGGTAAAGACAAAAAAACAAAAAATTCTGTGATGA
Organism: Leptonotus elevatus; assembly: GCF_054856555.1. Taxonomy (NCBI): domain Eukaryota; kingdom Metazoa; phylum Chordata; class Actinopteri; order Syngnathiformes; family Syngnathidae; genus Leptonotus; species Leptonotus elevatus. The sequence goes on along the minus strand of NC_141249.1, from coordinate 9,967,955 downwards.
TGGCTAAGGAAACACAAACTTGTCACTGAGCCACTAAAGCTACCCAATGGTCAAATTGACCTCTGAGATTAGTTGAAAACATGCCACAATCTACCCAGACCATGGCAATTAAGAGAAAAAACATGGGGAACAGTGAAGATTTTGGATTGTGGTATACACAATACACACATTTATTTTCTATAATGATTGTCCTCAATAGGTTCACAGATTAGCTGGAGCCTATCCCACCTGACTTGGAGCAAGAGCCAGGTTACCTTGGACTAGTCACCGGTATATCGATGGGCAAAATAATTAGCATTTTGCACCCATGAGTTCCTGGGGTAAACCCACACAATCATGGGGAGAACATGTAAACACCTAAATCTAGATCTCCAATCAGTGAGTCAGATGTCGACACCTTCTTAAAATAAACACATAAGACTTTTTTTCACAGATTTTTCAGGAAACACAAAAAATGGAACCATTTGCGTCATGAGCAGATGATTTAGGCAAGAAATAATAATTTTTGCAAAAAAATTACATAGTTTTTTTTTTTTAAAGAGGGTGACAATGTACTGACAATACCGCGCCATAGTGTCTCACAATCAATCCCTGCAACACAGGAACACAACAGTGTTATATATCCCCCACCACCACCAATAAAAGGCTAGGTTCACCAGTTGAGGCTTGGATTCAGGGGGGTTCTAAAGCTCGAGGAGACAATTCCAGTTTTAAAATCCATTACATCTGAATTATTGCCACACGGACTTCCTCAGCCCAGTGTTAGAAGTCATTTTGTAAGACACAAATCAGGGTATTCAAAGAGGCTCACAGGATTAAATGTTTTAAGTCAACAGACAAGGTTTGGTACCACTTGGTGTAGTAAACCACACTGACTGGATTGTATTGTTATAACTAGAAGCCATGGAAAATGACATTCTGTAAACATGGCAATTACAGGCAGAATGTAATGATGTAATGTGTGGTAGTTGTGTGCCATATGAACGCATCTAATATCTGATCAGTCCTGCAGTTAGATTACAAAAACAAAAACTGCATATTAAAATTCTCTCTGACTGTTTTTTTTTAATTAAAAATGTATTATACTGAATTCATCTCCAAAGGCAAGTTCTAATTTCACTCTCAGCAGGATATGAACAACTGGCCCTTGACCTCAGCTACTTAACATACGGAACCCCATAAACAACAAATTATGTGATTCAGTGCAACACAGTAGTACTTCACAATTCCAATGGCATTTTAGCTAAGTTTCTCATTTGGCATATGCATAATTTCTGCATGTCATCAAACAAACAAGCAAACCAACCAACAAATACATTCATACATAAATAAATACAATGGAAAACCTTTACAATTGACAGCGAATAGAGATGGGGATTTAAATACTACACCAAATGTAAAAGGATTGCACTTGGCCTAAAGGTGTAGAAATATCAAATCAAATAAAATTATATTTATATAGTACTTTTTAAAATGATAAAAATGCAACTCAAAGTGCCGTGCAATTAAAACATCCATAGTTCATCATAAAAAGAAAACCCAATTGATTCACATTCACTATTTTGAAACTAGACAATACATAGAAATAAAATACACAAGAAGGATAGAAAATGTAAGTGCTTCTAAAATATATTAGAGAAATAAATAACAAACTTTACCATACAGTATCCTCCCCAAAATAGGGAGGACCTGTAACGATTGTGTGCATCTTTTTAATTTGTAATTTAAAAAACTTTTTTTTTTTTTTTTTGCAGATTGCAATAGGACAATACGGCATGACAGCCGAAGCGTCCTCTGTTAGCACCACTAGTAAACAAACACTTCTGTTATTTGACCAAGACAAAGCGATTGAGAAAAAGGGGTCATTGGCATGAATGAGTTATTTTCTTTTTGCATTGTGGTACGGTAAAAATCTTCTCTACCGCCATAGGATGGATGAGTGAATGTCAGTCAAAAAGAATATACTACATGAAGTAAAATGCATACAGGGGAGACCCAACGGCAGTCGAAATTAACTTTATTTAAAAAATAAAGTAGTGAAAATTCAAATATAGTTAGCATTAACATAACCTTAAGGATATTATACTGCCATCATTTCTAAATCAGACTTTCCCGCCATTGAATGGTTGTTTTGGTGACTGATGCTGTTTGACTTAAAAATCAGTGAGGCTTTGGTTGATGGACTAATTCTCTGTTATCTAACTAAGAAAGCTATGATCGCTTGCGCGTGACTTTTCTGTTGCTTGGATTATTGGCACAGACATGCTCTTTTGACTGTGAAATGGATAGCATGCTGTAAAGCAACCAAACATTTTATACATGCCTGTGAGAAAACATCTTCCACAAACATATTGCTGGAGGATAGTTGCCAGTTTGCCTCTTTAGAAGTGTCTGCTCCACTAGGTCTTAGGTCTTGGGTATTGTACATACAAAAAAGTCTTCAGACTTGAGTTTGGTTGAGCAACTTCAAGCTATCTGGTGAACAGGACTGGAGACGACAACATGAAGTATTGGGTGCAAACATGCATTGACAGAAAGCTCCTATAGACATGGCAGGCATCGCCATGGCTTGTGTTTGTTTTGCCGGATGTACTCCGCTACACACATATGGGAGATTCTCTACCACCACTTCAAAAAGATGGAACACTCATATTAACTTGCATGTAATGATGTTAACTAAACATGAATAGAACACAGACAGCAAGGTTATGAATGAATTATTGTATTTAGCTAGTTGTAATTAAGATGTCTACAAGGACTATTACAATGTGGTCAAAATGCCACAGTAGTGTGTTAGATAATCCAACTTCATGGTGTTAAAAGGCTAATTGATAAAGAGACAATTGTTAAGTCATGTCAACGCAGACGTCAACAGTCTGAGGCCGAGAAACAAGTAATACTTCACCACATTTTTGCTGTCAAAACAGGTTGAACAAAAGGATTCTGTTCAGCTAATATCTTGCAAGTCCACATTTCCCTCCTCCTTATTCCCAGTAAAAAACTTGTTTAGACTCTCCAATCTGCAGAATTACATCATAGAGGAGCTTAAAATCAAAGCGATCCAAAGAGGAAACAGCTCAAACAGTTTTTCTAGATTTAGTCTCGTATTGTTGCACCATGACTTTAAACATTCCTGTGAAAACATTACATTGTGGGTGTGTTGCCATTCGCTAGTCCTATTGTTTCTATGCCTGAATACACACACATACTCATCATAAAAATGTAGCAGAATAAATAATGAAACTTTAAAGTGGCCCAAAAATTTGCACACATTCAATAAAATAATAGTTCCCTAAAATGTGTTTTCTTTATTTCATTTTTTTTTTTATGTGACATGCTACTCTGCTAACTACAATGCGTGTAATAAGTGGTTAGATTATACTACATCAAATTAAAAAAACAACAACAACAACATGATTTTATTGTCCACAACAAGTAATTTGATTAAAACGAGTCATTTTGTTCATGTACTGTATATTCAATCGAATGCTAATTCAGAAAATGGCCGGATGGATATTAAATATGTATATGTGTGTGCGTGTGTATATACGATATATCCCAGAAGCTGATGTCCATCCTGTCATTATGGGGTAGATTCCCCTTTCAAAAAACAGAAAAAAATAATCTCTGATGTTTTCAGTGACATTACTACCAATCATTTTGTCTTTCTCAACATAGGCTGAAAAGAAACATTTAAAATATTTATTTAATAATTTTCATCTTAATATGTGTGTAGTAGTATTCTTATGGTATGTCCTCATAGTATGAGCATTTAGCATCCACACAGTGATCGTGAAATATCTACTGAGTTTAAAAACATTTCAAAAATGTACATTATAGTATATTTGTTAAACAATATGCAGTCAGTTTGCTAGGTGAGTCATGTTGCTAAGCGAGGGCCCACACTCATAAAATGCTAACATTGTCCAAAAATGCCCACCCTGCCTGTGTATCCTGTCAGCAAGTTCACCTAAACGATGATGAAGATGATGATGATGATGATTATTATTAGCAGTACTAACTTAACTGTTTCATGTTGCTAAGATCCACACTCTTAAAATTACATTAGCCAAAAATGTCAATAAGTCCTCCAACAATAACGAGTCTACCCTGCCATCGTTCATCCTGTCAGCAAGCTCACCTCAATGATGATGATCATTATTATTAGTAGCAGTAGGATTGAAAGACCATTAATTGACAATAATATTATTATTAATAATAATAATAATGATAATGATGATGATAAGTCTATGTAGGCTGGCCCAGGTCGGACAAGCTGGTGCTCTTGCTGGCTATGAGTCATTGAAGATAATAAAAACACCGTCACACATTGCACCTGTTGACCATGTTGATGTTTGACAGGAATGCTAGGCAACAGTGTATTGTTTTCAGACCATTTTCAGTGGGTTTTGTCTCTTTTGAGATTTAAGAGGTAAAGCCTTGAAAGTTAAAAGTTCATGATAACCATCGCACACAGTTTTATGTAATAGCTGCACATTGTTCTGAAAACTGAAAGAATTTGTGAGGTTGTCAAAAACGATCCGAGGGAACACGTCAGTGTTGAACAAAATATACACCTGATGATCTCCCAAAATACACCAGACTTTAACTAAGCCTGTTTTCGGAATCATGTGTATTCAGAGCTTATGCGAACAGAGACGCACCTTGACGCATGTATGCAATGGTGATTTCATTTTTACCGACTTGATTTGTGGTCAGACACTGGGAAATGAATCATGGTCAAGAAAAACCTGTCACTCGGAAACATGTCCAAACCACCACATTCAATGCCCACATGCATTTTTTTCCATTATTTAGAGTTTTACTGGTCAAGCCCATGTACACTTTCCTCCAGGTAAGCCCTTTTTAGCGAGTGCTGAGTGATGTTTGGTCACTTTGTTTATTGATCGTGCACCAACGCTGCTTTGCTAAAAGCCATAGGTCTCCCAAGTTGGGGCTGCTGGAAGTGACCACTGGCCCGGACCCTCAGGCCCCAAAATACAGACAGCACAACGTTTGTCTTGTTTCTGCGGCGGTGTGCTGAAAGTGGTCGGCATTTCGGCTTGTAACGTGCTGCAGCACAGCCTGGTAGTCTTCAGCTTCGGAGCAGGATAAATAAACACACGCAGCTATACAAACACTTGGTCTGGAGCATGGAAAGGCAAAGGCAAGCAGGGAGCATAAATATATATGGAATGACTGATATGATGTTGCAATATTGCCTTTTCCAGCATTTTATATGTTCGTATAGAAGCTATTTGCTCATTTGTAGACAGCTGGGGCCAGAAAAATTAAGATGATATTGATATAATGCTGTTTTTGTAAGACACCACAATGGGCTAAAAATAATAGGGATTTGAAGAATTAGTAGTACTTTCTGAGGCACTGACCTACGTGGACAACCTAAATTCCAATATTTGTTCCATTAAATTGTATTCATTTATTCCCTTAATTTCACAGCGTTTCTATTGGCTGCACTGCTTCCAAATGTGATTGCGATTTTTTGTTTGTTTGTACAATCAGATCAGTCTTTATGTGTTGTCATTGCAATCTAATCTGCCCAAGGCCTTCGGAATCAGTAGTGCTGGTTGTCGTTGATGACATCACCATTTTTCCATCCTCTGATTGGTTGGTCAGAGCAAAACTTGTTGCGGCCAACTTTAAATGGCAAAACAGGTCTGTAGCGAATTTCATACTTAAAGGAGTATTCAAGGATTTTGTCATCCTACCAGCTCACCTGCTCGTTCGGGCGAAACGCCTCTCAAATGTCGCTAACGTGCAAGCTCATCATCATCATCTTCATCAGTCTCTGCAGCCGGCCACACTTAATCGACTGATATCCTCCTGTGGCTCTCAGCTATTTTCAAACTACGCGATGAGCTCGGTGGCGCTACAACAATGAATGGCTGAATCCAAAGCTGTACGGCTACATGCTACAAACACTCGAACTGTGCATGCGCAGCGAGCACGCACGACGTTGTTATGGCAGATTGATTGACAGGATCTAGAAACAATCATTAAGACGACCCACCCAGAAGACGCAGCGACCAAAACAACAACAACTGGAATACACCTTTAACTCATTTGCCCCCCAAAACATATAAATACTTTCCATTTTAAATATTACCATGCTCCCAAAGACGTATGCGTTTTTTGTTTTTTTGCTAAATCTTTTTTTAATGCGAGAGCATAGAGAAGGCTTTGACGCCGCCTCTGAACTGAAGAGAATGGTTGAAGCAATGGTAGTTATCACAAAAACGGCCAGCAGGTGGCAACAGAGTATAAGAGATCAACCAGGGCCAGATTTGTGAATAATGATGAAACTTAGCTATATATTCTAATGCTAATTGCTGCAAAACGGAAATAGATAGAAATATACTCTTTTTCCTGATGAAAGAAGAGACTCTAATCTTACTTTTGGTAGGTTCCATGTTTTTATAGCAATAGAACACAATATTCTGTGGGCCTTGCAAAATCCGTAAAAATCCAGATAAACAGCTGGGAGCGAAGGGGGTTGCTTCAGTGAAAATGGCTGGGAATGAATGAGTTAATAATCAGCGTCTCTGGTGAGTAAGATTTTTTTATCTGAATATTTTATGTTTTCGTCATTTATATCGTCGCTACTATGTGAACATAGTGAACCCCTTTTTTGTACGTTTTTGTGATGAAACTGAATGCAGACATCCCAAAAATGTAAAAAGAAAAAAAAATGGACATGCTGGTAAATGTTTTTCACATAGCAGCGACGATCTGCTATTACAGTATACTGTTTTTGTTTATTAATGGTTTCTTTAATTGAGATGTTAAGAGTTGTGATGTCTCTTTTTATTTCACTTTCATTGATATCTCCTTGGATATTATGAGCTTCCAAGATGTGTATTGAGTTGTTTTCCATCTCCAATATCTCTTCAACAGAATGATTTTTTTTCAGACAGACCTTGTGAGTTGGCACCCGCACATTATGTAACCATGTAATTTGAAGATTAGCGAGTCATGGTGGGGGAATAATACTGTATGGCATAACAGTTTCTCACCAGACTACAGTATGTCCTTGTATCCATATAACACTTGTTCTCATCAGGGTCACGGGTGAGTTAGAACCCAAGTGACTGGTTGCCAGCCAATCATAGGGCACATATAGACAAACATTCATGATCACATTCACACCTCTGTACAATTAAGTCTCATATTAACCTAACATGCATGTTTTGGGGATGTGCATGGAAGCCAGAGCAGCCAGAGAAAAACAACACAAGCATGGGGGAGAACATGCAAACTCCAGACAGGAAGAAAGGAGGTGAGATTTGAACCACACATCCACCTCACAGACTCAGCCCAAAAATATGAATAATATCACAGTTATCAAATGGATATATAGCTTGGTTAATAAGAAAACAGTAAAATAGTTAAAAGCTTAAGATATTTTAAGCAAATCATATCACATAATTGATCAGAACCCTGTGAAACAAGAGACGGAGCGTATAAAAACATAACCTTTGTAGTGGGGATAAACTGCAAATTAATTTACCACCATCACTAAGGAGAGAATCAACAGTGTGACCCTTTCCTTTTTTGCCCCTAATGTCATGCCCCCATCCTGTGACAAAATGTTCTGTGGTTAAGTGTTACACAATAAAGTAGCAGCAGTAAACACAATGTTGCTTAAATGACTATTTAAAAAATTATAGAAATAAGGCCACCCTGTTGAATGCAATCTTCCCTGCGGTGAGTATGACGTTGAAAACATAGTGTGCCCCGATAACAGCACCGTCATATGGTGATGTTCTTAACCGGTTGCGAAAGATGATGGTGACTCAGTGCAGTCACATGTTAAGTATTGATTGTGAAATCATCCCAGGATGATGTCACAGTCGCTTGATCAGAGGCCCATGCTCGACTTCCTGCCTTTTTTTTTTAGTCTTGGAATGGAAGGCATGCCTCGAGGCTTGTGTATAGTGTTCTTGTAATTTAACAATCAAATACTGTATGAGAGTGTCTATTACTGTCAGTGGTCACATAGCTGCAATCTTACAAATGTAACTGTGCATCAGGAGCATTATTCTCAACAAAACTTATATAAATCTAAAATGATGCCCATAAAATACTGTTTAAAAAAACACACACACACATGCATTTTTCTCAACACCCTGAAGTGTTTCATTTTGTGCTCTCTTTCAAGGAGAACCATATGAGCCATATGTATGAACATTTTCCTGACCACTAGCCAAACACTATTGCTGAAGTCACTCCACTAACTGGTTCACACAGGAATATACTAGTAGGGAGTCCATTTTATTTTCTAGTACCTACAGTGGGGATTTAACCGACTTAATCAACTGCTACATCATTGTAAATTCAGCGTGTACTCTTGGCCAAAAATGCTAACAAGCATTGGTTTGTAACACTGTTATGGTAGATGCTGGACAACTTGTAGTGTCCATACGTAAATAATGACCAATATCTGTGTAAATGCATATTAGCTTGTGGTTAATATGGAATTAGGGTCAGGGCTGTTCGCCATTGCTCTATGAATCTGCACATTTTAGCTCAATACCTGTTTACAAATGGTTCACCTTAGTTATGTTGTCAGTATAACAAACAAGGAAAAAAGACATACAGGTAAAGATCCCAAAACATACGTAAAAGAAAAAACATAGACAAAAAGTTTACACTCATCGACCTTTACCCCTTTTAAATTCTCTCCACACCCATCGGGAATGAGACCTAGTTACTTTCCATTAGAAAGCAAATACTGCAGACTACCAGGTGGAATGCAATATTGGGATACCACAATAAATGATATAAAGAAAATGGGCCTATCTGAAAACCACTGTTTCCATTTATATATATTCATATCTAGACAGACAGACAGACGGACAGACAGGTACAATAATGAAGGTGATGGCATGTAGTTGACCGGTTAGCACATCGGAATCAAGTTCTGAGGTTAGGTGCTCAAATCCAGGGTCTGGTCTTCCTTTATGGAGTTTGCGTGTTCTCTTGTGCTTGTGGGGTTTCTCCTGGCACTCTGGCTTTCTTCTGTGTTTCAAAAGCATGCATTTAAGACTCTAAATTGCCCATAAGTGTGAACGGTTGTTTGTCATTGTGTCCTGAGATTTGCTGGCGACCAGTCCAGGATGTCCACCGCCTCTTGCTAAAAAATCAGATGGGATAAGCTCCCGTTCACACTTGACCCTATAGGAAAAGTGAAAATTGGTGGATGGACAATGAAGGTGCAATTTTATTAATTTGCATTTAAAGTGTGTCTTTGAAACTTAGAAAATTTGCCTTGGGTGCATCTGATCTTAACAAAGTAGTTTATTACTACAGAAAAACACATTTTGTGATAATTTCAAAAGGAAACCAAATGTTTTCACAAAAAGCAATTTGTTTATTTTAAGTAAACTATTAATAGTATTTTTTCCATTGGGATGGAATAAGTACCAATTGCTAAAAATTACCCTTAGACATTTTTAAAAGCACCTTCGATTTATATAGCTTTTATTACACGTAACTCTGAATTTGAAGTTCTCTGTAGAACTCGTTTAAGAAACAAACCGGAAGTGACGACACGTCTGAAATACGTTTCCGTATTTGTAATGTATTTAGTGTTTACTATTCGGATTCGGTTCGTTGTGAAAATCGCTTTGAAAGGAAAGTATTCGGAGTAAAAGAAAAATATTATCATTTAGTTGTATTATTTTAAAAAAATCTTACGCTTGGGGTAACGTGTTGACCTGTTTACCCAGGATGCACTTGGCTCTTGCCATCTTGTCTGGTGAAAGAGAGGCAGCTGAGCAGGCAGGCAGCAGCAGCTAGCAGGCGGCCAGCAACCGTGAGCTTCCAGTTGCGGTGCTCGTGGCTATCTGTCAGCTAACAGCCACAAGTAACTTACGACACTACGAGGCAAAACTTCAACGACTTCTGAGGTCTTTTCCCTCTCTCCTCCGCTGGACTATACTTTCTACTCGAAGGGACCGAGAGGAATGTTTACATTATGATTCCACACCTGTTGGTATTGGGGCAGGCGAAACTAGCTCACTTGAGCTAACTCGGCTAGTCGGCATATAGAAGAAAAGGGAGAAGTGGGCTCACAATCCCGGGCCTGCCTCAGACTGAAGTCCCGGGGACAGCTGCTGAACAACTCGGACAAGGGCCTGCTTGTTGCGGGCTCCCTGGGACCTGACACAAGGACGGCCGACCCGGTGTCAGAGAGAGGCCGGGGAGGAATGAAGTGACCGGACACCGCGCAACGTCTCAAGAGTTTGAGAGAGTCTTGGACGGTGCTTGTGACTTTTCTCCGGTTGGATTTAGCGAGAGAGCGAGAGGTAAACGGCATGGAAAAGTCCCGTGGCGGTACGTCTCGGTTTTGTGTCCTCCTCCAGTGAATTTACCAGTAGGTTTCATGTGGGAATACACTGACTCGCCAGAGGTTGCCAACATGTCGAAAATGCCAGCGAAAAAGAAGAGTTGTTTCCAGATCACGAGTGTTACTCAGGCTCAGGTGGCGGCCAACAACACCGCGGACGACACCGAGAGTCTGGACGACCCGGACGAGTCCCGAACAGAGGATGTGTCGTCGGAAATATTCGATGTCTCACGAGCTGACCTTGCTGTGTGTGATCGGAGCTCGTCCGAGGAAACCTTAAACAACGTGGGAGACACGCAGGATGTTCAGGCGGCTTTGACAGCTCCTGTCAATGGGGGTCTCGCTAATAATAAAAGTGCAAGCGGTGGTCGTGTGACCCCGCAGCATTCGGTAACAAGTGTGCCTGTGGCAGCAACAACTCAGCCAATTGTCCCGGCCCCTGCTGCCACTGTCTCAACCACTGTTGCTCCTGCGCATACCTGCAGTTCTCGATTCAGGGTCATTAAACTAGACCATGGTACCGGAGAGCCCTTTAGAAGAGGGAGATGGACTTGCACTGAGTTCCATGACAGAGACTCTGATGCAAATGGCAATCGGACTGTGGACAGTATCAAGCCAAATGTAACCATCGATAACAGTGTAGAACGGGACAGTGGAATCGGGACCACCAGTAACACCGTGGGCTCTACCAGTGCTTCCTCCTCACAGGCTTTGGAGAATCCTGTGGACAGCGGCCACTCGGCCACACATCCCACTCATTCTTTAGAGACTGCGCAGCAAGGCTTTGGCTCGGTCCCCCTGATCGGGAGTGGAGCAAGTGCCTTCCAGCCCACAGGGTACTCAACAGCGACATCATCAAAACAAGCGCAACATGCTCAGGTCAATATGCAACCTGCTGCTCCCCAAACCTTCCTCTCAAATAACCTCATGGGTGCGCACCAAGGTTCCCTACAGCAAAAGTCTCCCATCATGCCTCCTGCTACACAAGTCCAGCACTTTCCTTATTCAAACCATCTTGCCAGCCAGCCAGATTACCGGCAGCAGCACTTTGGTTCAAGCACTCTTCCTATTACTCCTCACCCTGTAGGTCCCTCGTCTCTTATCATGACAGCTGGCTCAGTAGCCCAGGGGCTAAGTGTTGAGGCAATCTCCACCCAGGGCCTCCACGTGGCACCAGGAGGTGCTCAGCAACAGTTGGTCAACCCTACACAGCCCTCTGGAGGGTTAGGCCTTGCCCCCACATCAACTGTCGCCAGCGGTGCCCTGAATGTGCCCGTCACAGTGCCCACTTCCACCAGTACCCCTACGGGTGGGGCGAGTCAGGCGCCTGCGGCCGGAAGAATCACCCCAGGCCTCCTGGCTGGATTCAGTAACAAGGCAGAAGATGGTTGGCCCAAATCTGAAGTCCTACCTCAGCCCAGTGGCAGTGTGGTGCCAGGAAAAGACAGTATGAAGCCTTTCATCACAGAGGGTCTCGGCCTTCCCAGTCCTGCTGTCAACAGCCTCTTTGGCATCCAAATAACCATGGATGGTGATGAGGACAGGTAAGAGGGTGTTTTGTAATCTGTACTATTATAAAGAAGGATTGTTTTATTATGCAGGGAGCGTGGGCTCAGTTTCCCAAACTGGGATGGTGTGAATGGTTGTCATTTCTATGTTTACCCTGTGATTGACTGTTGATCAGTCCAGTAGGGATAGTGATATCATATTGTCACGATATGAACCTCACGATATTGTGGGGAGGTTGGTGATGGAAGAAAAAAAAAGAAGCTCATCATAACACTGTATGAAACGTCACGATATTTTATTGACAGGAATTGTCAGACATTTTAATGAAAAGGTGGTTAACATCCTTTTTAAACGTTAGTTAGCCCCATCACACAAAACTGTTTTCAGCCATGGGAGAGTAGAGTTTAGGGAGGTGTTAAACAACATGCACAGCAGCAAAGATGTAAAACTGATTTTGTATTTATTTATTCTCTACTGTGACTATGAGAGACACCATTCTGGCCTTTTAGCTCTAAAATCTTGTGAATGTTGAGTCTTTACTTGCTTACAGTACCCTTTCACATTCACACAGAAGTTATTTTTAGGGGCTGTCATTGGGCTCTAATACTGCTTGAACTAAAATGTCGCCACTGTTTGTTAATCAGAAGTGAAAACGATCTGCATAAAAAGATGTTGGTACCAAAAATGACCCAGTTGGCAAATGTGTCCTGTATATACAATGTTCTGTTGTTTAGTACGTCATCAAATGGTAGAGCCAGAGGAGGGAGGGGTGGGTTTTCAGCGGTACAGGCCTGCTCTATATTGTTCACTGTCTAGATACTGCCGAAGCTTATTATTGTTTATTAAGGAACTTTATCCCTGCAGCATCACTGTAGCTGGCTTGATAATGTGCACTAATCAGGAACTGTGTGCGCGTTGCCCCAGATAATCATGAAAGGAACAGCCTTAGCCCTTTCTTAGTCGGGAAGACAGAAAAAAGAGTGATGGAAAGTGGACTGACATCACTGCACGCCTGTGTAGCTATGACGATGTTGGCAGCAGGATAGGACATTTAATGGATGTGGAGAGGAGAAGGTCACTTTTGCATTACTCACACACACATGCGCACACCTATGAGGACCGTAGTGAGCATTTAAAGTGTGCGTGTGTCCACGCATGTGTGTGCGTAGGATGACCTGGCAGGATGATGTGTGCTCTGTGGTCTGGTGCTCAAAATCAAGTCTTCCTAGTGTCTTTGTTGACACATCAGCGTAGCTAGGTGTTGACTTGTTTCTTGACTCCGATTTTTTTTTTTCTTCATTATTGTCTCGCCATTGCAATTTGTCAGGCTTGTCTAAATTTAACTATTTCGTTTGATGTCACTTTTTATGAGTTTTAGCACCTCGTCACTGGTCTTGTCAAGGATTATCAAACAGTTCAAGTATTTCTAAGGTTGTTTGAAGAAATTACCCCTCCAATTAGGTTTTGGCATTTGACAAAACATCCTGACTGACAACAGATAAGTAATTTTAATAGAGTCTACAAGTTTCCTTATGCAAATTTCCAAGTAAATGTAAGTACTAGATATGTTTTGTATTCATTTTAGATTTCTTAACAAAATATTTAATTTCATATGAAATGTGCATTATTTTAACACCTACCTTAAATGTGTTGTAATTTGTAACTAAAGTATCAGTATCTACTAAAGTGTCTTAAGTCGCTCGATGCAGGAAATCGAATTTCGAAATTGCTACTGCCACATGTGGCTCAAAAATGAAACTACACACTTCTTCTCACGTACACAATGCACAGATGGCGGGAAATTAAAATCTGAATCTAGTCTGAAAACTATTGGCTAGAGGCTTGCAGGAGTACCTATTGTGAACGGCTAATCTGCTAATTAGAAGTTGTTTTAGTCATAAATGGTCAAATAAAAAGGCTAATGTAAAGATATTTTTGAGCAAATTTTTTCATAGGGCAGCTTTAACACCGGAATTAAGTGCTTTGGTGATGGAGTACACTTCACAGAAGTCTGGCTGGAACAGCGTTAAAGCGGAGCATATCCAAATTTTAACAGCAAAATAACAGGCAAATTAGTAAGTGTCTGGACTGTGGACTCGGTAGAGAAAACCATACTTGCTAAACTGGAAACCTGAAATGAAAGAAACTATGCACGTTTTGAATTAAATAAATAAACAGTTGATTATATAAAAAAGAAAAGCAATTGTTAATTCCATATTTGTCATATTTTTATTGTTTAATATAACCCTTGCTTGAGGAGGTCTCTTGGATTAACCTGCAATAAGTTGCTCCTCAAAATTAGAAATTTGCTCCTCAAATAAAGTCATTAACAAAACTGCTCCACAAAGAAAAAAACAAATCGAGCCTTGGACTTGGTCAACATTGTCTTTGCTGGTTGCAGCCAAAAGTGCGCTCTAATATAATAATAATTTGCTTTGAGCTATCATCAAACAATCAGTTCCACACAATCGACAAAATAACAACAATTGTTACTTGCATATACAGTATAAAAACTATTTTGCATTTTGAAATCTGGTAACTGCTACAGAGAACACATTTTTATTTCTGCATGTAACAAAACTCTGAAAATGACACGTGGTTGAATCTTTTACGTTCAAATACAATAGTCAATATCTACAGTATTTGAGTCGTCCTCATATTCATGAAGTTACAGCCAAGTTATCCACCTGCTGTGAGCCAAAAATGCAAACCAAAACTGCCGTCTACTTCTGTGTCACCGACGTCATCATTTCATCACGCGTAGTGAATGTAGTCAGCTGTGAACCGACCATATAAAGGACTCTTTCACTTAATGATGTAAAAATAGCAGTCAATTAAAATGTTTATTTCACCTGGTTAATATGACTTTTTCCTGAACAAGCTTACAACATTTGCACATCAGGACTGTTAGTCGTCGCCTACGTCTTAACACGATTTTAAGCAGTTATCTGTGAGGCTTATGTAAGTTTTTAATTTAGTTCATGTAGCACATAGCATTAAATATTCTGTTTTCTTTATTCTTTACTTACCATGGGTCAAATAGCGGAATACATTGTGGCGCCATGCAATACTGTTTGTGACATATTATTAGAGAGACCCAAAAAAAAAGTTTAATTTTAAGAGCACCAACATCTTCAAATCCAGAGTGACATTTGGAAATCCGTGTGAATTACAAAATTACAGAAGGATGAACGCTAAATGCAGCTCTGGAGCCTGTGATTGCCTACCCTTGAGCTAGACACTTTAAAAGTAATTGTTCAGGTTTTTAAAGAAGTTACATCCATCCATTCATCATCCGAACCGCTTATGCTCACGGGGGTTGCGGGCATGCTGGAGCCAATCCCAGCTGTCTTCTGAATGTCCCAGCACATGTTCAACCAGCAGTTCCCTATCAAGAGCTATCAGGGGTTTGTAAAGTGTTGGCTTTTCTGTACTGGGTAGGATAGAACTTGCCACCAGTACAATTATATTTACATGATTGCGATCAGGTTAGAAGTCTGCCACTTCTTCAAGCAAACAAGGCAATGAACTTGGGCCCAGTCATTTGCGATAACTGATGTGTGTTGCCACCACAAAACCTTGCACATGCACACATACTGAATGTCAGGGGAAGTTGCCGTCTGATAAGGAGTGCTTTGAATTGTCAAGTTGCAAAATGAGTTCCATCACAATAAAAGATGTGATCTTGTCATCATTGTGAGTTGTTTGACTACAGGTTAATTGGGATGAAGGTGAGTGGGAAAAACATTGGGATCTTAAATTATCACTGTATTTAAGGCAGCATCCACCTATAATATGGACATGAGGGTCCAATGTCATTACAGTAGTTTTCATTTGTTCTGTGGTGGACTGACTCCAAGTTACTAATAAGGTAGTGTATTTTGTTTTACCTGATCAAATATTCATCATTTTATGTTAAAAGTGTATTCTCTGTAAATCCACCTCACCGTAACTGCCATTAAAAAGTTGCGCAATGTCTTTTAAAACGATTTATCGCTTTTCACCATCCTGCACTTGTTTCATAATATTCAAATTGTATGCGCTTGTAATCAGCTTGCAAAAACCCTGTTTTTATGATGGGGATATATTTTAGATGTTTAACACAGCCACAAATACAAAAGACTCCCATAAGACTTCAGCAAAAAAATATTTTGCATATTTTATCAGACAAAAGGCTTCCACAATAGTGAGATATCAGGATGTGCACGCTATGTATTTATAGTGTTGTGCGTGCCCCTCCCTCCATTCTCCCTCTTGGCAGTTTGACAATCTGAGGGGGAGGGCGCATAGATGGTGGAGAGTCGAACTGGGGAAGGGGACGTGTTACGGGTGGTAAATGGGTTGCTGCCATGGCATGGACACAAGGGAATGGCTTATTTTCCACTGATAGTGTAGCTGGGCTGCCTTAACCTCCAAGGGACAAATTCCTGGAGCCCTGAATGGCTTGGATTGTCAGCTTGAGATCACGGTTCGCTGCCAGCTTGATTTTGGCCACTGGACCACTGGCCAAATGTGGCTAATGTGAAATATTCCTCCGCCAATCCCCATTTGATGTTCTGTAAAGTATTTATTAGGGATGTTCGATAGAACCTTTTTTCCAGACCGATAACACCAGTATGAGTACTCAACTCTTGAGTACTGTACTTACTAAAATTTCTATTAAACTAGTGACAGATAATTTACAAGAAATACGTTTTGTTTATTTTTTGACAAAAAGGAGAACAATCATACACAATTGAAGTTAAATCACACACACAAATAACTCACTCTGGTTTAGGATTGAATACATTAACAAAAGTGCAAAATAAAACAAACAACTTCATGTGTTTTAGTCTTTGTTCAAAATAATACACATTCAACTGTTAAGCATGACACTATGGAGTCAAAAAATTGGGCTTAGCACTACATCTGAAAAATATATCACAATATAAATTGTTCATATCAGCTAATATCGATAAATAATAATAGTTTTTTTTCTTCCTATTAGAAAAGGGATTAAGGCTAAAATACAACCATCCAGAAGGAGCATGCCATTCATATTCCAAAATATAGGTATAGCACATACAAGTTTAAAGAAGTATGCAACGGTCGGGTATAGCACTCTGTATAATACACACTGTATACACAATACTAGACAATGTGCAATTTCTTAAGACATTGTGTGTGAAGGCTGTGAGGCTGAATGAAAAACACGTTTTCTGGAATGATATTGAATGATGTTGAAGTATAACTATTCAAATGGACAGATATACAATGACCTGGAAATAGGTGAGCATGTTAAAGTTGAAATGGTTTGAATTCATCAAGAAATGTTCAAGTAGTCGGCAGGTAAATGCTGAACAGTGGAAAATTGGAACGGTTTGAATCGGTGAATAAATGTAGAAATTGTAGTGGAAAAAGCAGAAAGGGGTAGTAGGGTGTTAAGAAGGCCACAGCCTTCACACAATAATATGGTTAATCTCCTTATTTGAAAACCCAACTGAAAAGTATAATTTAACGAGTTCTTACACAGTAGGCATTTTGCTTACTTGAGAATTGTGACTTGGTACAAACATCCAAGTAGGCTACACTTTCTCTCAAGTTTCTGAGTTTTTTTTCTTGTTTATTTGTGATTTTCTCTCACACATATTTGCCACTTTATAATCACAAAAATCTGTGAGTTCATTTGTTGTAAATTTGGGAGTGTTTTTTTCTTTCTTCTCTCAGAAAAAACCACGACACCTCCACTCTCCCCATTGAATATGCTGCAATGCTGCATGCTGTTCCAGGAATAAGAACTATGTGTATACCATCGGTGTTTATTGGCTTTTCCAAAATGCTCTGAAGCCAGAACTGGTTTGACCCCACTTTTGAATGCTTACAGTATGTTAAGTATGCACAGCTTATTTTAAAGGGAGTCCTCAAACCAAAAAGAGAACCTGTTGACAGCTGCTTGTTACCAGCCTGTACTTGCTACCTAAGTGGAGCTATGTTGAGCCATGTGTGACGTTCCAGTCTGAGTCTCACGTCTTCTCCAAGAGATGTTCACAATCAAGTCACTTGTGATACATTTTTACATTAGGGTAACTTTGATACAGTCTTACAGCAGTTTTATCATAATCGATATACAACAATACAGGGGAGAGAGAAATAATCAATTCTTAGATATGCGGATGTTTCTAGAACAATCAATGCATATTTAAATATGTCAGTCACATGGTGCAAAACCCAAAGCAGCCGAAACCCCCCAAAAAAGTATTTCACTCTGAGTAAGGTGATCACCTCATGTCAGTGATTGCTTCATTATACTTAACTGAGTGGGTGATCCCTTTGTAAGTGCGTTTGATGGATGATTCTTGGGGTCCAATAGTTGAAAATTTGATTCAAGAAAACCTGTTTTTATTTGAGAGGTAACAATTAATAATCTGATGTTTTCCACACCTAGTTTTCATCAAACTGTTGTGACCAAGTAGATCACTAAGACGACTCAATGACATGTCTTTGATGCATGTCATCCTTCAACAACATCCAAAATGTTAAAATATGCTCATTATGAAAATTCATGTACACATTTGTAACTCGCCACTATTCTCCCTTTGGTTTTCCCTTGTGTCACGGACAGATGGCTGCTTCTGTTTTGCTTGACCTACTATATGCAGCATTGTGAGCCGTGTGGAAATGGATGTTAGAAAAGTAGATGCTAGATTTTGTGTAAAAATTACGATTTCCAGTACTCTAAGTGTACACCGGAAAATATAAGGCCGACAGTTTTGTTTACTGTTTATGTTGGTTTCAAGACTTTTAAATGATGGCCACAGATCAGATCTTGGGCGCCATCGTTATGAAGAAAGCAGTTAACCAATTTCTCTTGATGTACTTGTCAAGTTGTCATAGCCATACATTCTGTGAGAGTGGGACTCAAGACTGGAACAAGGATGTTTCAGTGCTTTGGGACCCTGGAGCCAGAGATGTCTGAGTCGTTACTAATGAGGATGTGAAGAAAGCATGGCAGCCAGCTGCACTTGAGTCATCTATTCTTCTCTCTGTGCGCTCGCTTGCTTTTAAAGGGTGTCATCGACTGATCTGAGTCACTGGTGCCTATGACTGGTTGCTTATATTGTAGAATAGTGTGGGATTTGCTGCAAAGAAGTCTTTCTAATAATTCCGCTTTTCCACTAGACCGGTTCCACACCGAGTTGGCCTTTTATTGGCCTGGGATGTTCACGTTTCCATTTAACTTTTTCAGGGCCGAGCGGTTACAATGGAATCACCTTTTAGAACCATCTCTGAGGTGGTTCTGAAGTGCTCACCGTCGGAAGCCGAGCGGGCTATATGTGAATGTTTCTGTGCATTTGATGGGCTGTACTCTGCGACGTTATCTCATCATGTAACGGCAATTCATATTAATTTGAATCCCCGCAAAAACTGAGGCTAAGACTTGCCACTCTTGAAATCTTATGGTAGAACCGTACATGCTGCATGTGTGCACACTTGGATAGTTCAAATGATCTCGCCCCCATCCCGCCGTGCCGTGCGCCTGATGTAATAGAAATGCAATGGAGGCCGTCTGGTGCTGTGCGGGTCTAGTGGAAAAGTAGCTTAAGTTACACAAAGATGTTGCCTCGTCTGCAAAGGCAAGCAGTTAAGGTCTGAAAGACACAAAACCTCTATTTCCTACTTTTTTGAAAGTAAGTATGAGTGAGTAAGTGGATGTGACTCATTGGGCTGGATGAACTGCTAGCGGTTAATTTACGTTAAAAAAACAAACAAACTCAAATAGATAGTACATTTACTTCTCAACAAATTAGACTTTATTTCTAAATTGTTAGCCACCGTCATTTTCAAATTGAGATGATGCAATGTGGTTTCCACTGAAGTTAAGTTTGTGAAAATGCATGTTGTCATTTTGCCACTAATATCAGCATATTCAACTACTGATCTCTCGCATGATGAGCTAATTTCATCAAATAATCTGAAAACAGGAAATACCATCTATTGGTGGGCATTAGTAGGCTACTACACCAAGTATCAGGTTCCATTCCAATATTATCACTCTGTTTATTTCATGGCCGTGAGATACTGTCAACGACACTACATCAGCTCTGGGGGCAGAAAGGGGAAGTGTCATATAAGCATAAATCTTATTTTGAGCAAACGTAACTTTTGGTCATTAACGCAATGTCCATAGGACACACCCGGTGTACGGTATGTCAAAAGGAGTTGGCTGTGATTTGTCACAGGAATCTGCTAGTCTTCAACCTGACCTAGAAGTATGAATGCCCAGGCAACAAGCAAAACAACAGGCCGGGAGACACTGGATCAAAGGCAGATTACAAGTTTGGAGTTATGGCTCCTTAAACGTAATCACACTATTTACGCATTAATGGCAACCAAACAGAATGAAATATAAAAAGATGACAAATGACTCAAAACAAGTGTTGCCCCCTTTGGCAGGGATATTTTCTTCCATCATGATATTTACTAAGAAATACAAAACAACAAATAAAGTGGAACAATTGGATTTGGCTTGATTCAGTGGGATTGTGACTCTGTTTGATCGGTTATCGAGGGTGTGATGCAATGAGTTTCTTGTTGAAACTAGACTGTGCAATTTCTGAAGAAATTGCGTGTTAAGGCTGTTAATCTGAAGAAAAATTGAGGAATTATCTGGAATGATATTGAATGATGTTGAACGATATTGAATCTTGTTTAAGGATAATTTTATAATGCATCAATTTTATTGGTAGTTGAAAATTATTGTGGTTGTGTTGATTAGTCCACCTGTAGCATATACATGAGGTGAAATTGTGAGCGCACTATTTGGCCGCAGCTAGCTAAGGCAGACCCAAAAATTCTTATATGACAGAGTTCAGTGGGTCATGAATGAAGTTGAACCCTGCTAAGCGAAATTGAGTGACTGGATGACTTTGATGCCTCAGGCTGATGTTACCAGCTGGCATCTTTCTGAATGACCCACCCATGATGGTCATATACTGACTCATCATACTGTAAGTCACATTAACAATTATGTGTGAGCTCAGCTGCTTTTTTAAAATAAGAATGCTCAGATTCGTGTGAAATACAAACAGTAGTTTCTCTCTACTTTACTGCAAACCTGAGCTATGATCTTATTTTATTCTACTCAGTCTTGTTAGCGCTGAACTTAAAAGGCTAAACAGTTCGCAGAAGAATCTGTAGATGGCGATGTCAAATAATTCAGCACTTGCTGTTTTTTTTTTTTTTTAAAGTTGAGGTGCTAAACAAAGACACTTTATTTCTTCATGTTGTGTTGCAGTCGAATGGGGGAGATTGAGTTTTCAGTCGTATAGCAGAGACTTAATTTAATCATGTACTGGCTGTAAGCATGGACCAATGCAAAGGGTCAAGTCCCTGTTTTTTTGTTTTGTTTTATTAAGGGTTGGGGGGCGCTTTTCTCTGTCCTGTGGCATTTACGTGTATCACAACAGGATGAGAACTCCTCCAAACATTGCAACATGTTTTGAGACTATATACTTGTCTTATTAGTAATAATAGTAAGGTTAAACACAGGCTGTTTCATTATACAGAACAACCTATTTCAAATTTTAAAATAATTTATTTACATAGGAGACAATGCATGGAAATTAAAACTGTGCCAGGATTAAACTTTTGTCATAAACTCTCGAATCACAAAGAAAAATTCTCAGCTGTCATAAGTGTAAAAAGTAGTTGACCATTGCTAATTTTAAAATGAAACATTCATGTTTTAAGGACATGAATGTATTATGAAAGGAGTTTGCATCACAGATGTGCCTCATGAATATTACTTTTTAAATATGCTATGGGCAAAAACAAGTTATCTAAGGTAAGCAACAAAATCAACCAACACTTGCAATTGTCCATGCATACAATGATGCTCGAGCCTTCAAATGTGTAATTTACCGTTACTGTAACTTCTAGTGGATATAACTTTTTCATATCTTTCCTTTTAACATCCCTTGTTGAGACTAATCTTTCCTTTGAAAGAAGTGTAACTAAAAACTATATAATAAGATAAAGTCACATGCAGGGTTAATCCTTTGATTCTCATTGAACTGTGGTCTTGTGACATGTTTTTTAAAGCTATTTTAATAAATGCTAATTGTTGTTCCATCCATCCATTTTCCAAACTGCTTATCCTCACAAGTGTCACTGGCATGCTAGAGCCTATCCCAGCTGTCAATGGGCAGGAGGCGTGTACACCCTGAACTGGTTGCCAGCCAATCGCAGGGCACAAATAGACGAACAACCATTGTTGTTTAAATAACTACATTGAAAGATGGTCCATGGGGAAGAGAAGCTGAAGTAAGAAATTTCCAAGCTGCATTTACATCCCAGTTATATGATTTATCTTCCTTTTTCTGTCCAACTCGGCGTCACCTGTCTGAATTTGCTGCTGCTTACATGATAACGAGTTGCAATACTTTTGCTTAGGAATGAGTGACTAACTTCTATTCCAGTGATAACCTGCTAAGAAGTTGTGTCGTGTGTGTGTGTGTGTGTGTGTGTGTGTGTGTGTGTGTGTGTGTGTGTGTGTGTGTATATATATATATATATATATATATATATATATATACTGTTACAACACAGTGCCGTAGGCCCTGTTAGACAACTGAACCATGTTTGAAAAGGTTTATTATCCTAACAAAGCTTTTGATTGACAGAGGTTTTGCTTTCTAAACTCCTTGTCAAGCACACATAAGACCACATATCGGCCCTTCAGATGTGACAGTTTGGTGCAACTTTGCCTTTGGCATCTCACAAGGGACCCATTCTTGGCGTCCTGTTGCAACATGCTAAATGAGCTTGTATTCATTGCATATTTTGGATTTAATCGATGTATCTCACTGTAACTCCAATGCTGATTTTTTGGTTTCCACAAATATGCTTCAGTTTGCGAACAGTCATACCATCTATCCATGTTTAATGCTCAGTTGTGCTTTCTGCTTAACAACTGTGCGTGAACATCACTCACTCTGTGCGTCACATATTTAACATACAGATAACTATCTTTTGGTTTTTGCTCTAAAGTAGCCCTCAGTGTTGCTCCTAAGAAAGGGGAACATGCAAGTAATTGTGCTAGTCTTAAGAAGCCCTGTGTTAGAGTTTGGTCCACATTGCTGTCAGTAAGTCAGATTCGTTTCCAGTGAGGGTTGCACTCCGCCAAGGCTCCCAGCTACCAATTCTGTTCCTAATTTTTATGGGCAGAATTTCTTGGCACAGCCACAGTATCTCTGCTTTTTGCAGATAATGTGGTACTATTGGCTTCATCAAGCCGTGATTTCCAACTCTCACTGGAGCGGTTCGCAGCTGAGTGTGAAGCGGTTGGGATGAGAATTGGCACCTCCAAATCTGAGACCATGGTCCTCAGTTGGAAAAGGGTGGAGTGCCCTCTGCGGGTTGGGAATGAAATCCTGCCCCAAGTGAAGAAGTTCAAATATCTTAGGATATTGTTCACAAGTGAGGGCACAAAGGGGCTGGGGTGAGAGAAGTCTATGCTTCCTTGCTAAAGCTGCTGCCCCCGTGACCTGACCCTGGATTAGTGGTAGTAAATGGATGGATGGATGGATGGAATATCTATAGTATAATATATACAGTATGTCCTTGATGTACAAAGAAGCATGCTTTTAATTACCGGTATTTATTTATTTATTTTGATAAGAGGTAATGGGAACTGGATTATGGATCATTTTGATGTAATGTATAATTACTTAACAAATTCCTTCATCCTTTCTATATCGTCTTCTATTCATTCATATTTTAATAACACATTTATTATAAACAGTTGCGAAGTTACCATAATCCTACAAAAAAGGCTGTAAAACTTAAGCAGACATTTAAAGTGTGTTCAGATTGACATGCCATCGAAGATTGGCTATTAAGCGTCAAATTTAATAGTTGGATCAGGACTTCATTTAGTACTGACTGGTGTAATTTTGTGCTTTACGTGAGAAGACACACTTTAATGCTTACCTCACTTCTATCCCTGACTGCGTTTTTGAAGCCTTTTCAGTCAGCACCTCTAATATATGGACCTGTCACTTTGCCAGCTGAACTCCATTGCACTTACAAATTTCTCTCACTGTACCTATAAAACCAGGCATTTGGCTTGTTAAGAGGCCCGAGCTCACAGGTGCTGTGTTGAAGAATGTGGTTAGTGAGATCTTAAAGCTTACAGCATTGACATACCTCACCAATGCATGAGGACAATGTTCCGGTGGGCTTGTCACGGTACAATTATCCAGACAAGAGATAAAGCTTGTATTGGCTCTGATAGAGAAAGGTAGCTGTAAATCACTCAGCACTTCAGACAGTTAACTTCTCCTTATTTACTAGTATTCCTGCTTTTTGTTTTTCGTCCCTCTTTGACACTATGTGCTTTGTGACTTTGTAGACCACACTTACCCTGGTTGAACATTCACCCCATTGACATTGTCACATTTATTGTGCAAATAATGGGTGTCTGACATGGACCTGAACTCTTCAGGAATAATACCTTACTGATATACAATTTTACAAATAGCTGCTTGGTTGTGTTAATCTATATATATTTGAACATTTGTAACTGTAGTGTGTCGGAATGAATGTAAACACATTCATAATGATTAATTAGTTCAAATGGAAAATGGATTTGGTTTTATATTATTCAACTTTTTAAACAGTCTACACTTTTTTACTATTTCCTCTGACCTGTTGTGCATCGGCGTCTTCTGGCACGCTCACTCGTGCACTTTCTCGCCTTCCCGCTCAAAGAACATCTTGCTTCCTTTACTCACGTTTCTCTTCTTCTTTTTTTTTTTTCACTTTTCTAAAAAAAAAAATGCAGGAACCCATCCACTACTTTCTACCAAGTTTTCCAACCTAGCGGATTACAAGGGCCAAAGCCTGTCAACAATAGGTACGAGCTCGGGTGTGTTTACATGTTTGTTTGTGTGGCCTGGAGTGGGTGCCTCAGTACCCATTCAATGCACCCAAACAACCTACTAAAATTAGTCCACCAGTAATATTTTATTGCTTTGACATTTATGTCATCCAAAGGTGTAATTTACTAACATGTAGTTCAGTTTATTTGATGATGTGAGAACAGATTACGATATCATGACACAAAGCTTATGTAATATGTTTGTTGGCAGTTGGCCATTGTCAAATAGGGAGTGTTGCACCATTCTGACCTGTAATACAATACAATTTTAACTGCAGAATGGTACACTCATTTTATGTATAATAGATTTGCTGGAACGACCACCAAGCGTGTTAATGGGTTCACCCACAAATGTAGTTTTGATGAATAGCAAAACATAGATTTTTGTTGTTGTTGTTGTTGTTGTTGTTGTTGTTGTTGTTGTTGTTAATAAAGTACAGAGAAATATTTTTAGAATTCACATTCATTACGTTTTAGGGCTCCTCTACTTTTAGAAATTGAGCAATAGTTTACTCCATTAATAGTCTTTGAGGTCCATTGAAGGCTTGGCAAATGTCTATGTGCAAATGACTTGTGGGTATTTCAGTCACTGAATTTTTATAATGCATAGTGATAGGTCGATAGATATCACTACACACTCATACACGTCAATGCATTTGGTGACACTCCTGGCAGTTTGTAAGCCATCGGTGATAACGTTTTGTCAGTCTCAATTTCTGTGACTATGTGCCTAGAAACAGGAGGTTTTACAGTAGCACTGCAAAGAGCAGATCATATTACAATAACACGAGCAAGGCTTTGGCAGATTAAGCATTCTTCCATAAAGTCTCATTTATTTTGTCACACGATGAGAAGGTGATTATTTCTCGTTTTGCATTCTTGGCCTGTTGAGCCAGCCATCTTGTTACCTATGCTGTGGTTCTCTTATGTCATAAGTCTTCGGGGGCAGTAAGGGTTGTTGGGGGGGAGTAGCCTGCATAAGAGTTGTATGCACTGAAGTTGTTATGAATGACAGATATGTCAAATATTTGTTGTTGGGTTGATTAGAAAAAAACAACACTCCGACCAGTTGAGTTTTGGACTGCTGCCAGTCGTTGATATTTAAAGTTATGCCATATGCCATTGCTGTGATTAACTTCCTGCCATCAGAAATAGACAAGGCACATGTTGATAAAGGACAACAATGGAGAAACACCTCTGGGGAAACTTGAAACACATTGTGGCGTCCTCTGTGGAACTGGGAGTGCTGACTAGTGCCCACTTTGGCAGACACATGACCTCCTCTGTCTATCAACTAATCTACTAAATATTCATAAAGTTTGCAGTTACAAAGCCAAACTCTGTTAAGTTGCATTGTTGAACAAACCTCAGTGATACACGGTGAGTAAGGCTCTCAATAACCTTGTTTTTCTTTTTCTTTTTTTCTTTAAGGAGCTGTTTTGGTAATCATGACATGGACAAGGTTCATCCCAGGGGTGTGAAGCAAGGGTTTTATTAAACAATAAAAATATGACCATATGTGCATTTCCTTGAAACCTATAGAAACTGTAAATATCCAAAATGTCATGTATTATTAATTTTTTTAAATCGGGGTTGACAATAAGCGTGAATTTTAAACAAAGAAGGGCAAAAACATCCCTTATGAAAATTAAACTGCACTAAAAAAATAGCCACCAGAGGGTGCTAGACCTGCACAAATTAAAATCAACCTGACTTTTTTAACAGATGTGCAGTTTTTAATATCGCGATATCACGACATTGGCGTTATCGTTACATCCCTACATATTAGTGGTTCTGTTTATGTTCCCATTCAGCTCCATGTGGCCTGATGAGCTCACTGACTAACAGTTTAACTTTTTTCAAGGCTTTCACCTAATTGCAGGCAAAGGATCTTACTTCCTTAAATCTCTCTTTGTCTGTAGACCAGTAATCTGTAAGGTTGGACTTGCAAGATTAGACATGTGATAGGTGCTGTGGGATAGTTTGCGTACAAACAGGACAGTTCCTGTAAATCTGTATTTGCAAATTTTGCTCCCAGCCTGCTCTTTCTACATATTTTTTGGAGTACTTCTATCCAGCTTGTGCTTTATGACATGAAATTAATCTGACATCTCACAAATTGAATTTGAGATTTGTAAATGTTACTTAGATTAGAAGGTTGCTTAAAGTTACGTCAAGGGATTGAAAAGGGCTTGAATGTGACTTTGCAAATGTGTATAAACGTAGCACAAAGTTTTATTTAATGAGAAAGTCACAAAATGTCCCTTTATAAGTTGAGGTAACAAATGATTAAACATACCGCATTAGGTTGCTGTAAATCAGCACTATCACTGAAAATGTGACTGGAGTAAAAAACAGAAAAAAAAGAAAAAAAAAGAACATCAAATAACCATCAATTAAATATTTCAACAGTACCAACAGTTTACGTAACATCCTATGAAGCTGTTTTTGTTGTTGTTGCAAAATACTTTCATTGGCACAGACAATTGGAATCACATTTTTGTCTAAAAATGAGAAACACGTTTACTAACAGGCTTTAGGGCATACTTAAAGTACCTTACCCAACCCAATTCAAATGAATCGTTCTTCAAAGACCTTGAGTACATAATTTTGAATGGATTACTAGGGCTGAGCTACAACACTTTGTATATTGTGCCAAACTCTGATTTTAAACTTGGCAAGACTTTATAGTTGCAGGGCGGAATTGATGCGCGGATATCTCAACCATCTCCCCAAAGTGGTCTTCTTATGTAACTAACCACAGACAGGTCTTAAAAGTCGCTACTGTTTTGGAGGTAACATTTGCATCTTGTCAATGGTATCTTTGGAAACCTGGATGACATTTGACTTGTATTTTATACCACAAGCGTTTACTGAGCACACGCCTCCCTAACAGCGTCCTATTGCTTCACACTTGGTCAGTTCATGACATTCATGCTCAGGAAATACCCATTACAAGCATAGATGTTTCTATTCAGCCTTCAGCAAACTCCCTCTCTAGATATCTAGAAATTAAGAAAGATTTCCCTAAATCCATAGATTTAAGTAATCGGACATTCAGCCACAAGCCGATTTTCATTTCAAAATATGACTTATAAGAAATATCCCAAGTAACATGTTAGTATAAGCTTTTAAGGTGCCGCGTCTAATGCTATTAGGTGGACACATAACATCTTCTTCAGATAGGATAGCCAAAGAGAGCGTCCTTGATCTTGTGATGGATACACTGCTGAATACAGATGCTCTTATTACCATGAACCCTGGATTTTCCCAATATAACCTATGATTTATCAGCTAATGCATTCCAGTTGGGCCTTAATCACATTAGGACAAGTAAGTGGGGCATATCCAAATCCCGCAAATGTTCTAAAGAGCAGGGCTTGGTTTTAGTCAAAGACCATTTTGACACTGATTACTTTAGACTGAACAACCATAAACATGGACCCCTGCTGTGTTTGCAAATTGAGCTTGGTCACACAACACCTCACAAATGCCGTCAGGAGCCAAGTGGTGGAGTGCTAACTGCAAACTTTTCTGTTCCTATGCAAGGGGTTTAAAATAACAAGATCTTTCATGACCCATTCAACATGATGGCTCAAGATCAGCCACTTTCTCAAATATGTTGATTTTTTTTTTAATCTATTCATTGACTCCTTAAGGGCTTTGATTACTTCCCATGCCCTCCATCATCTGGTCTGTGTGTCCTTTGGGAGGTTCACTGGTGGGCTTTGAGACATATGTAGCACCGAGTTGTTGTTTATGTACAAGTCTGGGGATTATGTAACGAGTGGGGCCGTTCCTTCTGCATGTTTTTGAGGAAGCTTTGGGGGCTGTAGACACACCTTTCAATGACCTGATTTCATGCTAGAAAAATAAAACTTCCATCCACAGACAAGGCGTCCCTCATGTAAACCAAGTTTTGTTTAGTCTCCATTGTTTATACTCGGTCCTCAGACCTCCACATTGGTAGACAACACATCCAACAATCCTTTTGCTCATAGGCACATATTAACATACTTCCAGCAATTGTCATTGTTAACTGCAGATTACAATGAGGACAGTAGCTATTAGTCCAGGTTATTTATTTAACAAATGTTTGTAATCAGGGGATTTTAAATGTGTTTAATGATGTTGGTAAAACTTTAGTACATATTCAACATAAGGTATTTTACAGCCGATTTAAAAATAAAAAAAAAATTCTTGCTAATTTGGAGTTCAAATTGTCAGTCATGATTGTGAACCCATAAGAAGCATTTCAGTTTTTAATTGATAAAATAACAACATTATTTCATATTATTTGCAATATTAATTATGTTTCTACGCACAATTACAAAAATACTATTTCATTTATGACACATTTTTTCCCCACAGCAATTAAAATATCCAACATAAACAGCGGTTCCCAAGCCCGAGTTAGATGCTCTCCCTGTCCCTGTTGCATTTACAGTCCCTTCCAAAAGTATTGGAACGGGAAGGTAAACTGAAGAAGACATTGGGGGTTTCAGATCAGAAAATTGATATAAACAATTCAGGACAGAGTACCTTTTTGTTTGAAGCCAACCACTTTCCAAGTGAATAAAAATGTGGGAACTGACATTATTAAATTAACTGATAGTGAATAACATTTAATATTTGGTGGCATAACCCTTACTTTCAATAACTGCATCAAGCCTAGCTGCAACCCATTGACTTCCCCTCAAACTTTGCATTCTTCATTTGAATTGCTTTTACTGCAGCCTCTTTCAGTTTTTGTTTGTTTCTGGGGGTTTCTTCCTTCAGGTAAAATGCTTGCTCTATTGGGTTAAGGTCTGCTGATTGACTTGGCCAAGCTAAGACCTTCTACTTTTTTACTCTGATGAAGTCCTTTTGTTGTGTTGGCAGTGCGTTTTTGGTCATTATCTTGTTGCATGATGAAGCTTCTCCTGATTATTTTGGATACATTTTTGTATAAATTACCAGACAAAATGGTTTTGTAGACTTCAGAAAGCTGGAATTCTGAACTTTTGTCTCATATTCAATTATTCATCTTTTGATCTGAAACACAAATGTCTTCATGATACATAAAACAAAAACAACAACCTTGTCATTTCAATACTTTTGAAGGGGACTGCTCTCAAGATTCCCATCAAGCCCAAAACGGGTCACAATCCTGCCTAAGGGTCAAATTCCTTAATAAATTTGTCTTCTTAAAGTGGCTTCAGGCAAAAAAATAATAATTGTGATCCATATGGGAAGACATTACTGTACTTCGAGTTGTGCAATTGAAAACTTTGCTGACATCATCTGGTTATGTCTCCAAACTGCACCTTGAAGAGAGAGAAAAAGCAACAGTGAGCATCCACCGCTATTGTTGTAGTCCCCGCCCTCCCACTTATTGTTTTGAAATCAGCTCATTGTGGGGGATGTTATCTCGCAAAGACAGATTTCATTTATCCAGCTGCCTCCCCCTCACTGGGATTATTTGTATGCGTAGGGACAGGGACGTGTGCCGGTCCATCTGTGTCCCAGTGGAGAACTCGTTGATTTATGTGACGCCAGGGTGAGTCATGTGATGTGGTGGCATGCGCTTGTTGTCTCATGCCATCTTTATGTGAAGTCTATCTATAGTGGTGAACTTGTAGTGTGCCTGCAGGTCATGCCCGCTGAATTAACGTTCCCCAGCAACCCAAAAGCTTGTAGAAACAAATTGCCTGGACATCCTTTAGTCCTTGCTGTGTCGTGTCCCAGCATGATGCTAGCTCTGACACAGATGTCTGGCTCTGGAGGCACTGGCCCCGAGGCCGGAGGTGTTCACGGATGGAATGTGCTGAAGGTCCCGTTGGAGGATGCGTATGTGGATGCCGTTGCCGTCTGCAGGGCAGGCCCATGCGGAGGTTAACGCAGCAAGAGGTCCTTATATAAACCACCACATGTCTTCCCTCTTGAATAAAATGTACTGGGTGCTTTGTTTTTGTTGGAAACGGAATGGCAACAAATTAGATGAGGGGATTTTGTCTGCCTGCAGGCAAGAAGAATCTCAGTCACTTAACTAATTTGAATCCAACCGGCGTGTCTCTCGCTGTTGCTATAAAACAAAATGCATTTGAAGAAAAGTTGTTTATTTCTTTTTTTATATATATATATATATATATATATATTGACACCAACGTGAAAAGGCTATCTTTTTAAGGGTGGAATGTGTTCACCTTGGTTGTCAGGCCTCCAAATCATACAGCCTAAAAGTGGTCGAAAAGGGTTTGTTTTTGTTCCCAAAATCAGCTTTTACAGGCAGCGTAAAAGGAGCCCATCTCCTGCAATTATTAGAGGGCACTTAAAATTGAGTACTACTGCGACTACTACTATTACTGGAAAGTGAACCAGCTGTCACCTTTTACATTCAGTTTTTCCTGAAATGTTTTCCATGTGTGCATTTAACAAATTTAAAAAAATAAACACATTTTCACAGCAGCGTGCATAGATACAAATCGCCGACCATTGCTGCGTCTTATGGCTGCATTATGTGCTGAATTTTAGGTATTTTACATCCGGCACCTTGTTGGGCAGCTATAGGTCTCGCAACGATGGACCCGAAGTGTGTAATTGGCAGCAATTAATTGCTTTCTTTTTACATCGTAGTGGCTTTGAGTTTTGTGTTGAAGATATCAGACAAAATATCCCAGGCAGTAAAATGCAGACAGAGGCTGTATCCGAATGTCCACCATTATCCCCTGACCCCTCATTCACCGTATAACACTGCACCACATTGTTGCCTAATATATATTGCCCTCATTCTGTTTGGCGATTCGGACAGTCTGCTAACTACTCGCATACCGTGCGACCGCCGTACATGTCATGATGCACCGGTGCGTAAGATCTCCAACTATTTATTGTGAATAAAAATGTGTTTAAACTGTATTTAATTTCCTTCGTTGTACATATTTTCGATTAAAACGAATGAATTATTTCCGTAAGTCCTAAATACAGGTTTAATTTATCAAATGGGTACATCTTTTGATGTAAAAGTACACAAAGTAAACCTCACCCACAGTGTTATATAAATGTACACTGACTGCTCGAAGTGATGACCTACAACGGTATTTGTGACTCGACTGGATATAGTTCACACTGGCCCTCGGGAGTCACAGTGGACTATTTCTGTCTGGCTGCTGCATAAAAATATAACCTGTTTAAAAGAACTGCATTTCGTTGTACAAGCAGGAGTGCCGCTTGCTTAACTCCTCCCCTGTGTTTACGTCCCATGTGACCACGCGCGAGCTGCCTTTTTAAGACAGCCCTCGTCTTGTGCCCTGCTGTTGGATACACAACGACGGAACGTCGAAGTAGCAACAAGTCATAGCTGAAAAGCTACCTGGAAACTTGAGGAGTTTGTTTTTTTGTGTGTGTGTTTGGGGGAGAGCTTCCAAGATGCGCTGCACAATGACCTACAGTCTGTCTTGCTCACCGGGGTCTTCTCCCACTTATTCGGGACGTTTGATGCCCTATCGGGCGAGATGCGGCAGGTAAAAAAAAAAAAAATACATTCATACTTTTGGAACGTTTGCCTTCTTTATCTGATTGTGTGTGACTTTCCACGATTTGTGCCGCGCTTCTTATAACCGGAATCTTCATGTTTGTGTGTGTCGTACTTGTGAGAGGGTCGTCTACGTGTGTTACGTGCGGTGGTCGCGCTGCCTGCTCGATGTGAGCTCACTTTCGTGCATTGACATTTGAACTCACGCACGCGGACACACACACACGCACCACGTTATACTACAGTTTGCGTGGCTTGTCATCATGTCGCACAACTTCCCCCTAGTGGCCACTTCGTCCTATAAAATTGAGAGATGATCTCAACTTTTTTTTTGAGCCTATGCTCCTATTGCTTATTGGCAATTCTTATGGCAAACTACAAAAAAAAAGTGTCATAAATTGGGGGTACATTAATTAATTAAATTAATTAATTATACCTGTTATTATATTACTGTCATAGATAGTAAATGAATGAAGTGAAATTTGGCATACTGTATAATCTAATGTTGATGATCCTGTCTCAGTGTCAGGCACATGGTTGTTTGTCTATGTGTGCCCTGCGATTGGCTGGCGACCAGTCCAGGGTGTACCCTGTGCCTCGTTGGGACAGCTGGTATAGGTGACTGTGAACATAAAAACTTAAGTGCTCTTGAAAATGGATGGATTCAAATATTTGTCTGTATTAATTACAACCTCGATACTACTGTTTTGGCCATAACATTTTATTTTTATTTTATCCCTTCCTTTCGTTTGTGTCAATACTTGAGTGTTTTCACCCCCTGCCATTGGCTGGCAACCAGTACAAGGTGTCCCACATCTCCTGCCAAAAGTCAGCCAGGATAGTTTTGACATTTGCTGTATAAGACACAGTAGAGGGACTGACTTGGTGTTGTAGTTTCCAGCTTCCTGATGGCCACTGAATTATCTCTTTTAAAAAACTGCATGTAAAGCAACTCCAGTGAAATAATAGTGTCATTTAGTGTGTGATCCCAAGTTTGTGTTGAAACGGTGTGTGTGTACTGGCCAGAAGGAGGTACAACACATTTTTGTTTATTATTACAAATTATACAAACACAAATGAATTTTTACATATACATGTTTGTTACGAGAGAGACAGAGAGCGATTGTGCATGACATAACTAATGATGTCCTTATTCATGACTTCATCTGGAAAAATAGTTTGTTTTGTTTGTGGTCTCCTAGCAAAATCCACAATAAATTACTTTATGTCACAGTAGTCGGCAGGAGCTGGTCGACTGCTGCTCAAAGGAAGTGATGATGTGTGTGAATGTGAATTGTGTGCGGTATCAATGCGAAGC
Source organism: Leptonotus elevatus (assembly GCF_054856555.1). NCBI lineage: Eukaryota > Metazoa > Chordata > Actinopteri > Syngnathiformes > Syngnathidae > Leptonotus > Leptonotus elevatus. Next base: position 9,934,330 of record NC_141249.1, on the reverse strand, counting down.
ATGTGGTAACTTGTATGGTTCTCATGTCTTTGTTTTTTTTTCCCTCAACAGTGCATCCGGTGCCAGTGTCGTTGCCATTGACAACAAGATCGAACAGGCCATGGTGAGTTTTAAGTTTAACACTCATTGATCTGTGTACCCCTTGATTTTTCAAATGTTCAGATTTTTTTTTTCTGTAACAGACCCCATACATAAAGATAAAAAATCAGGCATTTAACAGCTTTGGTCGTATTGTTGTGTGGTCTGCTGCGATAATTTCAACAGAGAACACTACGCACATTAAGATTCTTCTCCCAACATTAATCTTGAAACAAAATTCTCTGAGGCAGGAATCTCACAAAAACGAAAAACAGACACTTGGTATGTTCCGATGTTTCCCGAGCGACTCCGAAAAGGGTTGGCCGGAAGCAGGAGCATTGTAAGATGGCGATTTAGGCAAGAAAAACTTGCTTTGGAAATCATATTTTAACGTCTGGAGAACCCAGTTTTATATAAAAAACATCTGGTAGGACAGTTTTTGTTTTTTTCCTCTGCTGCTTCCTTGTTCGTCAGTAAAGGCACTTCTTTGATTGGCTACATTCAATTCACGTCACAGAGTCAAATTATTTCAGTTGTCAGCTTTGTCGCACACATGAAGATTTTTGGTCATAATGTTGAAAATATTTAATATTTAAGATTGGCAGTTCGACCCATTTTTGACCCTATTATCAGGACAAATCCATTCTTAACACACCTCAGACATAATGATAATCTTCTAGGACAATCTTATAACACATAAGATCGTCGGGCATTTGACGTCCTTGGTTAAGATTGGACAAACGTTGCAAGTTGTATAAATGATGATGACGGTAATAATAATGATCTTTGATTCTTCAGGATTTGGTGAAGAGCCACCTGATGTACGCCGTCCGCGAGGAGGTGGAAGTGCTCAAGGAGCATATCAAGGAGCTGTACGAGCGCAACTCCATGCTGGAGCGCGAGAACGCCGTGCTCAAGTCGCTGGCCAACTCGGATCAGCTCAACCACCTTCCCAATCACGGCAGCACGTCGCCCCCGCAGCAGCAGCAGCAGCAGCAGCAGCAGCAGCAGCAAAACTCAGCCATAACAAACAGCGGCGCCCCCTTGACGCACCACGATGGAGGTCAGAGCGTCCCCCAGCAGTCCAACATCACCTCGGCGTGATCGTCCGCCCGCCCCGCACCCAAGCGCATCAATCGTTCACACGCTCAATTCCACACCTCTCTTGAGCAGAGACAAAAGCATACCGTCCCTGCAAGCGCTGCGTTAAATATGCTCCATCTAAGGAAAGTAGTGACATCATCTTGAAAGAGCCGTCGTCACCCCTTGAGAAGTCTTCTTGTGGCTACAAGATGAAGTGGACGGCGGGCCAAGGGAGCAGGAGCACCAGGGGAGAAACAAGTGGTCCAAAAGTGCAGTGCAAGACATGTGGGGAAAAGCCCCAGTGGCAAATGACGCTCCCGCAATGTCAGCATCCACACGCCACATCATTCACGGGGGCCGGAAGCGACCAAGGGGATGAGTCATCATCATCAGCAGAGGCGTCCGGCGGAGCGAGTCGAGTGCCTCCTTCATGATATGCTGCGACAAAAAGCTTACCTTAGTTGTTGTCGTTTCCTCGGAGCCGCCATCTTTCGACATGTAACATTTTCATTATACGTTCACGTTTAGTATTTTCATTTATTTATTTCAGGGCTGCTATTTTCTTAATGTCATGAACAATGTCACAAAATCTTTTTACAATCTGTCAGGTCTTGGCTAGTCTCTCACAAACAAGCAAGTGTCAGTAAGTAGAGCAGACGGTAGAGAGGAAACACTAAAGCAGAACTTAGTGAGTTGAAATTCAGGTTGAATGTATATTTTGTAAAGTATTCAGAGCGAACAAGGTATGTACAGTACAGGAGAGAACCTGCTAAGAAGTGAAATATGTGCTGGGATGTTTTGATAAAGCAAACTATTCTCTAGAGGTTCTTTGTCTAAATGGGTAAAAAAATAAAATAATGGGGGCTTGGTTGGGGGATGAAAAGCTGTGAAATTGTTGGACCTACTTTATAACCAAAGACGCAAAGCTGTAAGTCGTTATCTGTTCTCACCCCTTTATTTTTTTTAAAATGCACACCTTCTTTCATTTTTTTTGGCTTTTTTGCATGACCTGCATGCCGTGTACGCAAACCACTTCTTAGTCATGTTTTTAACACAGCACTCTGTTTGTGTTTTCTGTCAATGTGTCTGTCGGTGGCTAAAAGTTGTGATGAAAGGGAACAAATTCAGCAGGGTTGCCGGAGAAGTGAGCGAGAAAAAGAGCCATTTTTGTTACATTACACATTTTAATGTATTTAACAAACTCAGCATTTACATTTTGATTGTAGCGTTCCAACATACCCTTAAAAAGACACAATTTTCAAGATACAAACTACAAGGAGACTAGTATGTAATATTTCTCAACTTGAAGCTGGAACCCAGTCACTCATGAGAGACTCTACGTATTGAGATGTTCGCGTTCAGTCTCATCTGTTGTGCCTCCTTTTGCGCCACCTGCTGTCATCAGGTGATTCCCATGTGGGCTATGTGGCTTAGAACCAAACCAAAATACTTGGTGATTGTACAAGTTACAGGATGGACTCTTGACCTTTTTTTTTTTTTTTACAAATGGGTTCATTTTCCTCTCTTTGTTTTCCTTTGTGTTTGATTTGAAGGAGATGCCGTGTACATGCCAAGTGTACTGTATGGAAGTGATCACTGAGCCTTGGAGAGAAATCTTAACGATGCCCTTGTAATGTGCTGTTCAGACAATTTTAGTTTTCAGACAATAATAAATGACTGTTTTATTAAGAACATGTGCATGTGTTTATTGCCCAAGCCACACATTACACTTTATTAGATCAGCATAATAACACTTAAGCAACTTAAGAGGGGTATGCACATAGCAACTTATAACTTAACATCTTCAATATGTGAGAAATGCCATGTGACATTACTATTTTCCTAATGGGTTCACAATTTTTAGCAAATGCACGGGTGATTAGTTGATTTTTATTCAATTAGCTTTAATCAAAAACAGTCATTGAATTGTACAGGAAAAAGCCAACTGAAAAGTCTTGGGGTGAAGCTGTCAAGTCGTGAAAACTGGTATTGTATTTTATAATTGAAGGTAAAAATACATTTATATTTAAAAAAGACAGGACAAAAATGCTCAGATTCGACCTGATATCTCTCTTGTGTGTATTTAGCTACATAACCTTTTGGTAAAATGTAATAATAAAAATAAAAACGTTTTTTTTCCCCCCACCTACAAATAGGTCTGACCTAATACCGGATCGCCACTCTGACTAAATGCTGTCTTTATTTTTGACAATGTTTTGTTGCCAATAAGTGACCAGAGATTTGGTTTAAAAAAAAAAGTGCTTGAAGTGTAGTTTTACCATGTTAGCCCTATAGTCTTTCATTTACAGTTTATGTTTAGGGTCATAGGTGAGGCTACACCCTTGACTGATTACTGCCAATCGCAGTGCACATATATGTCCAACATTCACATTTGCAGCTTTACATAACTCAGAACTGAAGTTCTCCATTATAGTCTCAAATTTCATTGGAGGTTATTTGAGGTGCAAATAAGCACAAAAGTGTTGCATCTATGATAACGATGCCCGTATGGAATGACTTTATGCATTTGATTGAAATAAATGTCACATCTGTCTTTTGTTCTAAAAACAGATTTAGATTATTACATTTAATTTGCCATGTTAAATTCTATAACCACAAAAAAAAAATCCGTTATGTATTTCAAAGGCAAGTAGACGCCGAACAAATTTGTTCAAAAACATTCTGTCCCCTTTCACAATTTCTATGACATACTTTACTACAAAATACTACGTGTACTGTAGATCATCATTAAAATACTAGGAATTGTTTGTTCCCTTACCGAAAATTGGATAAAAGGCTTATTTATCTAAGATTTATGTTGAGCACTGTGTGTGCCTGCCACTGGTGAATTTCAGACGGATCAGGAATATTATTTATAACCACCCTTATTCATCTGTCATCACATAGTTCTCAGTTGAGAGTTTGACACGTAATTTAGAGGGGCGGTGAAGTACGCGGGAGGTTTCAGTCTAAAACAGGCAGAAAGGAAAGACAGCTGTGGCAGAGGCATGTGTAAAATCCCGAATGAAGTCATGCTCATCTACCTACCTGCCAGATAGCTGTCATTTACATCATCTCTGATCTGTATTTTATTTTATTTTTTTAAGAAAAACAAAATGCAGTATCATCATATTTATCACTATTGTGCTTGACTGCTGATTATTTGACTGACACATTGTGGGTGGGAAGTTAACCCGTCAAAGCCTTCTCCAAAATTCTAGTCAATGATTAAAAAACCAAGTTCGAACCTGTTTGAAAAACTTCCTCCTCGGGTTTGTTGGAGCATTCTTCTACCTGATTCAAACGTTCAAAACAGGTCAAGGGAACATCGAAGTAGGATGTCCCAAATAAACAGCAGTTTCTAAGAATCCGGGTTTATTGGCGCCTCCATGTGAATCCACTTTACCTTTTTAATATCTTGCAGAATCAAGTTAATGTAATCTGATTTACACTCAGTTAGTCCCAAAGGAATCTCTAATGGGATTTGGATGACCAGTTATTTCTATTTAATCTAATTGATGTGGTCAAGTTGCCTTATAAATTTTGTTTTTCTTCAGCAGACCATAACAGTGTTGCATAATACAGTATAAAATACTCTGACACTCTGCTGATGCTTTGAAGAAGGCTTTATTTTTTATTTTTTATGCCATGATGATTAGGGTCGGTAGTTGAGCTTTGCGACTAGTGAGCCTTCACAGGCTTCCTCTCACCAACAAGTGTATGCATAAAAGTAGACTGGTTCTCGCCTCCAAGTTTCTCTGTGGCCAGGATCTCACTGGCAAGTGTGCACATTCTGACTGGTTTCTGGCCATCTCTTATTCTAGCATCGTTCGGCAGGCTGGCTTTGGTCATCTCGCCAGTAAGTGTATGCGTTTTGGTTGGCTGCTTGCTTGCTTCCACTTGCGAAAGCAGACAAAGTTGGGGGAAAAAACACGGCGCCACAAACTTTGGTTATCATAATGACTGGGGACGGAACCTGAGCTTTGAGGCTAACAAGCCTTCATAGTTCTTCTCTCACCAGCAAGTGTGTGCATACCAACAAGCTGGTTCTCACCTGCAAGTATCATCTGTGGTACTGTGGCCAGGATCTCACTGGCAAGTGAGCACATTCTGGCTTGTTTCTGGCAATCTCTTATTCCGGCATTGCTTGGCAGCCTGGCTTTGGTCATCTCGCCGGCAAGTGTGCGCATTTTGGTTGGCTCCCTGCTTGCTTCCACTTGGGGGGGGGGGGGGGGGGGGGGACACAACAACACAATTTGTGTATGCCCCGCATGGACTCCCAAGTGCCGCCTATCAGATGCTAACACTGTTAGCTAATGCTATCTATGCCCCCAAGAAAACGTCATGCAGCTCTGCTTACCTTTGGGCTTTCACATCATAACAGTATCACAAGTTTCTGCATTATAGTGTCTCTATATTTCATTCCAGGATTCCAGTTTTCCTGCGATTGGCTGACAACCAGTTCAGGGTGTAAGCTGCCTACTGCTCGAAGCCAGCTGGGATCGGCTCCAGCACCCCCCGCGACCCTTGAAGATAAGCGGTTAAGAAATGGATGGATGGATGGATTCCAGTTTTCGACCAGTCCAGGTTGAGGTCGGGCAGAGAAGCTCGATGTGGGAGGCCTTTTCAGTGTAAATTAGCCACACTCATACATAAGAGTGGGTGCGTTGAGAAGGACTGACTCAGAGACGCATTTTCAGAAATAAGCAGCCAACAAAAGATTGAATTGGTTGTTTAATTAATGACTTTGCATGATAATACAAACTAAACTACAGTCATAAAGCAGAAACATATTTTCCTCATTTTAATTTTTTTTAGCACAAATGCATAAAAAAAGACACTTTAACTGTGTCCTTGACTAACCTGTTTACTATTGAGACTTCAAAAGGCAAATTTTGCATTACCGTGACAGATCTCCTACTTTCATGCGTTCAGACACGGCTCCGCCATTTACAGTGGTGACTCACACCAACCTTGGTGCAACATTTGCCCCCCCAACAACTTTGTCATCAACTTGCTCAAACGTGTTCTGACTCCTTCAGACTTTCCACACTTCTTGTAAGGGAAAAAGCAGGCATGTAGCTTGAGGCTAGCAGATCATTCGCTATGTGGACAAAAGTACTGTAACCCCACAGGGGCTGAACTCCCCATCCATCCATCCATCCATTATCTATAACAATTGTAGGGTTGCAGGTGAGCTGGAGCCTTTCCCAGCTGACTTGGGGCGAGAAGTGGAGTATAACCTGCTCTGGTCGCCAGCCAATTGCAGAGCAGACATTTCCACCTGCTTATTGCACCACTTAACGGTGGCAAAGTGGGCGAATTTGGCATGGTAGAACAACTTCAAACATCTTCCCATTGGCGTAATAGTTTTTGTTTAAGAAGTTGTAAGGAATTTTTCAGAAACTAGCCAAACAATATTTCAGTGTCACAAATCTGGGTTGCAAACTCTGTTGGAGCATCTCGGTATGGAATGTTCCATTTTCTTGCATGTGTTTTTTCTTGGTAATGATGCCGGTACGTGCTGATGAGCTGATCATTTGATTTAGGTGTGTTGGATGAGGGAAACATGGAAAACATGCAGGGGCTCTCGAGGACAGGACTTGGTGACCCCTGCTGTAAAAGTATGTCTTTGCAGGGGGGCGTCTTTTGAATGAAAACAAAAGCAATTTGATTTTTAATCCCTTTTCTTATGCACTGCTATGAACACAAGTATGATGCTAAATCAGAAAAAAAAATCTGGCTTTTTCAAGTACTGTACATCACTCGGTTATAATTAGACTGTTTGTGTACCATTTGAAACGCAGAATTCGGCCATCTTATGTCATAGAGCCTGTCTGAAAGCAAATCCATTTGGGGTAATTTTGAGCCGGTAAGCGAATATAATCGAATTTCCGCCTGCTTCCGTCCGCTCCACATAACAGTGGCAGAAAAATCACAAGCATCATATTAAAGTGACACAGAATGCATTTAGTATCTCAACGTCACACGGCACCGCACACAGGAAATGTTGTGCAATCCATTTCCCCGCCCCTTCAATTCTATTTGAATGACTACCCGCATGTTATGAAATGATTACTCACCGTTCAGTCATCTGAAACCACACCTCATAATTACTGCGAAGAAGACTCACTGTCACAGTGCGTGCGGTGTACTCGACTGCAGCCACGTACTTGGGAATTTACATCTGTAAACTTGATGACTTGATGAAACAGATCTGTCACCAGCCTGTAGGAACATCTTGCGTAGAGAAAGTTTTGTCTAATATGCAAATAATGCGATTCCTGTAATTGTATGTATGGATCAACAGTTTCATAATCATGAGAAGGAGGAGGTACAAGCCAAACTAGTAACGAAAACATTTGCTGGCTATTTCTATTAATAAGGGGATATATCAATGTTATATTAGATTGAGTAAACGATGATTACAAAATGGCTGAAATTCACCAGTGAGCTGGAATGTATCGCAGCTGACTAACTAAAGCAAAAAAAAAAAAAAAAAGGAGAAAAAACCACGGTCTTACATTTAACTGGAGGGGAAATAAGCTTTTTTTTTCTTTTTTCTTTGCTTTTTTTTTTTAAAAAATTAACCTAACATCCTTGTTTTTGGTATGTGACAGGATGCCAGAGTGCCTGGACAAAACTCATACAAGCACGATGGCCAGTGGCATGCGCAAAACACCAGAGAGGGGCTAACGAATAGCTTCTATGTGTTTTTAAAACCCTTTAAGCGAAGGACATTTGAACACGAACAGTAGAGCAACACATGCATCGATACAATTTAATAATACGCAAAGGTAGCCTATGTAATTTTATCTTCTGTCCTGTCTGTGTTATACAGCTCAATGTGAGTCTGGAATAAATGAATTAATGGCATTTCCAATCATTTCAGTGGGGAAATATGAATTGAGATCCAGCTGTTTTCAGTTAAGAGTGTGCTCATGGACCAAATCAAACTTTTAAGTCGAGGCACCATGAAATCTTATTGTATTATTATTAGGCAAGGCAAGGCAGCTTTATAGTACATTTCATACATAAGGTCAAAATGTGCTTCTTAAAACAAAATAATTAATTAATAAGGGTAGCTTACTTAAAATGACTAAAAGAGATTAAAGTGCAGGAAAAAGATTTTGGAAAATTTATTTTAAAAAAAGTGCTTTGGAAGACTGCAGTAATAATAGCCTATGCATGGGGGTGGGGGGAGTATTGATTGGAGAACGGTCTTGCTTTCCATTTTTAACATGAATTTAAAGTATTAGTAGTATTATTTGATATATGTCTTATTCTAAGTGCCATCCATCCATCCATTTTATATAGCACTTGTCGTCATGAGAATCACGGGTGAGCTGGAGCAGCCTAACCAGCTGGTTAAGTGAGCGGGTTGGTACACCCTGGACTGGTCGCTCGCCAATCATAGATAGGGCACAAACAGAAACAACCATTCACACTCACATTTACACTGTACAATTTAGTCTTCAATTAGCCAAACACGTATGTTAGAATGTTAAACAAACTGAAAAACAAAACCTGTCAAACACGGGAGAACACGCAAACTCCACAGAGCACCTAGATTCGAACCCTAAACCTCCGAAATGTGAGGCATATGTTTTAATCTCTAATCTAACCTAATGCCAAGAATGGTAATCATTCTATGGTACTCATTATAGTATAGTGTATCTTAACATTTTACAATGTATTTAATATTAGATATTTATTTTATTAACCCACAGACTACGATTTTAAAATTACAATTGTCTACAAATGTAATGCATTATTAGAAGACAGCTAGGACAGGCTACAGCGTGCCCACGTCCCTCGTGAGGATTAGCCGTTCAAATAATGGGTGGATTGATGGATAGAAACATAATTCTGTATTGCGGTATGAGAGACTGGGATTTTTTTTAATAAGGGGGTAAACGTGTCCTTAGTAACACAATAGTGTGTAGATGGCGCCATCATGTGGTTAACGAATGCAGGTTGTCATTCTTTTTGGTAACCGGGAGTTATTATCAAGTTATAAGGTTACATTACTGCGCATGCGTATTTAGCCGCCATTTTGGACCAATATTTACCATCGGAGACGAACAACAGGGGGCACTGTTGGCCGCTGCAAATCAAGCAACTAATGTTGAAATATTTTCGCTGCTAGTTTATTCTAGATGCCACGGGACAGCGATAGCACATCTTAGCTGGTACAATAGTCGCAAAGAGTGATAATATAAATGTCCACGCAGGTAAATCCAAGATTAGGGTCAAAGGGTGCAGCGTTTTAAAGGCACAACACCTCCGCCCACTGGTTGATGCTAACAGGTCGTGTGGCCTCCTCTGTTTGAATTCAGGACTCAGGCAGGCGGGGTCGAGATGGCGGACAATTCCAAACCTGTGTATATTCCTCGAGAAGCAAACATGCTGCGGATGTGATATCCAGCAATTTCCAGTGATTTTTGTGCACTCGATTTCAACCAGGACATGGAGATAACGTCTGACGGAGAGGCGGCGGAACGCAGGTGAGTGACAGCCGGGAATGTGTCGGGCTCTCTGGACGTGTTGTCGGTTGACGTTTTCAACGCGTAACTAATAAATGTTGTCCACCATGGACATGGACATGGACGACGCGTCAACGCTCCCCAAGAGTGTGCATTTACATAGGCGCTTGTCAGTCGGCTAAACTGTTAAAGCTAACGCCCAACTGAGCTGCTAGGCTAACTAGCTGTCAGAATTTTTTGACAGTTCTCAAATTGACATACAGAAACGACATTTATTTTTAATCACACACAAGCCTTGTTCGTTCGAATGTGCATTTGTGGTGGGACAGTGTAGGTAGGCACTGGAAGCGAGAACATTTACATTGTGTCTTATCGGAAAATGTTTTGCATATTCGAACAGTCTTTGAATTGAACGAGTCAGTCAGGCCTGCTTGGTGATGAGTGCTCACACAAACACACAGGTCAGTCGAGCGATTTTCTGGTGCTGTTGCTTTGGTCTGAAACTCTTTTACGTTCGTACCTAGCGAAATGAGCAACGCATCTGCGCATGCGTGAGTCAATTACGTTTTTAAATTTTTTTTTTTTAAGGCTACCAAACAAACGAGCGGCCACAAATTTTGTATGCTAGTACTAAAGTCTATGTCTAACTGTAAACCAGTGGTGGGCAAACTGCAGATTTTGGATGTTTCCCTGCTCCAACACACCTGTTCCAATAAACAGGATCGTTATCAGGCTTATGAGATTTTGCTGATGAGCTTCAGGTGTGTTGGACAAGGGAAACATCCAAAACATGCAGGGCTGCGGCCCTCGAGGACTGAGCTTGCCTGCCTCTTCTGTAAACCTTAAAGCTTGTAGACATTGTTTAAAAGGCATGAATCCTTAAGTAGCAAAATGACAGGTGCGCTTTGTTTAACTGCTCTAATGGAAATTCTAGACTTGAACGTTGGTCTAAAAAAAAATACCATTGCAAAGGTCTATTAAGTAACTGCAGCTGTAAACCTCTGTTCATTCTTTACAATTTCTTGACAGAAAAGAAACATCCAAACGGATGAAAAATATGGACTAAAATTGTAAATTTCTTTAACACATATATTTTGTTACTTGGAACCGAGGGAACAGACAGAGGCTAAGTATGGAAAGCTATCTAGCAAACAGCAAAACTAATGGAGAGACAGAACATGGGATCAGCTCAGCAGAAATGGTCTGGTAGTCACTATCGCTTTTTAAATTGAGAAATGCTTCCACATTGTGTTGCTGTTAAATATTATCACAGTGTCAAAATGGCGAGTGTTACAGTGCCTACTCGGGTTATGTGGTCAAAACAACACAACATATGGAATGATACTACGTGAGTCGTGACATGCAAGTGTCACACAAGCAGATGCAGCAAAAAAAACAAAAACAAAAAAAACCTCATACTTTTCGTTCCCACAGACCGCAATTACATTGTTCCATGTAGTTTTTGTTTCATCAATCATCACACAGTCTGCTTGTGCGGTGCTTGCGTCATCTAAAAAGTACGTTCTCGACGCCGACGAAGGACTGACCGGAACCACGTGGGCCGGCCTGAAATACTGACGGCAGCTGACTGAGAATTCACGATGCTCACCTCAGGAATTCTTGAATGTCAAATTGCGAACATGCAGGGATTCACTGTTATAGTATAATGCCATTTTTTATGTGGCACTGATTAGGATGCAGGTGGACTATACGCAGTGTTGGATGCACTTCAACAGATTATAAACAATGAACACACACATGCACTTGCATAATACAGATGTTCAATTCTAAGCATAAATCATTAATCAGTAATTGCGACATATACCCACTTATACACTGTAATCTATATGTAGAGATGTACAATGCCCCCCTTGTTAAATAGATGCAACGTGTGATCTGAGAAGTTGTTTCTCAGATACAAACCGTGTTCTTTTTTAGGAACCATAGCCTTTTACAACCCTCCTTCCGTGAGTTGGCAGCATCTGAAAGTGCGATATAAAGAAAGATGACTTGACTTTGAGCTGTGGTTAAATTTATTGTCATTGTGCAGAGTGCCTGTCACACAGCCAACGAGTTCTTGTTAGTCCCTTTTTAATCCTTCCCTCCCTGTAGCATATTTCATGACTGGCGGTTGACGAACACATCACATGTCAGCTGCAAACGCATGACCAGCGTTTATTACCTGACCCTCAAGGAATTTCTTATCAGTTGCTCGTCCGTTAATTGGTGCTATGATTTAGTTGCAGCTTTTCAGCAGCCTTGCCGTCTGCTGACTTGAGGCAAAAGGGAGGAAATCCAATGTAAATGTGAGCCAGCGCTGAATGGCTTCAAGAAAGTCAAGTATCATGTACATTTTTGGTGCATCAGCGTTCCACAGCTGGGAGCTGCGGGAAGTCAGTTAGTCAGTGTTTGGAATACCGCACATCAGCCCGAAGACAATGCACCCATTAATTTTTGAGTGTTTCTCTCATGGACAATGAACAGATGATGTCTGACATAACAACATGAGGTCATGCATTGTGCTTGTGTTTTGCTAAAAGCACAGTGGAACCTACAACACTACAACGTTTTAAGTAATATTTCCACATTTAGGTAACAGCTTAAAAAAATGAAAACAAAATTACTGCATTATGCTTTCAGCAATATTTTATTTATGTTTGGTAAAAATTAGTGTATGCCACTTATATGAATCAAACTGCTTATATTAGCCACGTTGTACAACTTTTGTGGCATTTGAATGTAAAAACTATTGAAGATCTTTTGTTTAAAGAGATTTATCTACTATGGCAAGAGAAACAAGATGCTTTGTCTGTTTTTTTTTTATTAGCTGTCAGCACTTACTGGAACTGAGCAGTTAATCCCTGGAAATGTATTTCAGTTGACTTGAGTAATGAATTCAGCCACAACGCAGCACTTCTTCTCCGTCCTTCCTCTTTCCTAAACTTCCTGCCCTCATGATCTTCCTCCCAGGCGCGAGCTCTGGAAGTTGTTGTCCAGCCTGAAGACTACAGTGGAGGGCCTCCTGTCCACAAACAACCCCAATGTTTGGTCCCGCTACGGCGGCCTGCAGCGTCTGCACAAGGACATGAACAACATTCTCAGTCACGGACTGAAGAATGAGCAGGTCAGACATTCAGACTCAGGCCAGGCCAATATCACACACTTTTTAGGAACAACTCCACAACAGATTTATTTTAGCGTGAAGTAACATTTTAGTATGTTTACTTAATCATCATTTAAGTACAAATAATGTTACTCACTGTTGGATGTCGCATCATATAGGTGAAGTGAATTCGCAAGGTGAGGCGAGTGGATCGTCTTTCTGTCATATGAGTGTAGGAATAAGTTAACTGTTACCTAATACAACTGAACAAACTCCCATCAACTTGATGAGTGATGATGTGGCAAATGTGCATCAGAGGGAGAATTTTCCTAGCAAGTGAGACTTCATATGAAGATAGTCACAGTCAACTTTGCGGTGCACATTCCGTTCTTCTATTATTATGGTCGCTATAGCCACGTTGAACTGAGAATCCAGGAAACAGATGCATGTTTCTGTTATGTACATCAAAGCTGGCTTGCCATCACTGTCACTTTTCTGTGACTACAAAAAAAGAAAGAAAAAGCATGTTACATGATTTAACTAGTACTCCCACTAATCCAAACTGTAATGATGATATCTATTTGCCATTGAAACCAGTTTAACCTGTGATGTTGCAACACTGCATCAGGCTTGAAAGAAACATGAATCTTTTAAGTGCCAGAATTTATATGAACACTGACCAAAAAGTTAATTCCTGTTTTGAGTACACCTTGTCATTTAAAAAATGTCTAAGGTGAGTACATTGTCAGTTACATTTATGCAAACATTATTTCCTCAATTTTTTTTCCCATCTGTATTGCAGGTGTATTACAAACAGAGAGACTTCTGGCCATTTGTGTGGTGTGTTCGACACATCAGCCCTCACCTTGCTGCACATGTTGAACAGGTACATTATGATACATACTAGGGGTGTGAATTGCCTAGAACCCTGGCGATCCGATTCGTATCTCGATTCATAGGTCACGATTCAATTCGATACCGATTAATCCCGATACAAATCTATAAATTTATTATTGCTATTTATTTTTTATTTTAACTCAAATATAGAAAATACTAATCAGTAAACTTGTACACGTACACTGTAAGATTTATATGAAAATGTATTTATTTATTTGAATATATACACATTGGACACATTATCTAATGCAAGTTAGTTAAGGAATAGAAGCATTATGCACTTTTCATATCGCGTATATATGCATGCTGTTATAATTTTGAATGTCCGTTAAAATTATTTTCATTAAAAAAAAAAAAAATTGTCCTATGGCAGTAGGTAGATCACGTGTTTTAGTTGAGTGCTTTGCTCCCTCATGTAGCTAAATAAGAGCCAAGATATGAACAGCAGACTATGAACAGAATTGTGCATTCTTGATGTTTGGTTGATTACCATGATATAAAGAATATCTCAGTTATTCCCCGCCGCTCCCTTTATTTGACTAGTCGTCTTTCTGTCTGTTCTTCCTTTCTGTCCATAGTTCAGTCAGCTGGAGCCGGTACTGAGCAGCCGGGTGCAGAGTGCTGGCGAAAGCTACAAGGCTGAGCGCTGGTTGCTTTACAGCTTGCAGGTTCACATGCTGTCGGCTCAGCTCAAACCTCTGCTCGGGTGTCACGGACATACAAGAAAATACTACAATCGTAAGACATTCATTGTCTTATTCTTTTGTCATTTATTTCTAGTCACCTCTCTCACTCTGTTTTTTTTGTTTTATTTTATTTTAGAAGATGCCTTTGTGCTCAGTGAGCCACATGTCACCGCCATGTTCCAGTGTCTTGAAGCTGTGGAACAAAATAACCCCAAACTGTTGGCCCAAATAGACACAGTTGGGGTGGGTCTGTTTTTGTTTTTGATGGGTTAGGAGTGGTGATTTCACATATACCTTTCATTGATTACAGATCCGAGCTCTAACTTCATATTTTCATCCTGCAGCTGTCCCCTCTCAAGAACCCGCCGTGCCTCGGCCTGTTGAAGACCCAGAGCCTGTGTGTGTTGCCCGGGGCTGGCGGGCCCTGGAGAAGTGCTGACTCGACACCGGCTAGAGAGTCTTTAAATCGGAGGCTCACCACATCTAATTGCTCCCTCAGAGATGTGGCTGTCACAAACACCAGAAGCAACATGATAGGAGTGAGCAACAGTACAAGTGAGGAAATATTGCAAATTCCCAAGAAGCATTGCAATCCGGTGGTCAGCATAAATTAGTTTTATTTAAAAAAACTTTTCAGACTCAAGATTTTTTTTTTAATGCGTATTATACTTAAAAAAATAAAATAAAAATTAAGAAGTCTCATGAAATGAGTTCATCTCTGCATCTGCTGTTCTATTGTAGATACTACCTCACGAATCAGCAGCCTAGGTCCTCCCTGGGTGTGTTTGACCAGCCCGGAAGAGAGCGAGCTGGGTGTGACCCCACCTCCTGGACATGCGTCCATACCTTCCATATCTCTTTCAGAGTCTCCCTCGCCCTCCTCCCCACAGCCTGACACGGGAGACTCTGGTGACGGCGAATATGATGACGGTCCAGAGTACTTGGCCATTGGCAACCTGGGTCAACGCATTCGCCGCAGCACCCAAAGCTCCACGCACAGCAGCGAGCCCAGCGAGAGCAAGGACCAGTCCATGCAGCCAAATTCTCTGGTTCTACCACCACTCAGGCGCTCGTCTTTTTCAGAGGGCCAGAGAGAGCTAGGCAGAGGGCCCCGAGGACATACCCGCTCGTTTTCGGACACAGGGGTTGCCCAAAAACTCAGGAAAGGTAAGTACATCTGAATTGGTGTTAAATCACCAATATCAATATGAAACAAAAAGGGGGGGGGGTCCCTGTCCCTGAGCCGTCACCTTATCGTTTGTGTTCCAATGATTATAGGACAGTGGTTCTTAATCTTGTTGGAGGAACTGAATCCCTCCAGTTTCCTATTTGCATTTACAGAACCCTTCTTTATTGAAAAATAAAATGATTTTTGTCAAATTCAAGACATAGGTAATAGGTCGAACAAAATGAGCAGGTTGAGTACCCTTTTCATCAAATCTGTCTCTCTTCACCTTGAATTCAGAAAGCTATGTGTTCTTGTGTTCCCCATCTCCATTCAGCTTCAGGAAGTGTTCTTTAGTTTTGCTAGACAGCTAGTTGTGCTAGTTTAGAATTGTTAACTTGGCGTTGCAAATTATGTCTGTAGCACACTGAATCCCATCACTCAACTCTACTCTATATTTATTGAGCACCTTAAAACAATCATTGCTGTTTTCTTAAAATGTAACCCAGGGGTATCAGATACAATGGAAAAAAGCAGAGGGCCCAGAATGGAACCCTGTGGAACTCCATATGTTCCGTTATACTTGTGAATTCATATAGCACATATTCACCTGATCACTTTCTTTTGTTTGCTCGACATAGTTAGTATTAAGGGGTTAAAATAATAATAATAATAAATATCATCCCAACAGTCACAATTAAACTATTGTGTGCACCAAATTCCCTGCAGCCACAGATAGGCCAAGCTATGTAGCGTGATCACCTGCAGCCAATAATGATATAATATACATATTACATAATCATGAGTCGGGTGTATGTCTTGACTTTCGTCGAACCTCTGAGACTGACTGATCGAACCCAGTATAAGTACCACTGATCTAGGAGCAAAGTTATCTGCGGTATAATGCCCCTGGCAGGTTCACCCATGGCAAACAGGTCCGAGGTGATTGACCAGTCAAAACACGACTCGGAAACTTCCCATCATGCACAACTTTGAACTTCGAGGGTGGGGGAAGATGCTAGTCCGACGAAGCAGACCCAAATCTATTGAGGGTCAACTCGGAATATCTAGCCCTATTAGAAGGATTTTCAATTAACTTCCACCCCCAGCAGAACTTAACCCACGTCCCGGGAGAGACTGGGGACGTTGAGTCAGAGTGGACCATGTTGAGGGTGGCTGACTGGAGCTTCGGCCAAAAGGTGTTTGGTGCCTGTTGTGGCGAAAATCCCAGAACCTGCACATGTGTTTAAGGAATGACTAATCGACTAACCTTTTCTCTAAGATAAAACTACAATATTCTCTTTGCTCCCACTGGTTTCCCTTTTTAGTTGAGGTAACATGCTCTCTTTCTGCTCTACTTCTTTTTCTACTGTTTGCGGGAAGGAGGGGCCCACCGGAAAATCACCATAATAATAGAGGATCCGGTAGCAGGTTGTCAGTGCAGTTTCACTGTACTCCATCACTTGAACCCTTCCACCCATCTTTCTTTTTCACTGCATGTGGATGAACATTCCTTATCATTTATATGAAGTTCCATTTTCAGTTTTTCAAAATTGTTCAAAACCATCATGTGCACCTTCTTTGCTATTGTTGTTGTTCCTGCCGTGATCGTGACATGTTCATAGTCACATTTTCAGACTGACGTGTGATCAAAGCTCAGCAGCCATAATTTTGTCTCTGCATGCAAACAAAAAAACGGTCATTTTGTGGAAGAAAAATATTAAAAGCCATTTTATTTTCACATTTTCATAAATGTGGCTTAAATGACATTAGTGAACGTGTGTAGCGCTAAATATGCATGCTTTATTCCTCAGAAACGGGGAGCGAAGACTGCTGCGTTAAGGAGTACAATCCTTTCACACCTCAGCGCAGTGACACAAGCATGCCCACTTCCCTTTACATGGAGTCTCGTGAGTATAGACATCCTGACACAGCATATCTTGCTCAGTTTGTATAAAAGAAATAGAATGTTACGAAAAAAAAAGTTTAATGCCAGACTTCCCTGACAGGTAACAGAACAACAATTCCGGAATTAGTGTTCCCCGCTATATAACAGTTGTATCGTTCTTGTCTGCATTTTTTTCAATATTGTTTTTTTTCCCCCTTTTCAGTACTTACTAATGCCTCTTGTGTGTCGGAAGAGATAGCCACAGTTGCCAATGCACTTTCTAACTGTTAGGTGAACTCTCATAAACCCAATGGCATTCTCTTTTTGAGTATGTATTTGTTCTGGTTGCTGCAGATGGATCCCAATATAGCGGGACATCAGATGGTTTGTTCAGGAAGCCATCAGAAGGCCAGAGCCTCATCAGCTACCTGTCAGAGCAGGACTTTGGCAGCTGTGCTGACCTTGAAAAGGTTAATAACACTTGCTGCTGAACTCATAATGTTGGAGTTGACACATAAACCAGATGAAAAAATGGTCACCTCTTACAACAAGCTCCTGGTTCTTTTCACATTATGCAGGAGAACGCTCACTTCAGCATCTCGGAGTCTCTTATCGCAGCTATCGAGCTGATGAGGTACAATCTGCGGCGTCAGCAAGAGGAGGGTGAAGAGGAAGGAGATAGTGACTCTGAGATTCAGCAGCTCAAGCAGAAGATCCGCTTGCGAAGGCAGCAGATCCGTCGCAGCCGCCTCCCGCCCTGCATGGCCTCCCAGCACCGTAAGCTGCAGTTAAACTGCCCAGAAAACTGTACAAAACCAATATGGGCAAATATATTCAATTGCTATTAATCGTACAGTGACTGAGAATGGGGAAGTGGATTTGTCTTCTTTTTGCAGCCATAACAGCTTCTACTTTTCTGGGAAGACTTTGTAATAGATGTTGGAGTGGTTTTGGTCATTTTTGCTCATCCAGTCAGAACATGCTCTGTCTAGCATAGTTCATCCAAAAGGTTTTACAAATAAGAAGTCCAGTCAAAACCCTAATTGATTAATTAAGCAATATTTATGGATATGGGGCATTTGGGGTGTTCGTCTTTTCAATTGTTAGATGTAGTAAAAGGCAGCAACTCTGCCAGTTAAGCGTAATACAGTGGACCCCTACTATTTGCAGGAATAGGGACGGGGCTGGCCTGCGAAAAGTAAACTTGTCATCGCTGAATAATTTATGATAATTATAATTGCATTGGTAATGTACTTATTTATTTATCTTCTAAAGGGAAAGTCGTCCTTAAACAATTCTTAAATATGTTATATTTGACCTCACAATGTAAGCATGACATTCGGATTAATATTATATTTGTGGAATAGGAGTTATGCCGGAAAATCCACCTCAGGGGGCGGTCATTTTGCCACTTGCTGTCGACTGAAAAGGACGTCACAGTTGCTCAGGGCTCAAGCGACGACCAATCACAGCTCAGCTGTTTCCTGAAGCTGAGCAGCCTGAGCTGTGATTGGTTGTTACCTGAGACCTGAGCAACTGTAATGTCATTTTCACTTGACAGCAAGTGACAAAATGGCCGCCCCTGGAGATGGATAAAAACAGGTGGATTTTGCTGTTAACTCATATTCCACGAACGCAATATTAACCAGAATGCCATATTTAGATTAGTGGTGCTGCATAGACCATATTATTGTCAACATTTTTGGGGGGAGTTAATTTCCCCTTCAAACCCAAAATATACCGCTCAGCGAGTGTGAGCTGCCATTTTGCGGGAGTCCATTGTCTATATGTATATCAATTGACTTGTGTTGGTTTGTAGTGTTCCATTCAACTGATAGCAACAGTTCGAGGAGGAGCTCCCAGGACTCCAATCACGGCTTATCCGATTCCGACTCTGCAGAGGAGGTGGAGGAGTGTGAGCTACGAGGTATGAAGATGGATGGAATTCAATTGAATCAATAAAGAGGAAGCTATGGCTCCACATTCATAATAACCCCATCATCACATTGTCTTCATACTGCTAACTAAACATGTCATTGTTGATTTAATCATTTACCACACATAAATAAGGTTGCAGAATAGCTGGGTTGAAGTGTTTGTTTCTTTGTAGTGTTTTACCAGTCCCTATTTTTGAATTATTAGGGCATAACAATCATGCATAAAAGGTTTTTTATTTGCTCTAAGAACGAACCCCATTTTGGATCCTGATTTGGTTTAGTGTTCATAGTTTCAAACATGTCATGGATACTGGTACATATGTATGGACTTACTTTGTTTTGATTGTATACACTACTCACGGGTGACTTCTTGTGTACATGTCTGAGGTGTGTTTCATGTATTGTGCGTCTTGGGGCCTGGGTGACAAGGTGTGTGTTTGCATGCAACGTGAGCAATACTTGTTTGTGTCAAAAATGTTGGCGCTGTGTGGTGATGGCTGTGCTGAGTGTTAGTTTTTGTCTCTCAGATGGCTGTGAGGGTCAGTCCCTGCTGGCGGTGTCTCAGAACGGCCTCTCCTTGTCACTTGCCTCCCTCTTCTCAGGTATCTGCTGGCTGTTGAGAGGGGCGGGGTTTCTTGGGAAGGCAACACACTTCTTGACTCCAAATTGAGAAATTCGGTCTCATAAGCAGTCCTAATAGACTGATTCAAACAGATTGCTTCATAGATAATAACAATTAGCTTGGGAGAAAAAAACCCAAGTCAAATAGTTTTGTTTTGTACCTCAGAAGAATATGAGATGTTTATTTTCAATTTGGAGTCAACTCGGAAAGGTTTGTGCAGGTGCTTGTTGCTTAGTACTCTGGTGTGTTTGGGTGCTGATGCCTGTGGTGGACTGCTTAGTTAGACCATCTGTAGAGCTGCCATTCATCCTCGTCTGTGTCCTCGTTCCTTAGTCAGGCTTTCTACTGGGGGCCTAGTTGCTGTCATACTTAGTCATTCCCATTATCATTCCTTCCTTTAATCAAGCTCAATTCCAACTGCTTTTTGTTTTGTATTATGACAGTGAAATGGCCAGTCATCCTTTTAATATCAAAACAAACCAGTGCAATGGCGTTCCGTTGATATGGCGCAAAGTTTGAATGCAAATCAGAATGTGCCATGGTCTATTGGTAAACTACAGTTGTACGGTTATAATTACAGTAAATATTTGTATGAAACACTGGCCATAAATATGCAAAACATTAAGTACAGCTGAAACTGAGCGTTCCTTCTTGTTTCTTCCTTCTTTCAAATATTACATCATTTATAATATTACAATTAATGTTGCTGACATTCTGTTTTTCAAAACATGTTTCTCATTTTTTATTTCAATAGTTTTAACTGTTTAGCTTTTAGTAAGTAGTGTTATGTGATCTGTGGTGAAGTATCATCCACTGAGTACTTGGATACGTTGCTAGTATAGCGAGTGTTGTCCTCCTGACATCACGGGACCTGATTCAGTTCTCATTTTCAATGTTGTCGTATGTTTCAGAAGCAGACATAAAGCGCAGCGTAAGCTCCAGCAACAGATCTTTTCTGAGCTCCGAGTCCATGCAAGTGAAAAATATTTTACTGTTTGCATGATGTCAGGCTGGTGATGTAGTATTGCAAAATTCTTATGCGGTTGTTATTAATGTTAGTGCTCCCCTGGTGTATAGTATAATTGATGTTTTTGCTCCTGCATTATTTCTGTAATTCTTCTTCAGGTCCACCTCTTTCCTACAATCCAACTCTGCGGAGTCGGTGGCCATGGGTTTGCTCAGACAGTTTGAGGGCATGCAGCTTCCTGCTGCTTCTGAGCTTGACTGGCTGGTTCCAGAACATGACGCTCCACAGAAAGTACGTCTTCGGCGCTTGCTACATCGTTGGTGACACTACAACAAAAGTCATAACACCGTTTGCCGGCCGTTTCTCAGCTGCTGCCCATCCCAGACTCTCTTCCCATCTCTCCTGATGATGGAGAGCATGCAGACATCTATAAGCTAAGGATCCGGGTACGCGGGAACCTGGAGTGGGCGCCGCCTCGACCACAAATCATATTCAACATTCACCCTCCACCCAAGTACGTGTTTTCTGTTGTTTTTTTTTGTCTTCATTTTGTGTTGTTTGAAACTGCTTTCGTGCTAAAGAAAACACATTTTCATCTAAAAAAAACAAAACGTTTTTAATATTCTTCTATCAGGAGGAAGATAGTTGTGGCAAAACAGAATTACCGCTGTGCTGGCTGTGGTACTCGCATCGATCCAGGTACAATTCTCCACTACAGCTGTTTCATCGCTGGTCCCATAGCCATTGTTACACATTTGAATAGCAACCCTTTTATCCTTTGTGGGACAGATTATATTAAGAGACTCCGTTACTGCGAGTACCTTGGGCGTTACTTCTGCCAGTGTTGCCATGAGAATGCGCAAGTGGTGGTTCCCGGTCGAATTCTGATGAAGTGGGACTTCGGCAAATACTACGTGAGCAACTTTGCCTGTGACTTGCTGAGCAAGATTGCCGGAGACCCGCTCTTCAACCCAAATGACATCAATAGCGGCCTTTACAAGAAAGTTAAAGCTCTGGAGTCTGTCAGGGTGAGCCATTATCATCTAATGGACTGTTACATTTAAACGGTTTACAATGAGTTGAATGTAGTCTATGGCTGCGGACAAAATATGACTGGTGAGTGTGAAAGATCCTAATTGGGTAACGGAAGCTGCATGGCTAGTGATGGCTAGATTGGGAAAGCAGAATGAATGAAATCCCTGCTGTGTTATTTATTTTTTTAAATCCTCATATTTGTGCTTTTTAGGTTTTGAGAATGCAACTGTTTCATATGAAAAATCTCTTCAAGACGTGTCGATTTTCAAAGGAGTAAGCCTTATGTTTTCACATTCATGTCACATTATTTGGGCCAATATGTACAAAATTTCACCTCCTGTATCACACCAATAATAATGTCAGTATGCTTGTTATCTCTCAGGGTTCTTGAGCAGTTTGACACTCTTCCATGTCACCTGACCGAGGATCTGCACCTCTTTTCCTTGACTGACTTTTTGTCTGTGCGCAATGGAGAATTGGCCCCCCGAATGAAGGAGTTGCTTAAACTCGGCACTGTGCACGTAGCTGGCTGCGTGGTAAGAGAACCTTGGGTTTTATTCAGTACATGGACTGTTTATTTATTGGTTTATGTTTGTGATTACCATAACTAAATTTAAGGATTTTATTTACATTGTCCTGTTCAGCCTCTTTGTCTTCTAATTCTAAATACCAAAACAAGTATTCAATTACCAAAATAATTTTATTTAGCTGATGTCTTAGCTTTGTGCTTGTTCTCTCTTCAACGGACAATCTTCATTTAATATTTGCAAATCTTTCATTGATTTGAATGCAACCTTTGAGTTTGAATTTGCAGGATGCAAGTTGACCTTATTTATTGGAGTTAGAAGTAAGTTCTTCCATAAGAAATAATGTGTTCCTGTCACCACCGTCAAAACCTTTAACTGTACAGTAACATTTACGTATATCCTAATTGTCACACAAATGTAAATTTTTTTTTTATTAGTAATACAATAAATGACAAATGTGTGTTGTTAACATCCAGAGTTCCCATGGGCTTCTCATAACTCTTGTTGAAGCTGATATTTGCTTCAGAATAAGCGCTGCAAATAAGTCACACCAAGCCAAAGATCAAACACTATCTTAGACAGTGTTTTTCCTGCCCAACAGTGTGATATGCTTATGCTTATGCTTGTGTCATGTATGACATCATCAAAGTCAGAAGTTTTAAGGTTTTTGGTGACATATTTTTCCTTAAATTATTATTAAATTTCCATTCAACACAAGTTGGCACAGGTGCTCCAACATAAAAAGTAGATGTTTGTTGACCAATCACAACTTTTACCCAGAATTCAAACTGATGGGTGATTTATAATCCAAGATCAAAATTTTCTCTCAGTTCTTTGTTGAGATTAGACGCTGTTCTTGTTATAACGTCAAAACAAATTACAAGGGTTCCTTGGTGTACAGCGGTGATCTAAGCCACATTTATACGAGAGTCAGAATGTGTTGTTTACCTAAGCCTGCGGTGTTTCCTAATGTTTACAGAGTAAAGCCTCACATTTACTTATTTGAAAATGTACCTATCAAATCGGAGGGTTAGTATACTGGCGCATTGAGGCAACCGCTTATATCTGCGAATACTTCTCCTTTTTAGTTTAAAATTGCTTACTTTGTCAACCAGAATCCTTTGCTGTACCCTGACCAATGATAGAACCCAGTTTGGGGTTTTGTGCATTTTGGTCCTGCAAATCCATCCTTGTCTCGTAACAGTGTCATTCTAGCTATTGCTAAATGAAGTTAACACCATCTTTAATCAAGGACTATATTATATATATATAATATTATGGAGCACCAAAACTCAAAACAAATAAATGACTAAATAAATAAATAAATGACTAAAAGTGAAAATAAAAATGGATATAAAAAATATTATTTAAAAATTGAATTAAAAAAATATGGAAATGGAAATAAACGACCTAAAAAAAAAAATAATTACACACACATATATATATATATATATAATTTTAGAATTATATTATTTTTTATGTCAATTTTTATTTTTAGTCATTTATTTATTTAAATTTTTTATTTTTGTCCGTTGCTGGAGTTCTCCAATGCAAGCCGGTGAGACTTCCTTGTTCGCCGATCCCACTCACTCGACCATTGAAAGGCCGTTTGTAACAACTCAAGACACGCTTAGGATCGCCTCCTCATTTGAACATTTTGTCCCGGCAGTATGGACCAAAACTGCCAAAATTATAAATAAATAACTAAATAAATAAATGACTGAAAGTGAAAATAAAAACAAATATAATTTTAAAAATTTATACAAATGTATTATATATATATATATATATATATATATATATATATAATTTAGTTGTTTTTATTTCCATTTATATATTTTTTTATATCCGTTTTTATTTTCACTTTTAACTGCCAAAATTCAAAAAAAAAAAAAAAAGACTAAATAAATTGACTAAAAGTGAAACTAAAAACAAATATAATAAAAACATTGAATACAAATGTATTATCTATATATATATATATATATATATATATATATATTTTTTTTTCACTTTTAGTCAATTTATTTAGTCGTTTTTTTTAATTTAGAATTTTGGCAGTTTTGGTCCTCCATACCTTTATAGATTAATCTTGTCACAAAGCTATAGTAAGTGCTTCATTTTGGTCAACCATGTCCAGTATTAACGCTCTTGCTCATCTGTGTATTGATCTTCTCCAGTTGTGCCAGGCAAAGGGCTTCGTGTGTGAGTTCTGTGGCAACGACAAAGACATCATCTTCCCCTTTCAACTGAGCAAGTGCCAGCGCTGCGAAGGTGAGCCCTCTCTGCTGGTAGCAGGCCTGGGTGGCCTACGAGTGCCCCCTCGCCGGAGCTCAGCTCCCAGTGTCTGGATAGACTGGAAGATCTCCAAACCTCGTAGGCTGGAAAGGGCTCTCTCCAAGGACCGGAGGGAGGGGGAGGGTGGGGAGCAGGATTTCGAGTCAGCTGAGAGGGCGGAGGGCGGGGACCAAGAGGAGTCGACACATAATACAGACGCGACAATGGGAAAAGTGGGATTATTTGGGCGTTTCTCTCCTGGGAGATTGGTGAAAGCTCTTACATTGCACCTCGGAACTGAAGACGATCAGGAGGTGACAGGCGGGAGCGAGTCTCAGAAGGAAGGCGAGGAAGAGGGTGATAAAGGAAACGAGGAGAGAGGCGAGGTTTTCAGTAAAGACGGGTGTAAGAGTGAAGAAGGTGAAGATGGTCATGCAAAAAAAATCAGTTTGCTTAAAATTCTCCACTTGGAGCGACTGAAGCAGAGCTTCTCTAAGAGTGACAGGAAGAACAGCGACAGCGAGACGTGTAGCAGCCAGGAAAGTTTAGAGGAACTGGGGACAAGTCAAGGCAGGAAGGACAGATGGTTTGGTCGTCTAGGCAGGACCTTCTCTAAAGGAGACACCGACGATATCAAAACGGAAGAAAAACATGAAGAGTCTGAGAGAATATTGTCTGAGTCTGGAGGTGGCGCTGTGGAGGTGGGTGAGGGGAAAGTTGTAAACGAGACTGAGGTGAGCGTGAGAGACGAGGACAGCCGCGACACGGACGACGGACAAGTGGATTTGGCTCCGGTCCACACCAACTGGCGAGCTCGAAAGACTCGCAGAGCCCGCAGAGTCACTCGAGGCAGACAGACATGTGAGGAGAGGGAGAATGATGGGGCCAATGAAGAAGACGTTCATGGATGAGAAATAGACTCTGCTGTGTACAGCAGCACAAAATGATTCATACTGTGGCACATTTTTAGTGATTGGTTTTTATTTGGTGAATGAGTATTTTGTAGAGCTTTTTAAAATATTTCCTGAAAGAGAAATTGAGATGACTTTATTATTGTATTGGGCTTTCTTTCTTTTTTTTAATACGAAATTGGATTTTCAGCAAAGCCACAATTTGACACATTCATGAAAATGGTTTGAAATCTTAATTTTGTTGAGTTGCAGGTCTGTCACTTTCTTTCGGTGGTAGTAACTGAGCACTTTGGTGGTTTGGGGGAATTTCTAAATTTTGGTCACTTGGCTTGTGAATGCACAGATGGTGGACTGTTAAAACTTTTTTTTTTGGGGGGGGGGGGCACGTTTGGTGGTGGGTGACTTGAGGTAAAGATGTTGGGCTTCTTTCTTGCTTTGCTCTATCCGCCTTCAGCTTGTTCCTTTTCAGGGTAGATGCATGTTTAAGGATGCCAAGACTTAAAAACACATTTAAAACCACTCTTTCATTTGTTGAATGTGTCAAAGAGGAGTCAACATATCAATCTTTGCGAAATAAATTGTTCATTACGTTTTTGATATTCCATGAAACATTTCTATAATGATTGCAGCTTAATATATAAACAATATATGCAATTGACAGAATGAAACCGGTTATTATATATTTACTTGAGAAGATTAAAGTAAAAGCCATTTTAAAGTCAAATTAAGGACTTCATTTTGACTATTTCAGGCTCTGTGAACGTCCTGAAGTGCTAATTTACACAATTGTTTGAACACGCAAGCACAAAATCCCCCAGTCAGATAACGACTTTGGCGATGTATGGTGTGACATGCAATATTTGTCGGACTGCGGCAATTACTTTCAACGCAACAGGGCAGAAGTGAGTCAGGTGTTTAATTTATTAAAATCCCGTAAATGGTCATCTAGAGCTGAAAGAGCAGAACAACAACAGAAGAGTGGCACAAAAAAGAGGTGGAAAAATGGCGGCTTGTTCAGGCAGTGTGAAAGGGCTTAATGTTTACACTTCTGCATTTCATTGGAACATTTCTCAGCATGTTGCACTTTGATTCCATTTGATTGTCAGGTCGTCATGTAAAGGTATTGATGCCATTTTAAGTTTATTTTAGTTTGAGTGTGTGTTTTTTGTTTTTCTTCATTTTGACATCCCCATGCTGTTACTTGAGTTTCATTCCACATGAACATGAAATAAACACATTTTGGAATGTTTTACTCATCATTTCGTGTCAGTCCCTCATAGTTGGTCATATGTGTGAAAGTCGTGTAGATAAGCGCAGTCGGCAGTGTCACTTTCCTGCTTGCTATTCCCTCCTGCCTCGCTGCTCCTCACCTTTGCACCTTTTATAGTCTGCCTCGCATTCTGATTGGCTGGCACCGTTCCCTTAAGGCACAACCGGTTGGACTGGTTATTTTCTTGAAACATGTTTGCAATCTGACGCCCGTGTTATGTTCTTTTGACAGCATTACAACTAACTTGTTTTTTGTATGATGTTTCTCCACCCAGACTGCCATGCTTGTTACCACCGCGTCTGCTTCAGAGCAACCAAGGACTGCCCCCGTTGTCAGAGGCTGGCCGAGCGCCGAAAGAGGATGGCGCGCAGGAACATGGAGCAGCAAGAGGACGAGGGCGGCGGAACTTAGTGGGAAAACGTCGAGACAAGACGTAGCGGAAGAGCACAATGTGATTGTAATGCCTCCGTTCTGGCCGGCCATGTGCTTTGTCAAACTAACTGTTATTTTCTGCAAGCACCTTTTACTCTAGCACTTAATACTGGAGAACGCGTCCAATAAGAAAAAGGAGTTTTGTGCAGCTTTTGTGAGAAGTGTTTGCTGCCATGCCAGGTGAGATGTTGCAATTTCTCTATTAGAAAGGCAAGCTATGGTGCAGCGCCATGCCACAGAGCCAAAACTTGTTCAATATCATTGGCACTTAATGTTTTCCTCTGCAGTAAAACATGCACATAACTAATAATCCAGGGTTATTTGTTTTGTTTTTTGTTAGCTTCTGGCAACAAGTGGCATTTACACGCTTCAGACATATTTAGGACTTGTAGTTTTGATTTAAAACGGATGAATTATTTAAAAAAAATAGATTCCAAGTACAAAAAAAACCTTTGCAAATGGTTTTCAATGTACATTCCTCCCGTGTGTTTTAATTGATTTTTTTTGTTTTTGTTTTTAGTGATTTATTTTTAGACACCTGTGCCTCAAGACCAAAAAGATTGGCAGGGCTAGCTAGCCAAGCTAATTATAGAGCTTAATAGCCACAAAAGATGATGAAGAGCCATCTTAAAAGGTATAACCACAGCATAACTCACAGATAAAATAACATTTTGGCCAGAACTTTGCGGCATTCTAAACAGAAAACATCTGAATACTTCAGTCAGCCTTTTTGTTTCGGATGGTTGGCTATGTTCAAATATTAGTTAGGCTTGTTGGTATGCTGATAAGGAACATAGCAATGCTGCACCATAAGCTAAATCTATGCATTTTCAAACTAATGCTAGCTGTGTGGCCAAAGCTAGGGAAGACTTATGACTGAGCTCGAGCTAGCTAGCAGCACATCGACTAGATTTAGCCGTTGAGCTAAAACCAGGACAAAATGACCGAGGTAAAGCCAGCAGCACACCTTTAGTTAGGAGTGGGTTAGCAGCAGTTGAGCTAAAAGCGAGGGCAGCGGTAAAAGCTAACTGCCTTGTGTTGGTCCAGTAAGATTTCAGTGATGAAAACATTCTTAATGCTCATTGCTTTGTTACACTTTGAATTGTGTGTTGTGTTATTAGACTGACTTCATTTAGCCGGTATGTCAACCTGCTGTACTTTATGCACGAAGGTTTACACAAGCGTAATCAGCACTTAACTTTTCTCCAAATGTCACTGAATTGGCATTCCTGGAGAAATTTCAATTTATTGCACTGACATTTTATTTTTTATTTTTAGGGAGGGGGATGGAAATGTTAAATGTTGGATTATTTTCTGATGTTTATCAGAACATTATTATTCACTTGACCAGAACTGGTGCACACATTCGCGTATATGCGCTCCATGCCAAATGCACACTTAATTGAAAACAAAAACTAAGCCTAAATGGCCTTTTTTGTTTGATTGCTTTTGCCTCAAAATATTACCTCCATAAATCAAAACTGTAACAAAAGAAAATATTGGAAAATCACAAAAAGAAAGTTGTTATCCATCCTTTTCCTTACCTTTTCAAATGGCGTCATGCCAACTTGTTTGGTCCTATTTATGGGTCCACCCGAAGGAGACCAAAGTACTATCGTCCTTATAGAAATCTGTCCACGAGCATTACAGAGACCAACTTAACATGAATTGACAGCCTAGCCTCTTCTGCTGATACTGAAGGTTCTGAACCCACAAATCCTATGTTTGATTGAAAGTGTATTACAGATGAAATTATTTTCTAATATTGAAATTAAAATGTTTATAATGATTGTGTTTTATTTAATCATTATGGAATTTTATTGACAATAAAAGAATGGCAAGACTGTTGATGCGGGTTGTTGCTTGTTTGCTGCACTCGTCCACACTTTTAATGTTCCGTCAGATGTATTTTTATTTATTGTAATTACCACAAAGTGCAATGAAAATTAAATATTGACTTAGAAGAAGAGCCTAGAAGAAAAAGAAGGGACAATATCAGCACTCCTACCTAAGGTATGGATGAATCATTTATTGCTATTTGATTTTGTGTAATGTGTTGTGACAGGCTCACAAAAATCAAAAATGGCCCTGAACTCCAGCCTAAGCTTTACTCGCCGTATTCTGGAACTACTGCTTTCTGCCAAATAAGATGTTGATGGATGTTTTGCACTTTTTGTCTCAGCTAAGCTGGGCTGATCCAGATGCACCACATAGTGATTATGACCAGGGCGTAGCAAGAGATAAGCAGGAGATAGATGCGGAAGAGCAGGAAGTCGAGGACATATCCAACATGGCACCATTGATCTTGCAGCTCGTTTTCCTTCTGCATGGAACTCAGGTGAGCACGGAGCTCGCTCAGGTGATGACATATCTGCTGTAGTTCGGCCATCGCGGCAGTGCCTGGTAAGTAGATGATTGGGTCACTTTACAGTCGGAAATATGATGTTTCACCAATTTGGCAAACATTTTTTTAAATAAAAGCATTAAATGTATTCACCTTCATTGCTGATTGGATTTTCGGCTGATGTCCTGCTTTCTGATTGGATGAGCGGACCAGGCACTTGCGAAGGTTTTTCCGGAGTCACAGATGGAGGCTGTGACTCTTCTTGCCAGCGGTAACAGATCAGGTTGGCGATGTGTTTAAGGACCACCAACCTCACCCAGCGTGGGACTTCTTGGTATTTCATGGAGTTGTTGTGGAGAACGTTCGTAATGATGACAGTCTCCAGTAGACTGATCACCATTAGGGCAAGACACACTGAGAAGTAGATACCTGCATTGGGGAATACACATTGATTAGCGAGAACGTGAGGGAGCAGTAGCACTACAGAGGAATGTGACTTTCTGTGTCTAATATAATAAATATGATAGTATTTTTTAAAGGTATAATTATATATATTTATGGATGTATTCATAAAAATAATGTATTTTTCATTCTAATAATAAAAAATATATTTTGTGTATTAAGAATGTGTAGTATGCACCCACACTAGTTTAAACATGTCATACAATTTAATATTCCATTTATGGAATATGAATTAATCAGCAAAATCCACCAATTTATCCATCTCAGCTGGCAGCCATTTTGCCACTTGCTGTTGACTGAAAATGACATCACAAATGATCAGGGCTCAGGCAACGGCCAATCACAGCTCAGCTTGCAAACATCACATGACCAAACCCTGCAAGCAGGTTAATTGCGATTGGTTGTTACCTGAGCCCTGATCAATTTTGATGTCATTTTCAGTTGACAGTAGGCCTAAGTAGCAAAATGGCCGCCCCCTGTGATGAATAAAAACTGGTGGATTTTGCTGCTCAATTCATATTTTACAACCACAATATTAATCAGAATGCCATGTTAAGACTGGTGGTGCTGCAGAGAACATTAAGAAAAATTTGCGGTAGACATCCTTTTTAACACAGTTAGTCTACAAATGAGAGTTAAAATTAACATGCTAAGTGAAAGCCATTTAGCAACCCACTTCTCTAGGCCTGAGCTCATCTGAAATAGACTTACACAGTGAAAAAGTGTGCTGTGGTCTGACGAGTCCACATTTAAGTTTTTTGTGGGAGAAGTCATGGACTTCGAGTCCTCCTTATTTCAATGTTAATCATGATGGCGGTACTTGTATAATTTAGTATTTTTTTAATAGGTTGTATCAGTGTAAAGTGAAACCAATTTGATAAGCACTGCACTGGTGCACATGTCCTAACCTCTGACCTATGATGGGTGTTCCATTGGCGGTGCTGGGCAGCAGGTCATTCATGATGAGCAGGAAGACGGTGTAGCCCAGGATGAGTGTCATCTTAAAGGAGGCCCGATCCACGCTGTGGGGCGGCAGGTAGAATGACAGGATATCAATGATCATGAGGAAGGAGCTGGGGATGAGCAGGTTGACCACATAGAGCACTGGCCGTCGTTTTATCACCACCTGGACAAGGAAAAGGAAGTTTTCAATGGGAGCGTGATCCCTAAAATGTTTCCCTCGTGAGATGGGAGTATGAGTTTCACTCACCCAAAAAGTAATGATATCCCATTCGTCAATCCCAAACTGCAGGATTGAGGTCTCTCCCAGTATGTCAACCAGTTCCCACTCTCCACTGGCTTCCAGGTAACGCTTGGAGTTCCCGGACATCTCTTTGAAGGTCAATGCTGGGCTTACCCTCACGTCACGTACTAGAGAACAAACAATTACGAATGGTTTGCTGGCGTACAACCGCGTTGTGTGTTTTCTTACTGGTGTGCATGTAGGAGCCGAAGGTAAAAGTGCAATTCTGCACATCGAAAGGAAAACTGAAGATCTCCAGGTTGCAGGCCGAGACGAGACGCAGCATCCTGTCCCAGCGAATGTGACCCGTGTGGTTGACGTAGACGTATGGACAAGCTTGGGAGACGTCATCGTCCACACTGGATGGCGAGGTGGGTGGTTTAGGCAGACAAACGCATTTAGTTTGATCCAGCGATCCATGCGGGAATTATCAGGTATGTCGGCACAATCTAATGAAATCCAATAACTTTTTAACTTGTTTTTATTTGTCTAATACAGTATGTGATGATATGATAATAAATGATAAATTCACAATGAGAAGTAAAAAAAGTTTTTTTTTTTTGGTATAGTAATGCACAAAAACAGCAGCAGCAACCACCACCAAAAAACAACCTTCAAAAGTAATACAATCAGATTTTTAACACATCTCTTGGATTATACATTATTATTATTTATATAAGGTGTGTTTTCTTAGTTTATAAGCAGTTTTATGGAATGTAATTAAATTAAGATTTAATCACTTAAACATGTTATCAGAATAGGACCTCATGCAAAAAAAAAAGACGTACAACTCATAGATGATGATATCTGGAGACCAGAGTTTCTTCACGGGGAGCGAAATCCTGGAGACTCCGTCACACTTGTCAGGATCCCAAACTAGAAACTCATGATGCCAAAACTGCAAAAAAGTAATCAGTGTGTCATGATTTCCATTGTGTTTCTGGAATGAGATATTTACTGTGAAATAACAAGGCAAGCGTTGGCTGCCCTATAGAATCAGAGTAAAATATTAAATACTCTATAGCCTACAGTTTTACATAATTTAATATTATATACCTTCTGTATTTAAAAGAGCAAATTTGTCATTACAGTTGAGGTTCCTTTTAAGGTAGTTTTTTTATTTGGGGTTATCATATCATATATTGTTACTTAAATATTAATAAATAAACACATAAACTAAATAAGACAAACATTTGGGGCTCTGTTTTTGTGCCATTTCTTGGTAGAAGGTTGTGCACCATTGTGGAATGGAACGCAGTCAACTCCTCGGCCAATCGAAGCGGCTCCCTCCATTCCCATTAAGATCAGGCCAGTGGAAGTGCACATTGCCGAAGTAGAAATTGACTCGCTGTGGCCCGTGCATGACATTGGCGTGTGCAAAGTGCGTTCATACAGGTAGACTGCCAAATTTCCCTTTACGGATGATGTCGTCAGCCATATCATGTGACATGAGCAATTGGAGACCGCCTTGCACCCTGATCGTGCAGTTCTGTCCGTGAAGCGCAACACGGTCCCAAACATGGTTGACAAGACGAAAATGACAATACGTCCGTTTTTGTTGTGCACAGGCACCAGTCTACAAAAATGTTAAAGATTTAAAACTAAAATACAATAATATGGAGGCTACATACCAGTCTCAGCCACAAGAATGTTGTAAGAATCTGGGTCTTCTCATTCTTAAAAACAGCAACACACAAATAAATGCAAATATCCCGTGGTTGTGTTGGAGGCAGATTCAAATTGTAATATGGAAAACAGTGATGATGATGATTACAATCTAACAGAACAACATATGTTAGCCAGTTACGGTCTTCCTGACAGATTCGCTCAATGAATAACCACAATGTGTGAACTCACCACCCCGAGCACCGCGTACAGTGTGAAGGAGATGTTGGTCACCGTGGGATTGCTGAGGTTGACCACCGGTCGGAAAGCTTGTGTGTCAAAAACGGCTTGCATGGATTCATGCGACGGACCGCTCTCGCCTTCTTTACATGACAGTTTGCTGCGACACTCTGACGCTAAGACTGCAAAGGGGAGAGAACATATTAGTTAACGGCAAGTTCTATCATTCACGTAAAAGACAAACAGAGCACATAATACAAACGCTTCAGGTAAAACGAGCAAAGGAGAGAATACAAATGATTACCTGCAATTAACAGTAGAGATGGAATAAGGTTGATTGTCCGACGCAACCAACGCATGTTGGAAGTTTCTTCTTGCTCAAATATAATTAGAATATAATATAATTGAAAGAAAGCTCCAAGCATGAAGTTGAGTTAACTGTTTGATGCAACACTGATTGCCAGCGAGTAGGCGCACACACTTTTATAATTGCACTCGCATCACATTGGCTGATATTGCATGAAAATCCCTGGAGATTACTACAACTCATTGGCAACAATTTAATGCCCGAATACCAAATCTTAATTTGTCATAATCCTTACTGGAAGGCAAGTTTTAACCAGAAAATATAATTTGCCTTTTAATAGCACAAAATGCGGAAAGTGTTAGCAACGTAATAGAATTGTGCTCACATGGAATAATAAACGTCAATGCTTTAAGTTATTAACACGAAAGACATAACCATAAAAGTAATAATGTTACTAAACTGTTAAATACTATAGAGTTACTTTAATTGTTTTAAAAACATATTTTGGCATTTAGAAGACGGTAGTTATGGAGATGTTGTTCAACACCTTCAGTAATCATTCAACCATTTCATTTTTTTAACACCTCCACCTGAGGGACTTGCAGGATAGTGAATTTGACACTCTTGCATGTTAGTATGTTGTTGAATCCTGGTCGAAAAATTATGCAACAATCTTTCTGTAATAAACACATTTTTTTCCCAGTACTTAACCAAATCTTTTTGCCAAAACATTTAGAAAGATCATATTGTCACCCTCTTAAGTTATTATTATTATTATTATTATTATTATTTTGCCTCAATCATCTACTCATGATGCAAATGGTTCAATTTTTTGTGTTCCCTGAAAAATCTGAAAAAAAATGATTTAGGTGATTATTTTAAGGAGGCGTTGATATGTTAGCTGAATTCAAGACAATTGCAAAATGAGTGTTGATGAACATATACAGTACATGAAAAACAAAAAAAATGAATAATAGCAATTATGTTGTTGATGAGGTTGTTCCATCAAGCTATACTCATTCGGGTCACATGTGAGCTGCCCTTACACCCTGCCAGCCAATCACATGGAATTATGAGCATTTTGCACAAAACTTTCAGGTTTCTGCTAGAAAGCAAAATGGATGGAAAATGGAAATAAAAGTCAAGAAAGCCTACTAGAACATCTGAACTTTATTCAGGATGAATCAGAGGCACTTAAAATGATGGAAGGTGGATGCTAACTCCTAGTTAACATGCTTGAATCATATGACCATATACCAATTATGAGAGGGTGTG
Organism: Leptonotus elevatus; assembly: GCF_054856555.1. NCBI lineage: Eukaryota > Metazoa > Chordata > Actinopteri > Syngnathiformes > Syngnathidae > Leptonotus > Leptonotus elevatus. The sequence goes on along the minus strand of NC_141249.1, from coordinate 9,899,490 downwards.
CACACTTATGCAACTTATCATTCATGATTACTGATTGGAACGGTGATTTAAAATAAAACATACAAAATATTTGAACACAAAGCAAAAACGGTTAATTTCTCAATTTAGTTAATAGAATACACAGAATACATGTTATAAAACAATACATGACAAACAATAATTTAAAGGGGAAGTCAACCTGAAACGTTTCTTGACAATAATATGTTATATGTGACTTCACTAGTCTGCCATGACATTCTGATTAATATTACATTTGTGGAGTATGAGTTATGCAACAAAATCCAGCTCTTTTTATCCGTCTTAGGGGGCGGCCATTTTGCTGCCGACTGGATGACATCACAGTTGCTCAGGCAACAACCAATCACAGCTCAGCTTCAGAAAATAGGTGAGCTGTGATTTAGCCGTTTCCAGAATACCATATTTAGCCGAGTGGAGCTGCAAAGAACATATTATTGTCAAGTATTTTGACGGGAGGTTGACTTCCCTTTTTAAAAGGGGAGAAATGACGCTGCTGCTACATTGTCAAACAAGCAGGAAAGTAAATCCGAACAGAATTAAGGCACATGCCAGTTTCTATGTGCTATCATGAGGCGTTGTGTGAGTAGACCCACACGCCGATGATGGTGACGAAGCTGACGGATAAGAAGAGGGCGTAGATGGCGAACAGTAGGCGGTCTACGATGAAACCCACTTGGATCCACTCCTCTGCGCTCGGGCTGACGTTCCTCTCCTGTTCCACTTTCATCCGGATGACTCGGACGTCTCTTCCCAGGCTCCTCAGCTCCTCCACGGCTTTGTCTTCATCCAGCGGCCCCTCTGGTCCGTGGGCTTCCCCCTCACCTGCTCTCGGAGCGGAAGCGTCCATTTCTGTTGCGGAGGAGAAGCTAACGGTAGCTAACAATGCATCTTTGTTATTTGACTTCCTCGTGTCTTCATGTTACCTCGTGTGGCAGGATTTCGGATCATCAGCGCCACTGGTGTTTGCTTGGGAGGAAGCAGAACCAGGCGGCCAATTATGTGGATGACAAACAGCCGGATCCAAGGAGGGACCTCTGAGTAGTGAGCAGAACTGTGCAGCAGGTTGGTGATGAGAATGCTCTCCAGAAGACTCACGACCATCAGAGCCAGGCAAAGGGACAGGAACACATCTGACATGAAAAACACATGACATGTTATGTTAGGCAATTCTTGGACAATGATTTGTAATTTGATGCTGCACATTCCGCAAACCTACTTATGAGCGGTATGGTGTTTCCAGTGATGGGCAGCAGGTCGTTCATGAGGAGCAGGAAGACTGTGTAGCCCAAGACGAGGGTCATCTTGAACAAGGAGCGGTCCACCTTCTGAGGAGGCAGCAGGAAACTGAAGAGGTCCACTGTGATGAGGAAGCAGGACGGGATCAGCAGGTTGACCACGTACAACATGGACCTGCGCCGCACTGAGATCTGTTGGTGGGAAAATTATGAAAATGCGGATATTTTTCTGGAGGCAAAATATTACAGGCAACTTCTTCTTCTGAATTATACTGTATAAGAAGCGTCCTTTCTTCAATCCAGCCCACTAGATAGTTTAGATGTAACCCTATAAAGCCTGAACCATGAAATATATATTAGAGAAAATTAGATGACTTTTGATTTTGTGTCATATTTGATGCATCCTGTCAATAATAAACAGACGTATCAAACATATTAGTACAGTATTTCCAAGAATCAGAAAGAACATTTCCCACTGGTGATACTGCCCTCTAATGGATTATCCATGCAATGCATGTGTCAGATTATATAAATCAGGGTTTAATCGGGAAAAAAATATTATACTCATTAAAAAGAGGCCTCAAAATGTCTTGTATTCAATATGATACGTTTGGCTTTATAGGGTTAATGTAAAAATGTAAAATAATCAAATATGTAATTGGATAAAAATAGATGAATTAATTTTAATTTAATTATTTTATTTTATTTTAAATAATTAAAAATTAAAACAAGTACAAAAATTTGTTTAAAAAAAATCAGTATTTTATGTTTTTTTTTAAATAAATCATTTGAGTAATTATAAATCATATGAATGTGCGAGACCACTATTTTTCAGATCAATACCAGTTTGAGTACTGAAGAAATATATTCACCTGTATGATATTAAGTACCGATACCACTTGTACTTTTGATGCATAAAATTACTCCCCCAAAACAATGACAGATCATTTTAAAGAATGGCCTATATATCACAATATAGCATTCTTTCTTAAAATTGCGTGAAATTAATTGGCAATTTTCTATTATTCAGATTTTTTATTTTTAGTTCCTGATAGGTTGTATCGGCCCGATACCGTCCCTAACAAATAGCCTGTACATATGAGCAATATTATTTTATCATTATCAACTCTTGTTAAACGTTTTATTTTTATCTTATTTCTACCTGATCAGCAAATGATCTATCAGGCCACTTTGAAAATCAGATGTGTTTCTTGAGCACAAAAGTTTGTCCACCGCTGATGTAAAGTAAGTTTACAACCTTTAAGACACAAACAATCCCGAAGTTGACCCTTACAAAGAAGCGAAGCTCTTCATAAGTCTTGTTACTCGAAGTTGGCAACTGCTGATGTAATGCTTTGATTCCAATGAGCTCCCATTCTCCCATCGTCGTCATCATTTCTTTGGAATATTTGAGTATTTCTTCTGATGATGCCAGGTGGCCAATTGTGATCGCAGGTACTGAACGAAAAATCATTTTTGATGACTTTCATTTGAAATACAGTATGAAAAGAAGAATTATATTGAGGAGTTTTAATTCATCGCAACATATGAGACACACAATCAAACAACAGAAGTGCTACAAACTTGTCGGTATGTGAAAAAAAAAAAAAAGGAGCATGGATCAGTTAGTACTTACAGTGCTGCAGGTAGGCGTTAAAGGTCAAAGTGCAGTTCTGGATGTCAAATGGAAACGTGTAGATGTTGAGCCTGCAGGAGCTCACCACCCTTACGGGCTGTAAATCGAACACGGAGCCGTTGTGATGCACGTACGTGTACGGCGTAAATTGAGCCGAGTTCCTCTCCATACTGCAGGAAGCGGACATTTACGTGAATTAAATTGCAACGTGCTGATTTGTACTTTGGTTGAGCTTGAATATTTTCAGGCCGCTAATTATTGCTCCTCCTTCAGGTGTTAATTGACTTACAACTCATTGATGACCATATCGGGGACCCACAGTTCTTTTCTCGGGACTGTAATCCCATAGGCGCCGCACTCGTTTGGGTCCCATCTTACAAACTCATTTTTCCACTTCTGCAACACAGAAGCACTGATAGAGTCAAATAGAAAGAAAAAAAATCACGCGAACCAACAGTCCACCGTGCTGTCATTACTCACCAACATCTGGATGATAAATGTTGTGAGGATCTGAGCCTTTTCATCCTGAAAGAAGAAATCAACATGCGCTTTAAACTGAGAGAACCCGTGACCTTATTTCCGATGAATGGCAAATGTCCCTCACCACCCCGAGAATGCCAACAAGGATGAAGGCAATATTGACATGCGTGGTGGTTGAAAAGTTCACGACGGGTCGAATGGAGCTGAGGTCAAAGACGGGCCTGAGAGCATCCAGCAGGGCGGGGCCGTCGGGCCGAGAGCAGTTGGGCATGATGAAGCTGCACGATGCTAAACAAAGAGCAAGGACAGTCGGCAACGAGGTGAGCCGGCAAAAGGAACATGCTGTGCAATGTTGGGTCCGCTTTTAAAAACATTGACTTAAAATCAGCTCTATAGAACCGTGTTATCTTATTTTGAATTATATTATATCTAAATATGATGGACCACCAAAAAAAAAAACTGTTCAAATAAACAATTTATTTGCCTTAATCTCTCTGCATTTTATTCTATTTACAAGTCACCTACAAAAATTCTACATAATCTCAAAATAATGAAATTGTACATTTTAGCACTGTACTGCAGGGCTGGACTAGCTATCTGGCGTACAGGGCAGATGCTCGGCGGGCCGATGTGGTGCTATTCAATAATTATTTTTGCTCCATTTTACCCCAAGAGGCCGGTCCACAATTTAGAGGGAGCTGCCCATTTATCCATTTACAATATAAGGAGCAAACTGAACCAATAAACATCATAGGTAGAGCTACGTGGTAGCCAAGTGTGGTCAGGAATTGGGCTGGGCTCAGCTGACTGGTCGACTCCAGTACTGCTGTACTGTATTACGTACAAACTGGATTGTACTGCATCAAAAAATGTCCTAGCATGGCAGACAGCTGGAAATATTTTGTCACAAAATGCTTTATTTTAACATGATTTTAGAGAGTTCAATTTTGAAAATATATTATTTTCATAGTTTTCATAAAAATGCAGAAATAAAAGTAATGCAAAAATCGTTTTTTTTTACAAATTACAATATCTAACATAAAATAAGGCATCTCACTGAATGGCCCTTATTTGATGGCCCTTTCAGACTGCTGATGACATTTAGCCAGGAGGCTATTAGCATTGGCTCAAAAAGTCAATAACAAACAATTAGAGGAGGTTCGCAAAATAGATGCGGTCTGCATGTTCTTACCATGTGTGAAGAGAGAGATGAAGATGAAGAGAACCACACAAGGCTTGACTTTCTGCGGGCAGCGCTAAAAACATTAACAGCGGGTCAAAAGTGCTTGTTAGGGTGAGTTAATGGTGGGATTGTGTAAAGTGCTCCCATTTCAGTCAATTACTTTCATACTTGCCCTCTTTAATTTCTTTCTTTCTTTCTTTCTTTCTTTGTGAATGTGCTGCAAAAGTGCTGGGGCCTCTACTTCCTGGCCACCAATATAAATGCTCTAATAACATCTCTATATGTGATCTACTACTTTCACTTTGAGAGAAGCTATTACATTCAACCCCAAATTTTCCCATTACACACCATAATTGGGAGTCACTTATGTACCTATTTTACCCCAAAACACAATCAAAATGACCCTCCTAATATAATTTCACGCAGCAATCTAGAGTCAATTGACTGGGTCTCTTTGTTATTTTTATTTTTTTCAGTTTTCAATGCAATGAGTGGTTTCTGGCACCTGTTGAAAAAAGAAGAAGAGATATTTCGCCTTTAACATTTGTTTTTATTTGTTTGCTTAACCTTAAATTATACAGGTAAGGCAATCGAGAACAGATTCTCATTTGCAAACATGAACTGGTAGCAGACATCACAGTAAAACAAAGCAAATAAACCTTTTTTTTAAGCTGTTTTCCTGAAGGGAACCTTCAACTTGGAAAATTATTGCTGCGGTTAGCTGCTCTGGCTAACTCCTGCTAGCCCGGTCACTCGCCTTGGCTGCTCTCTCTCTCTCCGAATAGTAATTGGGTATAGGCTAGGAAAATATGGTCTCTCTGAGCCACCGTAGTGTGCATGCGTGCTTCAAAATCATTGCATTTTATTAGTTCACCACTAGATGTCACTACAAAATACCAACGTCGGAACAACTAAGAGAAATTGAAATGAAGAATGAGGATAAGCCCAAACTATCAAGTATTTGTCCATATCATTTTATTTTTAGTATTCTATACTTTCACATAACATCTAATCAGCACTAATTGTATATGAGGGATAATTTAACAACCACTCTTCAAAGCAGAGATGGCAAATCCAGATCCAGAAAGTAAAAACAGCAAGGGAGCTCTTTAGCTAGCTCCCCGGGTGCTCAGTTACCTGCTAGGGAGCTCGCTAGTGTTAGATTATTAACATTGTTTTTCTGTTTCAATTTATATTTTAATCGTTTTTGATATTAGTTAGAGCTGTGTAATAATAAGACAACAGTTAATTCATATGTTAGTCAATCTATAGTCCTTTGTTCTCTTCTCTGGGAAATAAATGTCTAGTAAGGTTTCTGAGTTATCTAAATGAGGGGATGTTTGAAAGTGCAATCAGAGGTCTGTCCATAAATTTCCTGGTGCAAGGAGGTGCCGGGGACCAATTGTTTACCCACATCTGGAGTGGACTGAGATAGGAACGGAGTAGGATTATCAAGTTGTGTATTTCACTCTGCTGACAGGACAAGATGACAGGGGGGGAGTATTTTTTCTAAACACTGTTTTTGTATAAGTGTGCAAGAGCAGAGAGCGAGAGGCACACTTTGCGGTCACTGCTGATTGAACAAGGATCCAAAGTGGCTTCGGAAATTTCTGAATAATAAAAGCTTGCAAGAAACTTCTTCACGAGATCTCAACTTTGAGTTTTATTTTGAACACGCAGGAAATCAAAGAAATGATTTCTAACACTAGCTAGCACAAGGGGGTTGTGCTAGCTAGCGAGCTCCCTAGCTAGCTCCCCGGGTGCTCGGTTACCTGCTGTTGAGCTAGCTAAAGGCAAACTGTGGCAGGGTTTGCCACCTCTGCTTCAAAGTAACATAATAAATTAAGCATGTCAAAGTTGTAATCTACTGGTTATAGGATTTGACCCAGATGATCTTGATGGTGATGAAGCTGACACATATGAAGAGTAGGTAGATGCCAAACAGCAGACGGTCCATGATGTAACCCACCTGGATCCATTCCTTTGAGCTCTGGTTGCTCCCAAACTCCTCCTCCACCTGTAGGCGGAGAACCTTCAGGTCTCCACCAAGGCTCCTCAGCTCCTGCAGGGCCCTCCCCTCCACTGCCGATCCCTTCTCCTCGTGAGGGTCGACATCACAGCCGTGCTGTGCGGACACATTTCTGCCTCTTGTGTCTGTTAAGACAGATTCAATGTATGGGGTTTATCAGAAAAGTTCCAGGGCTGGTGTCACAAAAGATATCGTAACCTAAACTATGAGATCCTATGATATTTACTTTGTACAATGTGTGAGAAGAGGTGATTAACCAGCACTGATATCTGTATACCTGCATCTTTGACTTCTTCCCAAGGCATTCCAACAAGACGACCCAGGATGCGCAGAACAAGCACACGTATCCAGTATGGAACAGGAGAGACGTTTTTGGAGCTGAGCAGCAATTTGGTGATGACAATCGTCTCCAGGAGACTGGCCACCATCAGGGCCAGGCATAAAGAGAAGAACACATCTGGCATAAAAGACAGGGGTAAGTCACGCACACATTCAGTGGTCAAGAATTAAATAAACAATTGTAACCCGAGCAAAGAAATCTATACAAGTTCCTTCTTGTTTGCTTGAGATTTGAATTGCCACGACATGGAAATCCGTACGTGTTTGCCCACACTGTTTATGGATCATGCAAATGATCAATGCTGCCAATGTCACACTTCACCACACAGGAATTTGTTTATAAAATTGTTGGGCGCGTGTGCTATTATTGATGCAGTCTCACAGACTGCTTTGCGGGGAGACCTCTGAACATGAACACGCATTAATTATTTTCCTTTCGACTTTTCCCTTCAGGAATTTCAAATTGTAAACCCATGACAGACGTCCATCTATCCAACCATTTTCTATCCCGTAGTGTTCATTTTGTTAATGAAAACTAAACACAAATATTTTGGTCAACACACATTTCACTGGACGAAAACTAGACTAAAACCCTCATCCCTAAACAATAACTGGGACTAAATCAGTATGCATTTTCGCAGACAAGACAAAAATGCACTCCACTTAATAAAAACTGGACTAAAATTTATGAACATTTTAGTTCATAAACAAAAATGAGATTAAAATTATATGATTTTGTAAAATCCTGTTTCTGCTAATCTGTCACTGTGCCATTGTCATGTAACACATAGTGGACACCCCCTTCCCCCCCTCTTTCAAATCTGCAACTTGCAGTGAAAAAAGCACAAACACGTGGGACAGACGTCACAGACAGGAGAAAAAAAAAGTAGGGGAGACCGAGGCTGGTAAATTGTCACAATTTTTTCTCCACCAGAGGGCGCAACGAAAAAGTGCAATACTAGTTTTCTTCGTATAAATGGGGTTGTGTACTGTCTGAGAAGAGAATAGCATATTGTGAACTGAGATGAGTGCCAGTTATCGGTTTTGCACAACCCAAAGTAAACATTTTTAACTTCATATATTTTGAAACAGGTGTCGTACATAGACAAATTCTAACAGCAAATCATGTGGACTCGTTAGAGGAGAGATTCAGGTATCGTGTCATGCCTCAGTCACTGCTCTGTTTTAATCTAACTAGAGCAAGTATTAGCCAAACATGGCCTACATGACAGCAGCTCCTAAGGACTTTATTCTATTTCATAATATTTTATGTTATTGTTTGCTCAATGACTATGGTAAATTTTCAAGATCAATGATAAACAATTTCTCTGGCTGTAAAAAACAAACAAAAAACCCCAGGAGAACAAGGATAATTTTGTCCTTGTTTTATTAGTTGCAAAATCCAGTGTGACATCTTACCCCATATAGTGTGAAAACTTACCCATTGGTGGGGCAACATGTCACATGTTCACTCCCTCTATTTGATGGCTTTTTAACTCTGCACTGACTCAAGGTATGAAAATGACATAAATACAAAAAATATACCTAAGACTTTGGTCTTTCATCTGGTATACATTGTGTTTATATATGATGTATTGATTCCCAAAAATATATATATAAATTTAAAAAAATGATACAACTAGCCCCGGTCTCCCCTAAATTAAAGTTTGAATGTAACAATCCAACGGCTAAAATGTTCCAACAATAATGTTAATCCGACCGCTAACTAATGCTGGCTAATTTACTAGCTTCTAGCACAGAGCCATAGTAGCCACTTGTTGATATGCTGTAATTGTGTGTGAAGTTGTTTTTCAGCAAAAAGATGAGAACATTATAAATGAAATAGTTTTAGATCTGAAATGTTCAACATTATCTGCTAACAAAAAAACACACAATTTTATACATATATAATTTCTTGGACTAAAATGCTAGATTTAAAGTCGACTAAAAATGAACTCAATAAAAATGGGATGAGGTTGACTAATATGATAAAATGGTAAAAATCTAGCGTGATTGAAAGTGTACTAAAACTGAGACAAAATTTAAAAATGTCTGATAAAATTAACACGACTATCCCGCTTGTCCACATTACAGTTTCATGTGAGCTGGATCTCAGATGATATAGAGCGAGAGAATTACTACTTCTCTCTTGGTATCGAATGTGCCACAGATTCTGTTCCCGTGCCTTTTTAATTGTTAGCTCCAATCAATAGTGCAGTTGGAGCAGGAACTTACAGATTCCTATTTTGTGGCTCTATTTTCATGACTTTTGCAAATCTGGTGCAACGTGTCATAAAACTGCACAGAGGCGCGTTAGACCTGGTGTTGGTTATTTCGCAGCCCGCATAAAAAAAAACGTGATCGTGAGTGTGGCACTTACTGATGATGGGGATGGTGTTTCCTGTAATAGGCAGCAGGTCATTCATGAGGAGCAGGAAGACGGTGTAGCCCAGGATGAGGGTCATCTTGAAGGAGGAACGGTCCACACTTTGCGGAGGTAGCAGGAAGCTAAAAAGGTCCACTGTGATGAGGAAAATGCTGGGGAGCAGCAGGTTGACCACGTACAGCGTGGACCTGCGTCGCAGTCGGATCTAGCCAAAGAATTGAAAACATTTTGCTTCCTTTGGACTTTGATGAAGTATTCTTATATTCAGATTCGGTTCATTTGCATGCAATGCAACCAGACATACGTGAAATTGAAGCTCGTCCGCGTGGGTAGGGTGATGATTCAGCTTTAAGGCAGTGATGCTCAGCAGCTCCCACTCCCCTAAAGTGGTCATCACCTTCTTGGATTTGGCTGTGATTAATTCGTCAGATATCGACTGGGACACCGTCATGTCACTTGCTAAACAAAAGAAAACATGTTTAGCTGTAAAGGCCAGAATGTATGGATTTTGTATTATGAAGAAAAAGGTAACATTTGAGTAATTTTGTTTGTCATGTTAGTGACTGTAACATACTTTATATTCATGACTCCAACATTTATGTATGCTATGAACTTGTTCCTCTATGATTAGTCAATTTGAAGTCAATCTCGTTAATTCATTCAAACCCAAACACATATAAATGTGTTTTTTAATACTTTGTCCTTAACTCCCCAAAACGTAAGTATACGTTTTTTAAATGTTTTTTTTTAGTGCTAGAACATACAGATGTAGCTTCAGACATGAAGAGGTAGCTTAAAGCAATGGTAGTTATTACAAAAAAAAAGAGATTAGCCAGGGCCACGTTGCAACAAGCTCTTGTCCCCAGTGTTTTCAACAGGTTTCTTAGCTATATTCTAATGCTAATTGCTACATAACAGAAACTGATACAAATATAAAAAAAATTCATGATGAAAGAAGAGGCTCAAATTTTTAATTTTTTTTGTAGGTTCCATGTTTTTATAGTAATAGAACACAATATTCTGTGGACCTAAATCAAAATCAGTCAAAATCCGGTAAAACGGCGAAGGGGGTTGCTTCAGTGAAAATGGCTGGAAGTTAATGACATCAACCATCTAATGTGAATCTATCCTTTCTTTAACGGGGGAAATCCTCTGGATTTGAATTAATGCCTATTACCAGCAGCCAGACGCGTATTTAGGCCATTTTTGGGGGTGCTTCAGCAATATATATTTTTACTGTGTGTTCTTTTTAACAAGCTAGGAACTTATAGCAATAATATATATATATATATATATATATATATATATATATATATATATATATATATATATATATATATATATATATATTAACAAAGCATTCCACAGTAGCATAGGGGACATTTTCAAATTACAGAATTTAGGAAATTAAATTAGCTTTTAGCATTCTTCCTAAAAAACGGGACAAATTGTGTCCAGGGAGAGATTTTTTTTTCCCAGAAGAGCTGGTAAAAAAATTCTGGGAAAAATGGGACGGGTGGCAACTTTACCAGGATACATGAAAAGTTTATTATTATTTTGTAGAGATCCAACGTCCGTTGTTAATTCTCACTGTAAACTGTGGGGAGCTGTTTTACTGCAAAAACATGCATAGTGTCAATGCGTACGTTGAGGATCTGTTGTATCAAAAAGAGTATCCTTCTCAAGAAATTAGAGTTGGGATATGTTTATATTTTAAGTCATTTTCTCCTTTGCATAACTTTTATTAGATTCGGTTTACTCACTGACATCCCGTGCGATATTTGGAGCGGGAAGTAACCCCAAACCACGACAAATTCCCTATCACATACCCCCCGTTGTAGTACCCAAGCACCCCTAAATGTCTTTATAGCACCCCTAAACCTCTGATCCTAGCATCGCCTCTGCCAGCAGGCATCTCGTAAGTCCCATGCATCATCTATATAATTGACTTCCTTATTTTCACATTTTCCTGAACTCGGATCAAAAGTAAAAGTGCAAAATCCGCTACCCAAGTTAACGAGGGAGCCGAAGGTTAGAGTGCAGTCCTGTTTGTCAAAGGGGAAGGTGTAGATGTCCAGGTTACACGAGCTGACAACTCTGCTTGGTTTTGCGTCGTGCATTTGTCCATCGCTGTGCAGATTCACATATGGAACAAGTGGAGCTTTGTCTTGATCCATGCTGCAACACACAGATAAGCACTTAGATGTACAAATTGACGTTTTTATTTCTCCTGAAAACAAGGGAGATGATTATATATTACAGAACGATGCAATAGTATTTTTTATTTGTTTAAAATAACTGTTCACAGTAGTCATTTGGTCACAATAAAATGAGTAAATAATAGGAAATATATACGATCCGCTGGTTTATGCAAGTTCACTTCCCTGTTCGAGTTGCTTTTTTTGTTCAATTTTAGTTTTTTAAGGCGTATTTGTAGCCCACTGAAAAGAAAAATAATATAATTATAGAATAGAACCCAATCATACATTTATAGATGAAAACAAACCAGTGTGAGTGTCTACGGATGTACAGAGATGGATACTTCGCGACAGCATCAAGCGTACAATGGTGAACGCGATTTCCACAATAATAAATAAAACGCAGAGTACAATGGTAAACACTGCCCAATTTCTTCAGGTGTTGTGCTTATGCATTCATAAAAATCATTAACTCATTCACTGCCATTGACGGCTATAGACGTAAAAAATTCATGGGACTATTTCTATTTGTTTAATTTTTTTTCCCACTTTCTGTTAACAAGAGTATGAAAACCTAGATTTTTTTTTATTGTGTTAGAACAGATATAAAATTTGTGATTAATCGTGAGTTAACTTGTGAAGTCATGCGATTAATTACGATAAAAAAATGTAATCGCCTGGCGCGCATAATTTTTAAAAATTAAACAACAAATGTTTGTTTTAAAAAAAGAAAATAAAAGATTATTAAAAATTAGTGGCATCAGGCGATTAAAATCGTAATGAATCGCATGACTTCACTAGTTAACTCACGATTAATTACAAATTTTATATCTGTTCTAAATGTACCAAAAACAATTCTAGGTTTTCATACTCTTGCTAACAAAAACGGGAAAAAAATGTTAAACTAATAGAAATAGTTCAAATTTATTTTTTAAAGTCTATAGCTGTCAATGGCAGTGAATGAGTTAATTTCTATTCGTCTGGATTTAAAACTATCTTTAATTGTGTTAACGGAGATTGCACAACATCAAAGCCAGACTGTAAAGATGTAAACGCTTGTTTAATTACTCTGGAAGAACAATAAATAACCGTTTCATCTGCATACGAATGGAAACAAGCAGATCATTAATATAAATAGAGAACAACAGTGGACCTAGAACAGATCCCCGAGGGACGCCTTTAGAAACATGCAAGTAGGGGGACGGCATTCCCGCAAAGTGTACACGTTGCATTCTTTCAGACAAATGATTTGAGAACCAACCAACAGCTGCATCAGAAAGACCAACGTCACTGAGTCTCCTAAGCAAGACGCTGTAATCAACCGTATCAAAGGCCTACGACAGGTCAATAAAAAGTGCAGTACAATATTTTTTTTTACAGTCCAAAGCTTCAATAATGTCGTTAACTACCTTCATAGCAGCAGTTATGTTCCTGAGAGAACTACACATGCTTTTATTTATTCTTTATCTTTTAGGTTTTTATCTCTCGAAAAGCACAATTATATTGTTTTCTGAACTCATTCACTGCCATTGACGCCTATAAACGTCAAAAATTCATTTGAACTATTTCTAGTAGTCTAACATTTTCAACAAGTGTATGAAAACCTAGATTTTTTTTTTTAAAACAACAAAGATTATAAAAAATTAGGGGCGTCAGGTGATTACAATTTTTTATTGTAATTAATTGCATGACTTCAATAGTTAATTCACGATTAATCACAAATTTGTGTGACAACCTATAATTTTTTAGAACGGATATACAATTTGTGATTAATCGTGAGTTAACTATTGAAGTCATGCGATTAATTACAATTAAAAAATGTAATCGTCTGACGCCCCTAATTTTTAATAATCTTTCCTTTTCTTTCTTTTTTTTATTGGGGCATCAGGCGATTATTTTTTTAAAAATTGTAATTAATCACATGACTTCACTAGTTAACTCAAGATTAATCACAAATTTTATATCTGTTCTAAATGTACATTAATTTTTTTCTAGGTTTTCATACTTTTGTTAACAAAAGTGGAAAAAAATGTTAAACTAATAAAAATACTTCAAATGAATTTTTGATGTCCATGTCAAATGTCAATGGCAATGAATGAGTTAATATAATTAAAACTATTTTTAATTCTTGGACTTACTTACTTAACGTTTTAAGTTTTGTTTAACCAAGCTTATACACTTTTTCCGCAAAACTCTTTTTTTTTTTTTTATGTACTTTTAGTTTTCTAGTTAAGACAGTGAGAAAAAAAATATTTAGGAATGTAAGCATTTTAAAACAATACATCAAATGACAGTCCAACATGGTTGAATAGTGTTGTATGTTTACTGATGTACAGATGCAAATCTAAGAAACACACCGATTATATTTCGAAACTCACAATTCACGGATGAAAAGATCTGGAACCCAGAATTTCTCTCTGGGAAGAGTAATCTTGTCGGTGCCACACTGGACCGGGTCCCAAGTGACAAACTCATTCTGCCACCACTGACGCAATGTGGATATGAATGCAAACGGAAAAGTGATAACATTGCACGTCATTGCAGTTTCATCATACAACAACAAAAAGGATGCATTACTTACAAAATTCTGCCAAAGATAAGTCGTCAGGAGTTGAGCTTTCTCGTTCTGATAAACACACGCTTCAATTAGGTCAGAGTTACATTACTGTAAAGGCAAATGCCCATTGTTTTTTTTACACTAGCTGACATAACTATTCATTTGATAAATTAACTCATTCACTGCCTTTGACGTCAAAAATTCATTTGAACTATTTCTATTAGTTTCACATTTTCCCTCACTTTTGTTAACAAGAGTGTGACAACCTAGAATTTGTTTTATTGTACATTTAGAACGGATATAATATTTGTGATTAATCGTGAGTTAACTATTGAAGTCATGCGATTAATTACAATTTTAAAAAATTATCGTTTGACGCCCGTAATTTTTTATAATCTTTCCTTTTCTTTTTCCTTTTTATTAGGGGCGATTAATTTTTTAAAATTGTAATTAATCACATGACTTCACTAGTTAACTCAAGATTAATCACAAATGTTTTATCTGTTGTAAATGTACAACACATTTTTTTCTAGATTTTCATACTCTTGTTAACAAAAGTAGGAAGAAAAATGTGAAACTACTAGAAATAGTTCAAATGAATTTTTGACGTCTATAGCCGTCAATGGCAGTGAATGAGTTAAGATTAGATATTATAGAAATGTTTTGTGTAAGACATCATCTTTTTAAAATTGTCACTATTATGTGTCCATATTGTAACTACATTTCATATTTAAAACTGTCCATAATGGAGCAGTATTTGTTTATGAAATTTATTAATAAAAATGCACAATTTTGTTTTAAGTCATCTAAAATAATTTGTATCATTTACTACTACTAATATCACATTTCACCACAATCAAATTATTTCAAAAACAGGCTTCAAAGTACAGTATTTATAGACCAGCTGTTATACAGTACATATCGCATATAAACATCATTTATGGATTTATACTGGTCTGAACATACCACTCCTAATATTCCAAAGAGCAGGAAGTGTAAGCGGACGTTGGTGGGGGTTGTCATGTTTATGACTGGCCGGATGGCGGCCATCTTAAAGATGGGCTTCAGGGCCTCCAGCAGCGCCAGTTGGTTCGGTTCAGAGCAGTTTACCTTGATGGTGCTGCACGGAGCTGATAGGTCACAAACAAATAGTTTTTACTTAAAATAAATAATTTACTTGTACTCATTAAAAAAAAAAACTCAAGGGAAACTCAGCACTCAAAAAGCAACAAAAAACATACCTGGAATAAAGACCAGCAGCATAATCAACATGGGCGTCATTGAGAGCAGATTCATGATGTCAAATCTTTTTTTTTGCGCCTGTAGAGAACTTATCATATTATTAAAATATAGCTGCCAATTTCTGACAGCATAAAAAATAACTTGCCTATCAGCCAATAGAAGACTTGAGTTCTCCTTATCAGCCTGCTTGTACATACTGAAGGTATATATAGTGGCACTGCACCTGAAGCATGACGGTGAAAATTAAAAACATGCAAAGCATGTGGTTAAAGGCAAGCAAAATTCTGCAAGGCAAGGCAGCCGCTTCAATCATATTGGAATGTATCCCAAAAACAAAAAAATAAACCGCAGCCCCAGCGCATGCACGCGTGTGCGTGTGTGTGAGACATGGATTGTCACGCCTGCTGATCGCAAACAAATAAAGTGTTTATGCCCTGCGAAGAAGAGGCTTGCTCGCGTATGGAAACACATCACCACCATTTTTGTTTAAAATAAACAGATTGTGTAACAAATACACTACGTAGACCAGATCATTAAACAAATAATAATCAAACACAAAACCTTTTTAATTGAAATGTTAAAACAGTTAATAGTAAACAATAAATGCACTGCTGGAATAAATTCAGATTTCTGAATATGTTGAAAGTTTTTACGATATAGGTAATAATACTTTTTGCTTTTGGCCTTTAATTGATAGGACAGAGTGATAGAGTGCCTACAGTGCTGAATATTGTTATATGTTGCAGAACATATAAATAGCTACAGTATATCTCAGATAATAGACTTAATTTGTTTAAAAATAATAATAATAATTATATACTAGTACAGAATTGTTTCTGTAAATTAATTAAGCCTTATATTTATTGAGCTATTTCCACACAAAACATTTAAAATGAACTATTGTGGAAAACCCCCAAATAAAACTTTAAAGTTGTACTCTAATTAAAAAAAAAAACTTATACAATACTGTGTGCGATGCATCATCCAGCTTTTGCATGAATGACGGAATCGCATTACTGTACCTTAATGTCTTTTTAGCTATCTGCAAAAGGCTCTCAAGGTTGAAGCTGCACAGTTCCGAGACTCCAATTTGTGACCCATAATGCATTTGGTAAAAAGAACAGATTGAAAACAGTGTAAAAGGGTGACCTTTTACAAAGAAGGCACCCTGGCGGAAATGGTGATCATATTATCTTCCTTGTCAGCACATTGGAAATGATGCATTGACCTTCCTGACTAACAGTACGTGAAGAGATCAGGAAAGAGTGTTAAGAGATCTCTGAGCAATTGTGGCTTTCATTGGATTTATTCCACTGTGTATTTTGTTGGACAAAAACTTTCTTTTCATCAGTCGCTCTCATTTGAGCTTCAATGCTATTACGTCACCATCGTAGCAACGGAACTCTGTCGTAAAGCGAGGACCTGTCAGTCACTTCCGGTGAATGCATTGGGGGGGGGGGGGAGTATCAACTTCCGGGGATGTCATTGCTCAAACTTTCCAGAGCGAGTGAAAGACTGCTCGCTTTACTTTTCTGCGCCACAACTCATTGTTAAGCTAATATATCACTGACATGCCATGGAAGGCTCAGATTCTTACCTCATACGACCCAACTATCAGTACAAGTGAGTTGTTTGAAGCTAAGTCCGTATCGTGTGACGTTAGCTTAGCTTGTAGCCGTAGCCTCGCCGACGCTCGCGTTGCCTAGTTACCGTAAACCGACATTTTCCAATTCCCTCCACCAAGATTTATTGTGCTCATGGGTTGTCATCATTGTGAAATATTTAAAACCCACTCCATAAAAGCCTTCAAACTATGCTAATCAAGTTGACCGTCGTTTGGTATGTATTAATCTCTTGCTCTAAATCGGGTCATAAACATGACCTTCTTAAAATACGATCATGCTGGCCGCAGCTGCATCCTTAGTGAAACAGATCAGAATTCTACCGCAGGAATGAAATTATTAATTATGATATCATCAGTATTAGTGTCAGATTTCAGACGCCATTATTTTGGGTAGATGACGTCACGAGAAACGCTTCTCAGAATGACACAATTAACTTTTTCCGCCACTACAACCTACATCTGCAACAACAACATAGAACCATTTAAATATTAAATTAGTCTCACAGCATAAAACGTTTGCTTCTTGATCAGTACATCTGCACAGTTCTGAGGCTCGGGGTTTAAAACAAAAGATAACTAATTTCAAGTACTCTTTTATGTTAGGTAATGTTTAAGGATTGCATGTTGGACTGAGGTGTATTTTGTATTCTTTCTGGCCTTTTTGTAACATTTTAGATTCAAGTCTGCTGTTGTAAAGGAGTGCATTCGTGAAACAGTAAAGGCACGCCTGTTAGAAGTACAATATGACCCAGATGAGGTCCCAGAGCTTACCCGCACACTGGCTGACTCTGTAAAGAATAAAGTGAAGAGTGAGTCCTTCATCAGACATTAAAACAATGAAATGTATATCCAATTCAACGTTTGCGTTATTAGTAATCACTGTGTTGTTTATTTTTTTCCCCTTCCAACGCAGAATTAGGGTTTGACAGGTACAAGTTTGTTGTGCAAGTGACCATTGGAGAACAACGCGGACAAGGAGTCAAGTCAGTGACATATTGATTTAAATGATTATTTTAAAGCGTTGAATACAATTTGTTGGATTTGACAGGATGTCGTCAAGGTGTTTATGGGATGCTGATACAGACAACTATGCAGAAGATGTTTTCATGAATGCAAGTACTTTTATTCTTTTTGGTGTGCTGTGTGATTTTTAGAGTGGCTTCATGTTGGTGTGTGTTTATTTCCAAATATTTTATTTCACTTTCACAGGAAAGCTTGTTCTGTGCTGTGGCCGTGTTTGGAAGCTATTTCTATTAATTAGGAGTGTGGATGGAGGAGTATGGCAGGTACGGAGGCGAAAACTGCGGCAGAAATCCTTTGGTGACACGCCCATCATTCCAATTTTTGTTTCATTGACTTCTTGTTAACTGCGGGTAGCCCTTTATGATTTAAATATATAATTAGACAAGGTGTTAAAATTTAATTAAAGACAAATACGTAGACGATGCTGATAGAGAAATATTATATTGATTAGAATAAAATAATGTACATTCCTGTATAACTTATTTCCTACAGGACCACATGAGTAGCCAAGTGGGCCTGTTCTAAGAATTGCTCATTATTGAGATGCATCTACCTTTTTTGTTGCTTTTCTTTTTAAATCAAACTTGCATTCGTGTAAACTTTGAAATTAGATTACAATACCCAATCATCAAAAACAACAACAAAAAAACTAGGTACAGTTCAAAGATCAGTACGAAAGCAAATTGCCAATCTGTAGTGTTTGTGGAGAGACACAACAGCGGTATAGCCCCCAATTTACCTATAAGTAATTTGAGCAAATTTGTTATCCCTTTGTACCAGTTAATATTAAGTACCCAAAAAATTGTGCTTGGTTTGAAAAAGGTGAGTGACCCCTGCATAAATAGCTATGTTAGTGAATTAATACGTCTCGAAAAGTGTCAATCAAAATAAATATTATTTTCTTTGCTACAGGTCTTCATTGAATCATTACTTTGTGCTGTTCGAATGAAGTGTCAGTTGAGCACTCACAAGGTTGTAGATGCTGTGTCTTGCATGAAAATGAAGTCAGAAGTCATTTCAAATGTGAAATAAGTAATTTATTTTCCGAGTGTCTCTCTGTTTGAAGAGGTCCTCTTAAAGTGGTCACAAATTTGTTGTCCGGAAGCTGACATATTTTCTTGTTTAAAGCTAGGCCTCGCGGATACTGAACTCATCTCATTTTCAGCATCTAGCATACAACTAAATAAATCAGCTTTATTTATGTATATTTCTCCATGTCTTTGTATGCATTCAGATAGACACATGATATAGTGATGTTGCACCATAAAACATACTGAAACTTATTTTGAATGTTATCCAATAGGTATCAGTGGTTGTTGTCACATAGTTAGCAATACAACATTTAAAAGCATTTACAAGCAAAATAACTAAAGTCATTCTAAAACAAAGTAAAGAAATAAAAAGTAGTTTCTTAAAATTACTATAAGAACTTACAGTGCAAGACAAATATTTTCTAAAATGTTATCTAAAAAAAAAATGCTTTAATAGATTTAATCAGAGGCATGGGAAAAATGCATAGTTTTTCATCTGGATTTTAAATTACTTGCGCTGGGCTTATTTCACTTCTGTTTAGCTGTTTTCAGGCATTGCCAATAACGTGGTATCCATGTCAAAAAAAATGGAGTGCTTTCCACATTGTAATTTGTATTAGGTTTTTCAAATAAATTTTTAAATTCTCTGAAGTAAACCTAGCCTGTCTTTGCAGATGCGCCTAACAAAAAAAAAGAAGAAGAAAGTGCTTGCTTTGCTCTGTTGTGCTTGTGCATGCACTGATAACAGTATTACTTACTTGTATGGAAGCGGTGACTTTGTCGAAAGAATTATAATTGCATGCCTGCACAAAGTTTCTTACATTGGTTAGTGTTTCTTGCTGTCTAGTTATCGAAGACGCTGCTGTGTTAAGTTTGTGTTATGACATGGTGACTGATACAAAATGGCAGCGCTGCGATGTTCTGTGATTCATGGTGAGTAGAGAAATATGTTTTTTTTTAAATATATATACATTTTAGCATTTAAGATTACATATTATATTGGAATGAAAGTTCACCATTTTCACAAGCCCTAGGTACCAGTAAATGTTCATAAAACAATGACTTGTACACATCTATATTATGGTGCCCTTATTTGTGATTTTTTTATTTTTAGTAAAGAAATGTGTATTGTCAACAAATGACAGTAATTTTGTAGTTTGGATTTCTAAATGCTCAACCACAACAGCCATCTATTATTAACTTGCGAACGTAAATAAATAATCAATGATTTACATGCATCCTTGCTTATCACAGTCGGTACCACGCATTCCACCTCAGATAGGAATACTTAATACTATTAATATGTTTATAGTTGATTACAGTGACATAATATGAAGCCAAACCGCAATATCATATTTCGGTATGCAGTTGCATTTACATCCGATCATTAAATTAAAGGTTGCGCAGTCTTAGGCCCCGTCCAGACGGAAGCAAAGCCGACTTCGTTCCTCAAACAAATCCCGTACACACAGAAGCATTTCAAGACTTGCGTGTGTCCAAAAGAAGACGCTGAGGACGTTTAACGGCTGTAATGTATATGCCAAGCCTGGAGTGGCGCTGTAGCGGCGCTGTAGCGCAGCCACAGGGAGTTAACGGAAAGCGTAGAAGAAGAATCAGCGAGGAAGACGAACACTTTTTTTTCTAACTTTATTGCAATCTACAGAACAAACATGGCTTTGCATGTATCGAAACAAGATTAAAAAGACAAACACAGGAGAAGTGACAATGGCGGGTGATTCAAGTACAACACCGCTTGTAAAAGCATAAGCAAGTTAAGGAGACTGCGCAAAACGACTACGACACGACTATCCGCCATTGTTGTTGACAAACTGACGGTTCGCGCGCAGTCACGCGAGAATTGCCGCATACGTCATCAATCTGCGACAATGCGTCGTCATCGAGCTGCGACCATTACGTCATTGCTGGAGGAGTATCCTGCATATGCGTACGGGGCGCGTTTTGAAATCTTTCCACTCTGGAACCCGGTTTCAAAATTGATTGGTTTCACGAACGAACGGCTTAAACGGTAAGAAACTTGTGAGGATACATTGAAACTGTCTTTTGTGTGGACGGGGCCTGAAAAATTGATCCTGAGCCTTTATCTTGAAAAATGAAGAGGATTCAAAATGGATGATTAGATAAGAATTTGTCAAGAATAACTTGTCTGTGGAAAACGTGACCAATGTCTTTTTTCTGGTGCTTTCGGAATTACTTGGACTCGTCGTTTGCCAGTTTCACCAGTTGGAAAACGTTAGGCTTTCCAGTCCCGCTCAGGCCACATTAGACTAATTAGACTAATGAGCCATCCTTCCAGCCATCCATTTACGATACCGCTAATCCTGCACCCAGGACTTGTTGCCAGTCAATGACAGCGCACACATAGAAGCAGACAATTCACACTCCCGTCTGTCACTGAGCGGGGAACTGACCCCATGCTGCCTGCAGGTGCAAGTCAGGCAAGTGAACCTCTCCGCCATTGATGACGTCTAACAAGGCAGAAGCAATTGACTGAATATGCTCAGGTATCAATTACGGAAATGACTCATACCGATTACGTAAACATGGCAGTGGAGTCTTTCTCCTGCTGTTTTCCCTGTACTTCAGGTGTTTCAATGGAATCTCTTGAAACGGAAAGTCCAAATGCACAACAACAATTTATGCAAAGCAGTCATTGCTAAATTTGCTCACACTTGTAATCAAGCAGGAATCCCTGTCAGGTGCTGCCATGACATTGCCAAACCTGTTGCCGTATATGAATTGAATGTTTGCATACACAGTACATAAATACTGTATATATTCTATAGAAATTTGATTGGTCTCATCGTCACGTACGTATATAGAAGCATGTAGACGAAGGGCTCGAATTTTGTGCCCAGTGGATGTCTAGCGTAAGGCACGGTCTAATTCGACACAGGGGTGGGCTAGACTGGACTTTGGTATTTTTGCAGATGCAAGCAGCTTGACGCACTTGTATGCAGAGGTGGGCACTTCCGTTTCTCCGTCTGCCCATCATTGACGGATACCCCCTTGGATATGCGGAAAAAGATGGCTGGCTGGATGATTAGACATAAAACAATCCGTTTTTAAAGCTTTTCGGAGGTTCAGAGCTTCGTGTGTTCTTCCAGAAGGGTCTAACAGAAGGCTGTCCTCTCATGGACAAGGTTGTGCCTGTGCACTAATGCGGAGAGATTTTCCAGTCCTTATGTCGGAGCAATTTGGTGATAACTAGCTGTTGTTTCCAAGCGAGGTAGTCACTTCATATATGTCAAGTTGCCTCTAGACTTTGCACATTGCTTCATCTTTTTTTTTTTTTTTGTGCAAATCGGTTGAAGGGCTTTAAGCATCTGTCAGTATGTAAGCCTTGACTTCAATTCAGAACACTTGTAAGGACCTTGAGAGATGAGATCAGCTGTCAGAAATGATGAGCTGAATCCTATTCAGCTGACTTTTAGCGAGAGGTGAGCTGCTGGCCTGGGACATCACTTGGCACATGCAATTGCAGCTCAATGAACTACAATATCATGAAAAACGTATTTCGGTAGTTCAAATCAAAACGTACATTATTTAAGGTAATGATTTTCCCGAGACGTGAATTCCATCAAGCTCCGTCAATCAGTTTGTGATGACATTTAGACTTTCATTTAATAGCGTGCTGTTAAGCCGGTAGCTGGTAAACAGTCTGCCATTTTTGGTATGCCCCTTCCCTCCTCTCATATGTCCCTTATCTCTGAGAAGTCCCCCCCCCCCCTCCCCAGAGATGTCATTCTGACTGTCCACAGCTGCTCTATGACTTTCAAACCTCATCACCCAACTTTTATCTGCTCACATATTCCAATTCCATTATCCCCCCCCCCCCTCAGTCATTATCAGTAAGTAGTGGGTTTATATGCATCATTTATGAGCAGTTATCTGCCCCCCCCTATGCTAGATTGGGTTCCATTCGTTTGTATCTGAAATTGAAGATGCAATTGTGCTCTATTTCACACACTCAAAATGACACTGAGTGTAATTTGCATATCAAATATGTTGGAATTAAATTGAAATTAAAACAAACATGTTGCACACTTGCACTCTTATATAAAAACCCTCGTGCAACTTTGGTTGTAGGACTCATGAAAGGTAGAGTTAGCAGCCTTGAAGCGGCTCGCACAGTGCTAAAGGTGGGCTTGAGTAATACATATCTAGGGTTGATCTGGTTTTATTTTGATAACAAGCGTATGACTAAGGAAGTACAAAATGGTGCAAGACCCCCCAAACCTTCTCTGCTTGGCTACAGGACTCTATAGGACTGAAGATTGAATATCTAATGATACTTCTTCATGAATATGCAAAAGTTTCCACTTACACCCCAGGATCTCCCCCGATCACTTTACTCTTTGTAGTTCACCAAACCAAGAAACCAGAGATTTTAGTTATCTGTGCATCACTAGGTCACTAACCTATAAACTATAAATGCTTACCATTGCTTGACTTTTATGAGCTAAAATCTTAAGAATCTTGGTGCCCGTATTATTTGGCACAAGTCTGCTGGAAGGCCAGTTATTTAAAGAATCTTTACAATGATCAGTTAGAGCTTTGAGTTTAGTCAGAGGGTGGCTCGTACAATATTATATCAGTACATCGCTAATGTGTACATTTCAAATTGACAATATTGTTTTGGATCACAACATAATAATGTGAGAAAAGTCAAATGAAATGAATGACATTTTGCCCAAAACAAAATGTTGTATTGTTTGGAATGTACAATGAATTAAAACATTAGAGAGGCAATCTGGCAATTGTAATGACAACTCGTACACAGAGGTGAGGACAGTAATTTAATAGATGTTAATTTGACAAATGGCTTTCCTTTTGCCAGTTTGAAACAACACAATTTCAAATGTATTTCTGAACTGTCCATGATTGTATGACATTATTAATAGTTACATCCACAATAGCACAACAACAAAACATTTAGCTATAGTTTCAATGAGTTCACATTAAAGCCATTGTAAGCGATACACTGTACACAGGTCAATGCAAAACCTTGTAAAAAATATTGTGAAGCATTTGTGTCATTTAAAGGGTACACCAAAAAATGGGAGATACGTGAGTTTTAAGGTCACAGTTTGGTTCACATTCAGTACAGCAGGGGAACTGATTAATAGACATAACTGCTTATATTTTTGTTCAACACAAACAGATAATATTTACATTCAAACCTAAAAACTGCAGTAAACTATCTGATGAATGAAATATTCTCAAATATTTTTTTAAAGACATGATCAATACAAGTGCAGCACTAGCGGTGATTGTAAGAATTCGAATGCTGGAGCCAAGAAAAAACATTGGAAACATATTTTAGAACCTTATTGTTGTATCAACAAGAAAGACCCAAAACTATATTTTGAAACAGGATTAATGTCGGCTCTTCTGATTTGGAAAAATGGTTACTGCGTTTTAGCTGACAACATGACCAATGTTGATCACTTTGGATTTTGAGCGTAGTTTTTTTGACAGCTAAACACAATCTGGTTGAAGTGTCCAGGCCAAGATGGGTGACTTCATTTGTCATATAATTATCGTCGCTGCTATGTGAAAAACACTTACGCCCATTTATTTTTTATTTTTTTACATTTATGGGATGAAACTGAATTCAATGAAAAACACTTATGCCAATTAAAAAAAATATATATTGTTATTTTTAAGTTTTTGGGATACAACTGAATGCAGACATCCCAAAAACGTAAAAAAAAAAAAACGAAGACAAAAAAATGGAAATAAGTTTTTTTCGCATAGCAGCGACGTTATGCTGATTTCAATGTGAAATTATGTAATGCCTAGAGGATTTTGAATTTAGTAATCTGGTGTGCCCTTTCCCCCCCTCGCAAATATCAGGGGTCCACTGTACTGTGCTTGTGAATGTCTGGCAAATAAATTGAGGACAAATACAAATGCTTCTTAAAATAGACAACCCCAAACAATAACCACGACATTATACTAGGACAAGCATAACCACAGTAAATAAAATCCAACCTTCCTTCCAATTCTGTTTTCATTTTTGACATGAAGCTGAATCAGTCTCATTGTGAAGGACAGCACACAGATGCCTAACATGTGAAAGTGGCCTCTCCTTTCACCGCCTGCTCTCCATCCTCTGCCTCCCCTTCCGTAGCAATTGCGCCGCTGCTGAGTGGTGCTTCATTTAGGGTACTGCGTAGCGTCACTCGAGTGACACTTAAAGAATAATTTCTGGGGATGGCGTTGTGCGGCCGATGGCACATGACATCCTTGAACATTTCTCGAAAACGTGTGGACATGAGGTTGTACAGGATTGGGTTGACTGCCGAGCTGAGATAGAAGAACACTCCAGAGATGATGTGCACATACTCAAAGACTTGCCGACGGCTGTCGGTCCACTCGGTGATGAAACTCCATACTAGGCGGTCGGTGTGGAATGGGGCCCAGCAGATCCCAAAAACCACCACCAAAATAACTGCAAAAAAAAAAAGAAAAGATGATGCATTAGCATTTTCAATATGTAATATTAAGACTATTGATTATTTCCTTCGAAATTGCATAAAATATATTTTTTAATGGCTTTTTTTATTTTATTATTATTATTATTTTTTCCATGTATGTGATTCAGTTACTAAGATCCCAAATAGCAGGTCACAAACAGATTACATACGGTACTGGCGTCTCTATGAGGAATGCCATGCACTCGGCACCACGCGTAAAAGTGGTTACCATGCCTTACCGAAGTGCCACGTCTCTTCTGACGTCGGCGGTCATGTTGCGCCATCGTTCCCTGTCTTCTGTCAATCGTATCAACTCGTTTACTGTCTGCACTCCCCTCACACCCGCCAGCAGGCTGTCCATGTATTTTGTCCTTTGTCTACCTCTCGCTCTACTTCACTCCACTCTCCCCATTATCAGTCTTTTCAAGATCGTCTTCTCTAATGATATGTCCGAGGAATCGTCATTAGCTCCCTCCGTCTACCAATCCCCCAGGATATTCTCATCATTCTTCTATAAAACCACATTTCTGCGGCCTCAATCCTCCGTCTCGAATCAGCTAAGATGGTCCAGCTTTCGGATCCATACAATAGAATCGACCACACATAACATTTGAACTCATTCACTGCCATTGACGGCTATAGACGTCAAAAATTCATTTAAACAATTTCTATTAGTTTCACTTTTTTTTCACTTTTGTTAACAAGGGCATGAAAACCTAGATTTTTTTAAATTGTACATTTAGAACAGATATAAAATTTATAAATAATAATAAATAAAAATAATCTTCTCTTTTTTTTTGCGTGTCAGGCGATTAAATTTTTTGATGGTAATTAACTGCATTAATTCAGTAGTTAACTCATGATTAATCACAAATTTTATATCTGTTGTAAATGTACATTAAACATTTTTTTCTAGGTTTTCATACTCAAAAGTGGAAAAAAAACTAATAGAAATAGTTCAAATGATTTTTTTTTACGTATATAGCCGTCAATGGCAGTGAATTAATGAGTTAATAGCCTTACCCTCAATTTTATATTCATATTCATATTAGAAAGTAACGGCCTCATCCTAAGATATGCGGTCTTTGCCATTCCGATCCTCCTCCTCGTCTCCTTCTCGCTCCTGCCATCTTCTGCTACTACACCTCCTAGATATGTAAACGTTTCTGACTGTTTAATCCTTCTGTTTTTCCATCGGATGTTTGCTTCCAAACGATTTGATCAGATCACTCTCGTTAGGGGTTCCCCCTATCCGCCATCCGGGGGGGGGACGCGCCTGGTAGGAGTTGTCTCTCCCCCAAGGTAAAAGTGGTTAAGAACGCTCTATTTAAAAGTGGGAGAGCACCCCTGGTGCAAAAAAAGTTTAAAGTGATGCAATTGAAAGTGTTAGTGGATACTCATTTACATAAACCGTGCCTATATTTCCCCAAAAACTTTCTCGATCTTTTTCTTATTTTCAAATGATTCATGTAATCAGAAAGCTTGCTGAACAAAGAACCTAGCAACATATAACATGATGTCAGTTACTTACTTAATTAACTCCGTTTTATGGTGGAGAATGCTGTCCACAAAACATGTATAGAAAAAAATATATATACAGTATTTATAGATTAATAACCAAACAATATTTGCACACATTATTGTTCATCAAGATACGCTGGTTGGAGTTACGTCACAAGCAAGACAGTGACGACGTGTGCCTTTGACGTTTTGGATGCTGATTTGTAAATTGTAAATCTCTGGAAATGTTTTAGGACAGTCAACTCATAAGCAAATTCTCAATTTAAGTTATTACCATTAAAAAATTGTTGGTGTTTATATAAATGAGTTAAAACATTTGTGCTGGACATTTTCTCAAAAGCTAATCATTATTTTGCCAGTCATGTGCTTTAACCACTATTGTGGATATGGAAGTGTCTGTGACATTGTACGTAATTGTATTAAAAAATCAAGTGTAGTACAGCTGAAAATAAGGATTATCAATGACATTTAATCAAATGGATGTTAACTCGTTGGATAAAGACTATTTCTGAAATCGGGAAAAAAAAGTGTTCTAACCAGGGTTTGAACCCACACACTGGCATACCTGCACAATGCCAGGCAAGTGCACTATCCAGTGATGTATTTATATTAAAAATTGTCATTTAATGAAAGGCAAAGGTAATTCCCGGGATGGCATGAATTTTGGAAGCAAATTGAAATTTGAACGGTGTAAATCGGAAGTATTATGTGGATATTTTTTGCATGCCGAAAAAGCGCGGACAATAATACGCACCTATAATAGATTAGAAACAACATTCACACAATTAATGACACAACAACAACAAAGAAGAAAATCAAGGGAAACATACACAACATTTTGGTGACCTGCCGTCGTCTGGCTTTTTGTTGCTTAGTGCGGACACTACAGAAGCAGTCCTGACCGGCGCCCGACTTTGCTTCCATTGCTTGGCGCATCCTCTCCTGTTTGAGCTGCAGCCCAATAAGCGTGTATAAAACACTAATGGTGAGCATGGGCAGGAAGAAAAATAGCAAGGTGGTCACTTGGATGATCAGGTTGTATATCCACTGCGGCTTCACCAGCGTGCACATGGCCGAGTCAGGGATGTCCACAATGTGCGGCCCGTCAGTGCTGGTGGAGTTACTGGTCAGGTAGGAAATCCCGTGCAGACTCGTGTTGGGAAGAGCGCACAACACTGACATGCCCCACACCGTCAGGATGACCCTCCTGGCGTGGGTGCGCGTCACGACGTATTTTGCACGCAGCGGGTGCACCACGGCGATGTAGCGCTCCACGCTCAATGCTGTTACATTGAGGATGGAGGCCAAGCAGACCGTCTCGAATAGGAAAACCTTAAA
The DNA here is from genome assembly GCF_054856555.1 of Leptonotus elevatus. Classification (NCBI taxonomy): domain Eukaryota; kingdom Metazoa; phylum Chordata; class Actinopteri; order Syngnathiformes; family Syngnathidae; genus Leptonotus; species Leptonotus elevatus. The sequence continues at coordinate 9,871,150 of NC_141249.1, read as the reverse complement.
GTAGCAACCTCCCTTCCCAAACAGAAACGGGTAGTTCTGCCACAGGTCGTACAGCTCCAGCGGCATGCCCAGCAGCAGCACCAGCAGGTCCGACACGGCCAGGCTGAACAAGTAGTAGTTTGTCGGCGTCCACATGACTTTGTTGCGTGCGATGACGGTGCAAGTCAGCACGTTGCCAAACACGCCCACCAAAAAGATGACCATGTAATTGATGAAGATGGGAAGCAACACGGGTGAGCGTCGGGGTCCCAGGTATTTCTGCAGAAACTCGTCCAATGTCTCACTCGCGTTCTCCACATGCGCGTGACTGCCGTTGGTGTCAGGAGTCATCTTGTTCGAGTGGTGAGAATACCTGCGAAGAATGACATTGAAACATCGTTCTGCGTTACATTAATATCGACGGATACACAGTCGATTAGTACAGACAAAAGTTTGAATATTCATTGCATTACCCAAGTCGATTTTTCCGGTTATTAGTACTTGAGTATTTGTTTTTACTTTAACTTCCTATATTCGAAAACCTGTACCCGAGCTGGGCATTATGGCCTGAAATATCACAGAATAAAATCAATCCCTTCATGGTAACATGTTTAGCACAATATAAACATAAGTTTAAAATAGTGCTTTAAATCTTTAACTCTTTAGTTAAAACTTTGACTCTGCAGTTAACTCTGTAAAGTTTAAAGAGTTAAAGCTTTAATTCAGGAGTTAAAGATTTATATACTAAACAAAAATATCAACGCAACGCTTTTGTTTATGATCCCATTTTTTTTTACAAGATATACTCAAAGATCTAAAACTTTTACAACATACACAACAGTGACTGTTTTCCCCCACAGTGACCCCCCCCCCCTCCCCACCAATAAAACAAAACCGCACCTTTCAGAGTGGCTTTTTACTGTCAGCAATCTAAGGCAAACCTGTGCACTAATCATGGTGTCAAATCAGCATCTTGATATGGCACACCTGTGAGGTGGGATGGGTTATCTTGGCAAAGGAGAAGTGCTCACTATCAGATTTAGACTGGTTTGTGAACAATATTTGAGAGAAATGGTGATATTGTGTATGTGGAAAAAGTTTTAGATCTTTGAGTTTATCTCGTAAAAAATTGGGAGCAAAACAAGAAGTGTTTGTGTTGATATCTTTGTTGAGTCTTTAACTTTGACAGCACTAGTTAAATAATGGCGGTATTGCTGAATGAGTTATACTGTATAGTCCCTTAGCAAAAATAAATTGGTTAAAAATAAATACATAAAAAACCTACAATTAAAAAAAAAACGTAAAGTAGTTTGGAGAACATTTAGATCCTTAAAGCAGTTTTATCTGAGTAGGCTTTCACCTCATTTCAAATTCAAACTCAAGAATCAAATTGGAATTTAGGAGTTTTTCTCAGTTCAGTTCAGAATTTTGCTTAACCCTGGTAGGAAATTAATTTTTGTTTTTGGAGCTGCTGCCTTGTTTTCACTCTAGATATGTGTTAATAAACCAGCTAATTTGCTGTAGTTTGTTACTTAAAAACGTGGGTAAAGCGCTGACCTACTTTTTTCTTTAAAAAATATATACTTAATTTTTATTGTATTACAATAATAACACATATCGGTATAAAATTATTTTTTTCCCTACACCCATGCGATCAACTTGGGAGCAGTCCACGGTCTACCAGTTGCAGTAACACGGTGCAGATTTTCATGAATTTATAAAAAACACCGGATGCACCGACAGGATGTTAAAAAGTGGACTAGTTCAGGCAAAAGAGGACGTGTGGTCACCCTAGTTTACCATTACTCTGGTAGTTCCCATGCAACGGGAAAAACAGCGCTATGGCTAGCTGTTTGACGCGGACGCAACATTTTTCTTTAAACAGCTCAGATCTAAATAAGTTATAACACCATTTGCCAAGCAATCTCCAAAACTCCAAATTTTCCATTTCTCTTGTTAAAATATTTTCTCAAGTGTGACAGTGAGGAGCAGACCGAATGAATGAGATCAAATTATGATCTGCGATTGAATAAGAGCTCCACATCATGTGACCTGATGATCTTAAATCTTTACTCAACAGACAACTTTTCTTTGTTGATGACGGAGACCACTTCTTTGTATGTAGGGCTAAAAATGTTGAAATGCTTTCAAAGATTTTTCTCCCGATTGCCTATAATATGCTGACTTTATTTTGTAGTAAGACAAAACAGCAATATCATGTCTTTGCATATCTAATGATTTGTCAGTTTTGGAGCTTGCATTTGTGATGTTGAATCATGCATCCTGTTCCATTTGGGAAATTCAATCAGCCAATTCAGTGTCCTGAACATATAAATCTCGAGTTAACGTTAAAGTGGTCCATGATTGGCAATTTAAATGCACTGTATCTTAGGCCCCTGAGCACGCCACTCCAGGCAATATAATATTTTTTCGCAAAGTGTGTGTGTTTTTTTTTATTTATGTACTATTGTGCTTTTCCATGTATTGGGTTATTTTTAATCAACTGCAGCTCCGCCGTGCTTTGCTCAAGGATAACAGTGACTCTAATGATACCTCATGCTCATTTATTTTTGACTTGTACCAGCGACCCCTTTATCCTGAAGGTATACGACAAATCTGCAGCACAGTGTCCTTCAGCAATGGAGAAGAAAGCGATGCATCTTTCAGAAGTTCTTGTTAAGGGGGAAGCAATTTGGTCATTGGGATTATAGTGGTCATTGGGCCTCCACTAGATGAAAGTCACATTGATAATTCCATCGTGAACTGAGTTCAAACTTGTGATTATAAAATAACTTATATGCATTTGGGGTATTAAGTGAAATTACCATTCAATGAACATACCTTATGTTTTTTTTTTTTTTGAATGAGAGCATACTGGTGAGGTATTTTGGAAAAACTATAAACGATTTTCTGTCATTTTTTGTATTATTGATTGCTGATCATATTTATTATATATATATACATAGTTATTTAGTTAACCCCAAAAACCGTGTCAAATGAATAACCCACAAAACAACACACACAAAAAAATGGGTTATAGTCATTTGATCCAACTTTTTGCACCAAAACTAACCCCATTTTAGTCTCTAAAACTACTAAATTGATCTGACCCACTACTTGGGTCAATTTGACCCAATTTTCTATGCTGTTTTACTCAAAGGAAACCATTTTTTTGTACAAAACAATAATTTAGAAAAAGGCTGTTTTGATTTTTTTTTTTTTAAAGCCCAGAAAAGTTAGGTCAAATTGACCCAGTAGTTTTAAGAGTGTGGGTTATTTATTTAACCCCCAAAAAGTGGGTTGATCCCCCTTTGACTGAATTTAGGTTATTTTAGAAGAGGGGAGAGAGAGAGAGAGAGAGAGAGAGAGATTGATTCATATTCATATCTGCTTTTGTAAGTAATGCCGTTTTACAGTGAGCCATAATGATCCTCGGCATTCTTACATTCTTCAGCCACTTAACAGTGACTTATAAATGTGCAGTCAGGTGTCTCAAACTAGATTATTCCAGATGATTTGTGTTAATGCATGGGATGAACACAGCAACCCCGTGCATGAGGTGTTGAGCGATTTGTCTATTCTTACAATGAAGTGTGCGTTCAGGGAGATCACCATTTTTAGTGTGGTTGCCAGGTTGGTGAAGGACAAATGTGATCTGTCACAGATCATCTGCTGTCGGTTTAATCTGGACCAGGATCAATTCTCCAGATTTGATTTACCAAGCAAGAGCAGCAGTGAAATTTTTTGAAAATGTTCAATTTGCCTTAAATGATGAATTCCTTTTTAAATTATTGTTTTTTTGTTTTTATATATATATATTTGTTTTTTTTTGTATATATATATTTGTTTTTTTTGCATGTGGGTGAGAATGTGTATGTGCGTGCGTGCGTGTATTTGTTAGCTCACCAAAAACCTATTAGAAAAAATCCCATACCGTTCACCTAAACCGAACACCGCCGTCAGGAGACCCGAGGGGACCAAAGAAAACCAAGGAAGGACAGGGGACCGCAGCACTGCTCTATACCGCGGTCCCCAACCGATGGCACCCCCACAAGCCCCCCCCCCCCAGTTGTGTGGTGCATTAAAATTGGAGGGGAGTTGTAGGGTGAAGACGGTGTTTCCACCCTACCCCACCCCCCCCAAAGTGTGTTATGTGCCCTATATGTCTATAAAAGTGTATTGTGCAAACCTAGTGTAGTGAGTTAAGAGGAGCGACCAGCGGGGCCCTCCCCAACCGGGCGGGGGCAGGAGGCGCACCCGCCCACCAAGCCCCCACCCACCCCACCGGGACCCCGGCAGGCATATGGGACCAGCCCGGCGGGGCGAGAGGGCTCGCCCCCCGGATACTGGGGCCCGCCCGAGGTGCCAGGACGCCCACCGGAGCGGGGCGGGCACAACATCAAACCCCAGCCACCCCCGCCGGGCCCCCGGAGCACCGAGACCCGGGCCATGGATGGAGCCCCCGGCCCAAGGGGAGGGGAAGGAAGGCGTACCGGGGAGGGGGAAGGGAGGGGGGAAGGAGACGACAAGAAGGGCAGGGGGCAGCGGCAGGGCCGCAGAGAGAGGGGGAGAGGAGGAGCAAGGGTGACGAGGGAGAAGGGACAGGGAGGCGGAGGATGGCGAGGAGGGAGAGGCAGCAAGTGGGACACAGGCCCTGAACCGCGTCGCCGGGCCCAGAGCGACGGACCGCGCCGGAACGGCGCCGCCCCAGACACCAGGGAAAGCCCCGCAACGCAGCACCCCCCAAGAGACCCAGGGAACGGCCAAGACGCAGCCGCCACCCAGCAGCCAACAGAGGGGCAGACCCGCCCACGCCCAGCCAGGGGGGACAGCACCCACAGAATTAACCCACTGGCATGCCGTGAATCCGAATATCAACCCCTGGTGCCCATCAGAGGCGAATCCGCTCGATCCCGCTGGCAGCAGCCGGGTTCCTGACTATAGAAACACAACCATTAGTTACAAATTGCCAGATACAGAAACATCAATGCAAGTGAGAATACCTGCGAAGAATGACATTGAAACATTGTTCTGCGTTACATTAATATAGACGGATACACAGTCGATTAGTACAGACAAAAGTTAGAATATTCATTGCATTACCCAAGTCGATTTTTCCGGTTATTAGTACTTGAGTATTTGTTTTTACTTTAACTTCCTATATTCGAAAACCTGTACCCGAGCTGGGCATTATGGCCTGAAATATCACATAATAAAATCAATCCCTTCATGGTAACATGTTTAGCGCAATATAAACATAAGTTTAAAATCTTTAACTCTTTAGTTAAAACTTTAACTCTGCAGTTAACTCTGTAAAGTGTAAAGAGTCTTTAAAGAGTTAAAGCTTTAATTCAGGAGTTAAAGATTTATATACTTTGTTTTTGCTCCCATTTTTTTATAAGATAAACTCAAAGATCTAAAACTTTTACAACGTACACAACAGTGACTGTTTTTCCCCACAGTGACACCCCCACCATTAGTTACAAATTGCCAGATACAGAAACATCAATGCAAGTTATCACGCTGCTGTGGCTCTCGCTAACAGGCAGAATTAAGTAACCAGGTTTAAGTTAAAAAATTCTATATACGTAGACCATGTTTCTTTAAATTTTGACATTTGGTTTTTATTTGAGGCAGATATTTTTTCCATTAAAATGTGATTTATGAGGAGGTTAGACCATTGGTCGATATTCAGAGTTTGTTTATTTTTCCAGTTAACAAGAATTGTTTTTTTTGCGATAGTAAGGGCTACAAGTATAGATTGAAATTGTTTATGTGGTAAGTCAGTTGTTGTTAAGTCACCTAGCAAACACAAGTTTGGAGAGAACGGTATCCTACAGTCCAAGACAGCGGAAAGTTTTTCTAAGACTTTAGTCCAGAAACACATAACCGGAGTACATAACCATAAAGCATGAAAGTAAGTGTCTGTAGTGTTTTGTAAACACTGGAGACAAATGTCGGAGTCTGAGAGTCCCATTTTCTTCATCATATATTGAGTAATGTATGTTCTGTGAATAATTTTATATTGGATAAGTTGTAAATTTGTGTGTTTTGTCATTTTAAAAACATTTTCACAAACTTGAATCCAAAAGTCAGATTCCGGAGCTATAGACAAGTCTGTTTCCCATTTCGAGATGGGTAAAGACGTTTTATCAGTATATGAAAGTAACTTATATCTTTTTGAGAGTTTTGTTGTTGTTGTCGGAGAAAGCTTGGTAATATCTTTAGCTAAAACAGGCGGTTGGAGCGTACCCTGGAGTGTTGGAATTTGTTTCTTTATCATACTTTTAACTTGCAAATAATGTAAAAAGTTTCCGTTTTTTATTTTATATTTTTGGAGCAAGGATGTATATGATATAAACATATTATCTGAGAAGAGATGGTGGAGATGTGTAATTCCTTTCTGCTCCCACACATTCAAATAAAACGATTGGTTGTTAATTTGAAAGTCGGGGTTATGCCATAGGGGAGAAAGCCCGCTGGGCTCCACTTTGGCTTTTGTCATTTCTAGTGCCTTCCACCAGGCAGTCAGGGTGGCGGAAATCATTGGATTTTTAAAGCAGTTATGGCGCTTAATCGATGTTGTAATAAAGAGTAAATCTAGGAGTCTGAGGTTATTACAATCCTTCTGTTCTAGTTCCAGCCAACAGTTAGTATCTCTATTGGGTTGTGCCCATAAAATAATATATTGTAGCTGGTTGGCTATATAATAGTGCATAAAATTTGGTGCCTCTAGACCTCCTTTGGATTTATTTTTCTGAAGAGTAGATAGACTAATCTTTGCTTTTTTTTTATTCCAGTAAAATTTTGTAACGGCTGAGTCCAACAACTGGAACCAGTTAGCCATAGGTTTAAATGGAATAATTGAGAAAAAATAGAATATATATAAATGATTGATTTTTGATGCCACTGATGTGTTTTTGTTTGTTGCTGGCCTACAATTTGTGGAGTATGCTTCCCTGTTGTCTTTTTTTTTTTACCATTAATTTCATAATGCTGAATCATAAAGTCAAATTGTATTTAATTTGTATTTTGGGCTGGGAAATTGTTGCATGCTATTTGATCAGTCTGATGGATTAATGTACTGTAGTGCCGAGCTTTGCAAACGTTGAACAAAGAGCAAAACCCTCTGTGATTGCGCGTCGCTTCAGCTATGACTCATTAAAATCTTCTATGCATGACTTGCGTGCCATTTTACCCTTCATTGATTTTTATTTGCGCTCGTAGATCCTACACCTTACTCAATGTGACATCTTTGGTGAGATTTTATTAGACGCCCCACTTCATCTGTGATGTAAGGTGCGTATGCTAACAATGGAAATCAAAAGGCATTGTTTTTTTAAGGGTGTCATTGAATTACAGGGTGACATTGAAAAGATTGCAGCCATTTGATTGCTGCCGATATAATGCTACTTACCTCAATTTTTCTGATTATTTGAAAGAAAGATAACAAAAGGAACCTTTTCTGAAAATGCCTTGAACGTCTGACTTTGTGCGCAGGTTATTTAAATCTGTGCAGCGCACACACTCTTGAATATTCATTAAGTATTTTCATTTGTTCAAATTAGCGGTTCCAAGTTAATAGTAGTTTTAATATAACCACAGTGTATTTTCCTTCAATTTTTGGCGCACCATGAAGCCATGGGATATTATTATTATTTTTAATTATATTTGCATATGTGATATTGGATCAAATGTTTAATATAGACAAGGATTTATAAGTATTATGCTTTGGTTACATATTTTATTTTTGCCTTCCTGGCACCCTGACAAATTAAAAATGTAAATAGGTATAGTGCAAGGGATGGCTTTACATTTATAATTGATAGTTTTTTTTATATTTTCTTATGCACAGTTTGAACTCTAATTCATTTTCAGGCTGTTTTTTTTTGGGGGGGGGGTAGATTATCTGTTCCCCCTAAAATCAAATTTAGAAAACCTGGTACTGCTTGCATATAAATTCAGACCTTTGTGTAGATGAAGGTCACTGGCATGCAAAGATAAAATTGAAATTGCATACAAAAAAAAGGTTATAGGCAAAGTAGTGGGCAGAACCTGAAAATGTAAAAAAAAAAAAAAAAAAAAGATAGGACTGGAGGTGCAAAGTGGAAATGCTCCCGTTCCGAACCCTGCAATACTTTCCCCCCATCCTCATAAAGCTGTGCAGTAAAAAAAAAAAAACAGCTAGCAATCATGTGAGGGAGAACAAATTACGCAAAGGCAAGTCATTTTTTTCCTCAGGGGTGCTGGGCTGACTATAGGTTTGATAGAGTGGGGAAAAAGTCGGCGCACGAAAACAAATGTGTTTTTTATGAATTTAGTGAGGCATAACTTTCTATTCTTAAGCTGCGGATTCACGAGCAACACTGTTCAATAAAAATACATTCCAGTTGTTCACCTTTTTTTTTCCAGACCAATACCAGTAGTCACCATTACTGATACCAAGTACTGATACCACCTGTATATTTGATACAAAAAAAAGACAGCAAATTTAAAATTAGGACCTCTATGTCCCAATATAATTGTTTTCCTTAAAATTGCATAAAATGTATGGCAATTTTCTACTTTTCTAATTCTTGATTGTAAAATGGCCACAACAGACCCACACTGATACTGGTATCGGCCACCTTTGCGAGTACCGATACCTTGGGAAAAAAAAGACCCCTGATACCGGTACTTGCCCATCCTTAGTTTTTTTTCATACATCACAGAAAAAAAAACAACAACCAAATATTGGCAAACAGGGAAAAATGTGATAATAACCATAGAATTGCAAATGTAGCTGTATGGGCTGTTCAATATCGCATCATTTCTTCTTCTTCTTACATTTGTACACTTGAATGTTAAAAGGGTTGAAATGTTACAGAAACATTTTCTAATCAGTTGACGTTTCTGATTGATTTTCTGTTTGCTTGTGAGCATATTTTAAAATAGCTCAATTTATTTCCTGTTCCTATATGTTGATAATAAATCATATTTTTTTTTACTTTTGCCCCAATAGAGATCAGATGATTATTTATTAAACTGTACACTACCAATAAGCAGAAAAAAGTTGCAAGACATGTCTTACCTTGTCCCTCGCGTGTTGGAGATGTGTGTCTTGAATGGAGCGTGAACAAAATGCTGCTCGCTCGTCTCTGGCTTCTGCTTCTGATCAGTAGCTCTCTCCTCCAGCCTCCCTCGCCATCGCCACATGCCACCCTTTGTCGTCAACATCCACCCTCCACGTATTATATGCGCACACGCCGCCCGGGCATTCAAATTCATAATTACGTCCAGTGTAATTACATAATTGACGTGATGCTAATTGTGGGAGCCGTGCGTGCCTGACACTCGCATTGGTAACCGTGTGCTCATGTTTTGCATTCACTATTGTGGAATTATGATTTCATAAAGTGGAGACACATTCCTGCAAACGTATGGTAATTACAGCTCGGATGTAGGCTATTTGTCTTCATGTTTCAAAGGAGCCTACCTGTCTTAAGTTATCTTGGAACTTCTTTTTTTTTGCTGTTGCATTCATATGCAAATCTCTGCGTTTCTAGCACACGCATCCTTCTCATAACTTTGGGAGGGGGGGATTAATTAAGTGTTAAATGTGGCTGCAGGGAATTGCGGGAAAACCTCATTGATCAGATTAAGATGGGCGTTCGGAAAACACATCTGCCCGCTGAGGATTGCCTGCAAAGTGAAAATTGGAGCAATCTGACCACAGATGACTTTGATTGATTATCATCAGCAGGTGCTTTTCAGGCCCAATGGCTCACTCTTTGTTTTGGGAGGGTAGATGGATCAATTACAGCAGGTAAAAGATTTTCTCAAAGTTCCAAACAATTTTCAAGACCATGTTTTGAATTAATGAGAGTCAGTTGGCTTTTATTTGTTGCAGCGAGTGAGGTACAGTCAAATATGCCATCATAGAGCTTTTAAACTCAGCAGGTACAACAGGTGTCTTTTTTTTTAAATTAATGTGTATGAATAAACGTGTCATAATCCTTATTGTTCTCTTTTTGAAGTGATTCAAATGTGGGTCATCATCAGCAGTCCCTAATTTGCCTTGGGAAAAATTTGACCGAAAAAGACAATAGGTGGGTTTCCATCCACTTATTTTTATTTGAATTTTCAAGAATTGCGAAAAAGAAACTGAATGGAAACGGCAGAAATTCGAAAAAAGGCCCAAAATTCGCAAGAAAAATTTAAAAGTAAAAATGCGCATTTTGGCGATGGAAACAGGTTTTACGAATAAACGACTACAAGACCGGATATACGTCGCATGTTTTCACCGATACTACGTCACACGCACGTTTGTAGTCACAATAAATGGCGGATGATAAAGTAAGATATGTTTGGGGAGACGAAGAAACACGATTCTTTTTATAATTAATTAAAAAACATTGATACAATTTTAGATGGCTTTATTAACATCAGCTTTCAATGTAACGACACACTTCACTTACATGCGGGAGGGAAGACAAACAAGACAAACTACTTCCGTTTAGCCCGTAGAAACCAACATTCCCACCTGGAACTCCCCATTGTCCCAAAGTTCCGTCACTACAACGTCATCTCGCGACGCATATTCGCAAAAGAAGAGCGGATGGAAACGGGCATAAGTCACATGTCCGTTTTGCGCATTTTCACAAAATTTGCATAAAACAATTCGAAACATTTGGATGGAAACCTGACTAGTGAAAGCAATTAAGCCTGTCAAGCTTTCTGTGTCAGCAAGATAATTACAGTAATTTCTGGACTACGAGGCACACCTGACTATAAACCGTGCTAGCTGAATTTGGGGAATACTCGAGATTTGCATCCACAGATGCTATGATTGTGACAAGAAAACATTATACATTTACAAAAATTTGCAAAGTTTGAGAATTATGTAGTACTGGTCACATGGAGAGTTTGTAGGAAATGTTTTTTTAATTTTTGTAACCGAAGTTCCAACTCATATCCCTAGCAGCCATGCAACATGATCCTCGGAGCTGGAAAATATTCATGCAAACTGAACCAAGATCGTTTTCATTGACATCTGTTTCACAGCTGCCACGTTAAATGAAAACTGCTTCAGTTAAGGGGAGATGAGGGAAACAAGTGAACTGACTAAATGTCATGACATCAAAACAAAAAGAACAGATGGAGGCTCAAGACAATTTATTATAGCATGATGAAATTGTTCCCGTTTTTCAATTTGCACCCAATTCGAGCCACTCAGCACGAGCGTCGACATAATATAATGAAGGACAGCAGGTGACGCCTTTGTGGAATTGGTTCTCCTCTGGACATTTTCCAGTCCGTCAAGGCCTCCAGGAAAGTGGTCTTTCTCGTGTATTGTCCGGGTCGATTGATGCAGAATTCTCCAAAGCAACAGTCTCACTTCACCCATTGCCACCTAGCCAGAGAAAGGGTGGAGATGAGCAAAGAGAAGCGGCAGCCAGACAGGCCAAAATTCAGATATCGGGGTGAAGCAGAGTGTAAGACTAGTTGCATAACCTAATCATACCAAAATCAGAGTGTAAAAAGTAGTGCATTTCTACAGAGGTGGCCAATCCATTCCAAAGTAATGGGGCCTAAATTGAGAAAAAAATCTGCAAACATTTCTGAGTTACACTACTCATTTTCTTAAATACTTCAAGTATTTTACATCCTGAAAACATCGAGGGTACCACCCATCAAATGGGAAAATTAAATCCAACCCTTAATGAGCTGCATATTTCCTGAAAGACAGTCTGCGAACAAGCCATTTAAATTGTGTGTATGTGCAGTATGATGTAATTTACACATAGATGATTATTTTGTGAACCAATACAATAAATGTGAGTAGGCCTATTTGAATGTCCTAATTACGTCTCTGAGAATGGACATTATATCAACTCTATGGTGACACCCTGTGGCCAATCATGATAACTCCCATAATTTGATTTCTCCTTACTCAAATTTGTTGTTACAAAAGTATGAAAACACGTTATCAGCATTACAACAAAAACATTTTTTTAATGCTCCAATGAGAAGGTTTGACAACATAATTTCGTGGCTACTATTGGAATTATTAATTGTATACATAGCGACATTTTCCTTGTTGCAAGGGTTTTTCTGTGAAACTGTAGACCTTGGGTTACAGAAGTGACAGACTACTGTTAAAATGAGAGCCTGGTGTGTGGAATTTGAACAAACTTATATTACGGCCACGCAGCTGAATTCCTCCCACATTGCAAACATATCATGCATAGATTTTTGAAGGCTCAAAACTGTCCATTGAGTGTGAAAACTTCTTTGTATGCGTGGCCGTATGATATTTGAGATATAATTATCATTTAATCATTTAATATTAAAACCAGTAAATAACAGCCACGCCGTCGTATTATTTTGAAAAGATTTCCCGGATGTGGATTTTTTTATTTATAAACACGATCATTTCAGGACATGAAGTAAACTGGTTAGCATTCAGCAATCCGAAGGTCATAATAAACACGGCCTCATCGCCACGCATTACGAGGTAAGTTTAAAAGTGTTACACACTTTTTCTTATGATGTTTGCCTTAATTCTTGTCGTGGGTGTTCTATGCAGGTAAATATAGTGCAGAAGTAACTTGTAAAATTGTTTTGAACCTGTAGAAAAAAGTATAAATGTGTATCTGTAAAAGTCGTGATTTGTATCTGTAAAAAAATTTTGTATCTGTAAAAAAATGTTTTATCTGTAAAAGTCATGATTTGTACCTGTACAAATATTTTTTTGTAATTGTAATTTGTACCTGTAGAAATTACAACTTGTAGTCAAAGAAGTCGCCACTCGGAGTCACAAGTGGGTTTTCTGCTGCTGTCTAGTCACGTGACTTTTGTAACGGGCTCTGGAGGATTTGGTCGGGCTAAAGCTCAACCTCATTGGTTGAGCGAACGACAGTGGGTTGAACTCAAATGACGCCACGTTTTTATCATTAATATAAACCAGTCCGAAATTCCAAACAAACAGAGTAGCCAGTTGCCACACCAGTTTACACGTTAATTTTGGAAGAAGAGGACGTCCCAGGCGTGAACATTTCAACATGGTTCAATTTACAAACACCGTGTGGAACAGCTTAAACGTTGGTTGAGACATGCAGAGCACTTAAAGTGGGCAGAAAGAAATAAGAAGGTATGAAGGTAAGATTTATTGTACGACCATAGCTCGTAATACCGGTGCGAGCTAGCTCATCTCGTGTTGTTAATTGTCTCGAAAACTGAACACATTGAAGTCACGATTTTTATTTCAAGATTTGAAGCCTACCAGTGTAAACATACGATCAATAGCTTGTACCTGTAAAAAAATATATATCTAAAAATACCTCATAAACTGCTGCTTAGTGCTTATATGTGAAAATGACTATAGAGCTACAGAACCCTATTGAATGTTTTACAAGATAACCAAAAGTGGACAGTACTCAGCTACTTGTGTTTGAGTAACATTATATCCAAGTATCTGTACTCTTACTATCATAATAAAATGAAAACAAAACGTTTTTACTGCGGGTGAATCTTTAAGGTATTTTAACCTCAACACTTTATCCTTTGTATTTAATCATTTTATTTTAAATATTACAATTTCTTGATAAATGTCAGTATTTTTGCAATGTATGCTTTGCAAACAGTTAAAAAAGAAGAAGAGGCTCTTACACTCTTAGTTTAATCATCACTCACAGTACTCAGATATTTGTGCAAGTATTGCTACATTCACATCAGAAGAAGATCTGCGAAATAATTTTCCTTAATCCGGCTTGATGGAATACCCCCCAGGTGTCATCTCCTGTCTCTTGGCTGCTTGCTGATGGAGTGGGTCATCCTTTTCACTGATGCTCCAGCAGTTGTCTCCACCTTTTTTTAGCAAGATTTTCACACTTATGAGATTCTCATTTAATTAAAAATAAATAAACTAACATTTGACCTAGTTACTTTTGTTAAAGTAGCTAGGTGACAGTGACACTGCTCACATCTTAGTGATACAGGTAGACTAGCTTTTCAAAAGCAGAATAGCCAATATTTAAATAAGAGTAATGTTACATTGGAAAATTTAACTCCAATAGAAATTAAAAGTGCAGAAAAATATTCTTCTACGAGTACAAATCACGGTGCTCTACAAGTACAAATCAGTTTTGCGCCATTTGTAGCGAGAGATTTGTTGCAAAAGTCACGTGACTGGACAGCAGCAGAAAAAACACTTGTGACTCCTAGTGACGACTTCTTTGACTACAAGTTGTCATTTCTACAGGTACAAATCACAACTTTTACAGATACAAATGTACACTTTTTTTCTACAGGTACAAAAAAAAGTGTACAGGTACAAATTCGTTTTTACAGATAATTTTTTTTTACAGGTACAATTTTTTTTACAGCTAAAAAAATTTTTTTTTACAGATACAAATTAATATTTTTTTCTACAGGTACAACCATTTTTACAAGTTACTTTTGCACCATATTTACCTCCATAGTGTTCCGTTAGCAGAAGGGAAGTTCTCGCGCAAAGAGAAAGGAACCGCAAACAAAAATGGAAATTGCACCAGACCACAATTTGAACCCCATTTTCAAAACAGTTTCTCAAGTAGATACGTTATTTAATAGTCACGCTCGCGGTTTTGTAAAGCTTTTCTGGTATTTTCCCCCCATTGAAGCAATCCCGTTATTGTTACCCAAAACTGCTGCTTGCGACTACACTATGTCGGAGCTGTTACAGTTGAGTAATTGTGTCATCAATGCTGAATACGTTAGAAAGGACCTGATTTAAATTAATGGGCATTTATCGCTTTTTTATTTTTTATTTGTTTTTCATTTTTTTAAGACCGAGTACAGTCTAAATAAATATTTAGTGCTCCAAATACCACCATCAATACTATCATTAAAATGAATATTAAACTAACAATAAAAACTGACGTTAAACTAGAATGTTATTTATGCAGTCACTGTTTAGAACTATTGTATTATTATTTGTCATTTTATATATGGTTATAGTATTTATATCTACATATTTTGGAAGTATTGTATAATTGCAGCATAAGTACAGTTTTTTGCTTTTGTTTTTATGAATATTGACATGTTAATAATAATAATAATAATACAAATTATTATTATATAAAATATGTAGGATCTTATGGAAGGCGTAAATGAATATCTTTATTGACAGACTCAAGTCCATTTAAAATAATTTTTTTTTGATTATTGTTATTTTCGCTTTGTTTTGATTTTTGTAAAAAAAAAAAATAAATCAATTAAATACAGTAGCGTGGAGGACCTATAGTATTAGTCAAAAACAAGAGTAGTTTCCCACCCTAATATGCATATTTAATATTATTGCAGTCAGGCAACTGTAACATTATACAGAGTTGGAATATTAACATTTGACTAATATATGAAATTGCATGTAAACGTTAAGCAAAAAAGAAAAAAGAATGAATATATATATTCTCTGTGCTACTCACTTTGCGAATCACTAGACTAGGAAGCTTAATACATTTAGATTCTACTGTACTATGTTCCCACACCCACAACACTCATACAGAAGAGTCGTCGTCTTCATTGTTTGTAGGTGTGTGTGTGAATGGTTGTCTAAACACTGACCGGCGACCACTCCAGGATAGGCTCCACTCACTTGTGACCCTGATCCGGACAACCGCTGTTGGATGGGTGGATAAACCATAGCACTGCTGTACCGTACATAACCGAAACATATTTGTGTTGTGTACAGGAAGATGGCGGACAACCACGCCAAACCCAACCTCAGCCAGTCTCAGGCCGCAGAAATTGTCAAGAAATACTACAAGCTGACTCCCTCTCAACTCCGCAGTTTGCCCAGCTACGATGACCAGAACTTCTGCATCGCGACTGCCGAAGGTGGCGCGTATGTGCTGAAGATTATGAACTCGGTGCACACTCGGGACCCCGCACTGATAGAACTTCAGACGTATGCAATGAACTTTCTGCACGATAATGGACTTCCGACCCAAACAGCCCAGAAAACAACCGCGGGGCAGCCCATGTTCCTCGAAGGCATTGGTAGGATCCGCTATTGACTGAGAGTTAAATGGATGAATAGATACTGTAAGGTAGGCAGGTATATAGATAGACAGCGTTGCGGTTGCTACATGGCGAGCAAACGCTGACCACTCAAGTCCCAAATTAATTTTAAATGGATTATTTTCCACTTGAACAGCTTCACTATCTTCATACTAAGATATTCAGTTTAAAAACTGATACAAATGACCAATTATAGTTTACATGCGGAAACAATGGCCGTCATGTGCCATCGTTACATCCGAGGATCATGTGGACACAACTTATTAGTGGTTCACGTCACAAAATAAATGAAGCAAGAAAGTAGTTAAGGTGTATACTGTGAAGCTATAAAACCTCTCCAGCCCAGTTAATGTTCGACCCTTCTTGCTGATAGTCAGCCCTCACATTCTGCTTGCACGTGTTGCATCACATCACACCTGCACTAAACACACCTTCAGAGGTATTTGTTATTATAGTCTAGACCTCTTCTTTACTTTCTTTGGCAATTAGATTAGACTGATAGATTGCGCAATTAAATTATGACAAAACAAGCTGATCTCAGAGGAAAGTGGCCACTGAGCACTCGGCAGCAGGCAACAAAGACACAGAGAGAATTTCAACATTTCAGCTCCTTGTAGAAAAAGTAGGGAAATGTTGAACATTTAGGGTCATATTCTCCCACTGGCGCACCTTGAAGCTCTCAAATGTGACGTTTCCCTTCAAACGGCGGCCGTTGCTGCTTTTCCTCTTAGTGAAGGTGAAACACGTATTACATATATTACAAAAAAAAAAAAAATATATATATATATATATATATATATATTAGAGGTGTGAATTGCCTCGTACCTTGCGACTCGATCTGTATCACGATTCATAGGTCACGATTTGATTCAATACCGATTAATCTTGATACGAATCGGTAAGTCAATTATTGTGATTTTTTTTAAACTAAAATTTAGAAAATACTTATCAGTAATTTTGTACATGTGCACTGTAAGATTTGTATGAAAATGTACTTCAGGCTTATAACTGTGAGCCACTGCATTTAACAAACAGGTTGGAATCTGTTTAATGTTTGAACAGCACTGAAATCAAATATTAACATTCTTCTATGCTTAAAGTGTGAAACCTAACCCTAAGTAAGACTTTTTTTTTTAATATTTCCATCAAAAATTGATCTTTTAAAATCGATTTGGCTGCATATGAATCGATACGAGAATTATATTGCCGAATCGATTTTTTTTAAACATCCCTAATCCCTAATATATATATAATTATCAAAATGTTTACAGATTCCATTTATTGGCCTTGCTCATGCCACATACAGTATTACATTCTAATGTAATACTGTATGTGGCATGAGCAAGTGGAAAGTGGCCACTGAGTATGGGCCATTTCGATCCATATGTCAAGTTTATCCTTTTATTTATTTTTGTCGTCCCTCACCCAATATTATCAGAAATAGAAGACAAAAGCTATCATACTAATTGTGGAATTGTTTCATTTGGCAGATTGCGGCTCCGGTTTACAGAAGTACCTGGTGCGCCTGTTGACGTATTTGCCAGGAATCCCGATTTCCGAGGTGCCTTTCTCACCGCAGCTACTTTATGAAGTCGGCCGGACAGCGGCCAGAATGGACATCGCCCTCAATGAGGTTCAAACAATTCTATTGATATGCATTTGGTTTCCTTTGGTTGGTTGCAGTAGTTAAAACAACAAAAATATACTGCTTTGCTCTAATTTAGGAGCTTTTTTGGAAGGAATCTTTTAGTGGTATTATTGTGTATTTCCTATTTCTATTGACTCCCCCCCCCCCCCCCCCCCCCCCCCCAGATGAAACATCCTCAACTTAATGTACTGCAGAGGGAGGGCTTCATATGGAGTTTGTCAAGCATTCCCCTTCTGGAGAAATATATGAAAGTACTCGAAGGACACCCTCTTCTGGAGGTTGTGAAGTCCGTCCTTCATCAGTACAAAACCACCGTGGCACCCCAAAACTCCAGTTTCCGCAAGTGTAAGTGTTGTGCTGGCTCATGTGTTTAATTGTGAACAATTAGCAATATATAAATGAATCATTATATATATATATATATATATATATATATGGTTTTGTCTTTCCTCAGGCCTCATTCACGGAGACTTTAACGATCTCAACGTGCTGGTGCAAGCTGATGAAAGCAACGGCCACAAGATTTCTGGCATCATCGATTTTGGGGATATGAACTTTGGTTGCTACGTCTACGAGCTCGCCATCACCATCACGTACATGATGCTGGAACACCACAACTTCATTGAGGTGGGTGGAGCCATCCTGGCAGGCTGGGAAAGCGTCTTCCCACTCAACGCGGCAGAGAGAGACTGCCTTTTTTGGCTGGTCCTGTCGCGCCTCTGCCAGTCATTAGTGATTGCTCGTTTTTCCGTGACTTTGCAACCTGAAAATGAAGAGTATCTGATGATTTCATCCAAGAAAGGCATTCCCATTTTACGCATGCTCTTTGAGGTAGGGAAGGAGCAAGTGGAGAAAGTGTGGTTCCAAAGTGCCGCTCAGTTCAATGACAGAAAGTAAGCGAGGCAAGATTTTCTTAGATTCATTCGCGACAAACAATATGTAGATGAAATAACATGATTCTTGGATGATTTGTCAGCATATCTGATCGACTTTGATGGACCTTCCTGAGTTTGAGTGGAGACTGTCAATTAAAAAGATTGTTTGATATTTTACGCTAAAACCTTTCCACTTGAGCTAAGATTATTTTCGAAGTATAACTTAGTTTATAAGCATACAAAAAGATAAAAAAAAGTTTTAGACAAAAAAAAAGTGACTAAAAAAAAAATTCTGTAACTTTGATACTTTTGTACTGATTTCTGTTTGTTTTCAAATAAACATGGAAAAAATACCCAACTTTGAATATTTGTATATTTCATAAATTTGGAAACTAGGTGTCCATGAAAGCTTGACTGTACAGTATGTGTGATGTATTCAATGGGAATGCATTGCTGTCATCGATAAATAGAATTACAGTGATTGTCTAACTTTGTGTCTAGAAGATACAGTTCTGATTGAAATATTACTACTTTCCTAAACAAAGCACGTGGGAATTCTATAATGCAGTAGTCGTGCAAAGACTGCCTTGATTTTGATTTTTACAATGCAGCCATGAGCTGGGTTGAACACTAGATGGCGACATCGTTCCATGTACCCTCCCCGTCCTACTTTGCGAGGCAATGGTGTCCTTTGATTTTTTTTTTTCAAAATGTCTTATTCGACTTGTATACTTTTGAATGATGACTGTGTACAGTAGTAGAATACAGTATATTCATTTAACGGAGAACAATATGTAAAAGGCTTTGGGAAACCAAAATGTGGACCTTTAAGAACAAAGTGAACATACAATATTGTGACTGACATATTTGATTTTGCTATGAGATCGATAGCGCGCAATATCTAGGTCAGGAAGAAATGCAGATTCTTAATATTTTAAGATTAATTGTAAAAAAAAAAAAAAATCTTTACATGTCTTTTTTTTTTAGTACAGAAATAACACAACACAACACAACTTCAGTGTAGCCTGAAGCCTTAATGAAAAGTAACAACTTTCTTTGTTCATGGTGTACTATTTATAATTCACTGTATAGTTCCCTGGAATCCAAACACAGTGAGTCTGCTCTGCAAGGGCGTTTATCTGACTCTTGATGTTGCCCTGATGCTGCTGAAGGCATATCTCCTCTTCACTGCCTTATCTGCCTCTCACGTGCCTTCAATCACCCCCCCCCCCCCCCCCTCTCTTCGCCTTTGTAATCCACAATCCATAAATGATGGCTGGAATACAAATGGCAACTCTGAGGACTTAGTTGAATACACCAACCCCACTCAAAAGTGCCATTAATCCTCTTGGCATTTGAAAATAGCGAGCGCTCTTTTTCATACGGCACCTATTTTAAATACAGCAGACTGAGCAGAGGACTCTAATTTATACCTAAAAAGGCAGAAGAAGAAAAAGCTTTCAGCTATAATTAGGTTATTTAGAATGCATTTAAATTTTCTTTGTATTGTGCACAGTTTGTATATTTCCAGTTGTTTACTTCTTCAACAAAATGCAACAATGAAGAGGAAAAGGAATGAAATCGATAACAACAGAAAAACTCTTTCCTGCACGTTAAGAAAAACGTAATGCGCAGCCAGCTGCATTTTGATTTGTTTATTGTGCCAAATGTTGATTTTCGATGTCACTTAACAAACACCTGAAAGGAGCCGACTCAACCCAGCTTGCGGCCACTGGCATGTGAAAACAAAAAAGTCACGCGCCACTCTAGCAAGCTGGTTCTTCCAGTCGGACTTTGTTTTCAGAGCCTAACTGAATGTTGACCTCAGTCATGGACTTTCGACCTTTTGACCTACAAAACTCCCAAAGAAGTACATCCTTAAAGGGAGTGTCGCACATTGCCACTTCTTTTTACTATAGAAGGGATGTGTATAGATAAAATAAATTATAAAACAATTACAATACTACAGTATTGACAATAGAATGTGAAATGAGTTTCATGCAATATACAAAAAAAGTTTTTTTTTTTTAAATACTATATTATTTTTCACTGTCAACGGATAATATATCAGCCGACAGCTAATTAATTGCCAATTGCATCGAGTAGAGTGCACTGCAATTTTGATGTACTTCTCCAGACTTTTCCTCACACAGTCTCCGCTCTATTTTTTGACTGCACAGTGATGATCCCAATCCACCCCCCCCCCCCCCAAAAAAAAGATAGTTTGAACTCTTAGTATAAAATTGATATCTGACACTTGACAGTAAAGTCTCACACACCCCCTCATACCCGGCAGCCACAAGTAGATACTGTCCATCTATCGATTTTCTAGGAACTTTTATTTGTAGTTAATGTTTCGACAAAAATAGTGTAAAACATTTTGTTTAGAAATGAAATCCTTTTTTTTTCATATACTCATACAGGCTAATGTCACAAGAGCTCAAACAATTTTATGCACTCACTCTCATACCCTGCAGATGATATGAAACTTCTGTAATTGTGTACCTTTTAGTTTATTTCTCTTTACTGACAGAGGCTCAACTATTTATATAAAAGATGCCCATGATTAAAAATTAGGGGTGGCAGGCGATTAAAAATTGTAATTGTATAATTAATCGCATGACTTCAATAGTTAACTTGCGATTAATCGCAAATTTTATATCTGCACTAAATGGTACAATGTAATGTAAAATAAAATACTTGTCCCTAAGTTTTGATACTCTTGTTAACAAAAGTGGGGGGAAATGTTAAACTAATAGAAATATGGCTGCATCTTTTAGTCATTGATACAGTAATTTTATAATAATTCATAAAATTTAGTTAAAATTAAAAAGATGTACTGTACTGTGAAAAACGAGTGTGATACTGATTTGTGTTGAGGTCATTTTTTTTTGCCACTAGATGGCATAATTGCATTTGTAAGCCGTTGGTGATAGCTCAGTGCATTTTTCTTTTCATATTAAGAGATATCTAATCTTTAACATGAAGTAACTTGTGAAATTATGCACATTTTTTAAATTGTAAAATACAACCTCACCCAAGTCTCCACAAATATATGCATTATTATTAAAAACTCATTCACTGAAGCAACCCCCTTCGCTCCCGGCTGGTTTACTGGATTGTGTCTGATTTTGCAAGGCCCACAGAATATTGGGTTCTATTGCTATAAAAACATGGAACCTACCCAAAGAATGATGAGAGTCTCTTCTTTCAACAGGAAAAAAAGTATCTATCTGTTTCCGTGTTGTAGCAATCAGAATTAGAATATAGCTAAGTTTCATCATTATTCACAAATCTAGTTAGAAATGTGAGTAAAAGAGATTTTTTTTCAACATGGCATGGTTGATCTCTTTTGCTCAGCTGCCACCTGCGGGCCGTATGTGTAATAACTACCATATCTTCAACCGTTCTTTGCAGTTGAGAGGCTGCATTAAAGCCTTCTGCATGCTCGAGCATAAAAACAAAACGTAAAAATTTATAAATACGTCTTTGGGACAATTAAAACATTTAAAATAGAACGCATTTATATGTTTTGGGGAGCAAATGAGTTAAATTTATTAATGCAAAATTTTGACATGGACGTGTCTGCTGCGTTGCGACTAGAATTCCTTCAGTACACACTTTCTAAGTAAAGGGCGACCATGAATCACGAGTTAAAAAAATTAGTGGTGTTAAAGGAACTTCAAATTTACGGAAGAGGATAAGGGCCAGTGAAGAGAGAAAAAAAAAGTTTTGCAGGATTCTGATTTTATTCTCAGAATTCTGACTTTAAATTCTATCTCAGAATTCTTACTTTAAAATCACAATTCTGACTTTATTCTCAGAATTCTGCCAAATGACTATTCTATTATTATTATTCTGAGTTTAAAGTCAGAATTCTGACTTTATTTTCAGAATTCTGAGAAGTTAGAATTATTACTTTAAAGTCAGAATTGTGACAATTCTGACTTTAAAGTCAGAATTCTGAAAATAAAGTCAGAATTCTGACTTTATTAGTGCTACTATTATTATGACTATAAAGTCAGAATTTTTAGATTAAAGTGAGAATCCTGCCAAACTTTTTTTTCTCTCTTCATTTTCCCCTAATCCTCTTCCGTATACATTAACTCAAAATTAACACACTCATTTTGACACTCCTAATTAAAATACTTGTATTACACTTAACACGTTTTCATCGTTGAGTTTTTTTGTTGTTGCTTGAATCGGAAGAGCAGAGTCCGGGCTTCTTTTAAATTTTGGAAGGTGATGAACTGTATTATGTGTAGACAATAGTATCCAGCTTGGCTGCAGTATTTTCCAAGCGTCACTAATTTGTCCAACTGATGTTGATGTCATGGACAGCACAGGTCAGGTTGAGAACTGCTCCACTGTGACAGTCCCAAAACAACAATCCAAAACGTGATATCAGTGCAGACACGCAATGTACAGCGCACGACAGAATAAAGACGTCTGATCATCGGGAGTTTTTATTCCAGAGAAGTCGACTTCCTCTCTGACATTCTGTTGGCCTTTCATAAAGGAAATTAACAGCAGATCCATTTGATTGTCACTGTGTTTGATTAGTGAATACCGTTCTCAAGGTTATGGCACAGAACCTTTAAGTGTTTGACAATGTGCTTCATGTTAATAACACACTACATGTAACAAGAGGATGGAGGACTGTTGTTTTTACTTGGGTAGATTAATTTAACTTGGCAAAGTCTACATTAGGAGCAATGTTGAAACAGCTGCTTTGCCTTTGCCTCGACAAGCACATTTTATTTTCCCGTTACCTCTTGCTATTGGCTATTTTTTTGTATTACTAAACACAGTGGTCTGCATCTGGCCTGTGTCACGCGTGTCAGGGGCCTGTGCACATAATAAAAGCCACAACACTTAATCTAAATTAAAGAAAAGAGTTGACAAAGAACCAAGAGTCCTTATAATAACATAAAGGGTGTTATTCCTTTGGCATTTGATTTACATGCCGGCTAATTAAAGTGTTTCTGGATTGCATATTATGTATCTATAATGAAAACGATATTGTCAGCCTAACAACATAATTACCAGTCATTTTTAACTTTCTGTTATCAAATTAAATAAATACCAATAAACTTGTGGTTTTATCTTGGTTTCCCGATGATTAAATATGACTTAAGCAACTATGCTATTAGGCTAACCTTGCCAAATACGCTGCATCCTATATTTGCCCATCGCCATCGCAACAAAGTTGTGAAATAATGGACATGTTAAAAGAAATGTAGAGCAAGCAGATAGGTTCCTCTATAAAAAATAAAAATAAAAAAAAGTAAACCTCAGTTTGCATTGAGACAATTCCCGCAAGCTAACTTGCTAGCTAGCTTGTCTAACTGTACTTCTTTAAACCGGTTGGTTCAATGTCTGATGTACAGCTGTGGAAAAAATGAAGAGGCCACCATGTTTTCTTCAATTGCTTGTTTATTTTAACGTCTGGTGCCACCTAAAAGTGACTGACAGGGACACAAAAAGAAAACATGGAATGCCTAAAAGCACTGTTTTGGCAGTACATGTCCTAGCTATATATTTATGAACTAGGGATGTTTAATACTACAGTTTTTTTTTTTTATTCAGAATGATCAATACGAGTAGCCTACTAAACTCTTGATTGTTCACAGATACCGATAGCAAGTAAAACATACTATACTTTTGATATATAGCAATGTTTTAGTTCTTGATCATACAATGACCACAAGAGGGCAGTATATAAGTACAGATACCTTGAAATAAGGCCTGTTATCGACCTGATACTGATACTTGGTACTCATCCCTAAGATCTTAGGAAGTGATTTTGGTCAGTATATCAAGAAAAGCTTTGGAAAATTCTTCTATCAGCTTTTAAATTCAACTCTTATGAGCTGTTTTTGTTTTCATTGATATACTGGTCAAAACAAATGTACTTTTACTTGCACTATAGGCATTTAAAAAGGAACAGGAAATTAAAGCAACAAGGTGGTCTCTTAATTTTTTCGGTGCAATTGCCAACTCTACAATATGTCATTAATAGCAACATAAAGATACACTGAAACTCCCCCGGTATCACAGTGTCCTAAATTACACTTCAAATCGACTTCATCCTCTCTCTTTCCCAGCATATGTCACTGTTCGATGAAAACCATGCATGCTGCTTTTATCAAGAGCTATAGAACAACAAAGTATTATGACAAATTTATTAGACACATTTATGAAGAGAAACATACTTCTGCTGTATGCTTGCACAGCCATTGCCTTATGTAAAAAATGAGGGGGAAAGGAATACATTTAATGTAGCCCTATTGCTATTTTATTCCAAACATGGCATAATAAAACATGTTTTTTTTTTAAATAGTTTTGTTTTGTTTTACAAATTGGCCGTATAGGACAGAAACCCAAAAGTTGGCCTGGGAGGAGGACAAAGGAGAATTAAATCCCTGCGGAAGAGTTTGTAATCTCTTTTTTTCCCTTTTTTTTTTTAGCAAATTGTATCCTTTGAAAAGAAAGTCAAGGAATTAAGGCGAACTCTGGTAAAGTTGTTTCACTAAAACAAGAAGTCATATAACATTGTGCGGGGTGGCAGCCCAAGTTAAGTCAACAAAGGAGCTGTTTTCCAACAGTAATCTTGTGTCTCTCACAGGCCCGCTGTTTTTCGATAAAACAGACGCCAGTATGTCATTTCCAGTAATTCAGCCAAATCATCTTTCTCTCTGAAGAGAGAAATTGGGGTGACTTTGGGTTGCCGTTTGTTTGCTTGCTGTTGGCAAGATAAAAAAAAAAGAAGAAGAGAATTAAGATGCTTGTTTAATTCTGGCCATTGTTGCTCATGACTCTTCTGCACAGCAGAGTAATCACCATAATATTTGCGTCGCTCTCTGAGATCTAAGGAATTAGAGGACATGTGTTTCTGATAAGAGTGCTAAGGTGTTTATATATGCGCAATTGTGCACACGTATGTGGTTACGAGACTGCAAGTGGGAAGAAAAGAGCCCATCACAAATGGGGAAAAGATGAGGAGGAAAAAAAGAGGTGAGTGGGTGGGCGATGCTGATGTCTCCTTTGTGAAACATTGGAAGGGTTTGCGGGTGTTGGCGTGACCCTCCCACGTCTTATAACATCTTAACCTCATCGGCCAAAATCCCTATGAGATGCATCATTGGCCTCATTCATTTTCTTTTTGGCCAGCAACACAAGATATTGCAATAGGCTCTGTCGCAAACTGTATCCAAATCAGTCAACCTTTTTTTTTTTTTTTTACTTTCTGTCCAAAGCTTTACTATTGCTTGGGTACTTTGAGATTTCCCTATTTGAAAAAACATGTGGAGGAAGTATAGACAGAGTAGAAGAAAATATAGAGGAACCTTTAAATATTAGAGGTCGACCAATGTCATGGAAGAAAGCGAGTTAGACTTTCTAGTGTTTTACAGTATCCACAAAACAGCTTGACAAGATTCTTGTAAGTAAACAAATGTCGAGCTGTGTAAACTTGTTCATCTGTAAATACAAATTAAAACAAACAAAAGCATCATACCCTGCTGACGTTTGTGAATAGCGGCCAGTAACATTTTACTGTGTTCCCATTGCGTCCATTAGGTGGCAGCAATGTCAAACAAGACACGATATGTCACTAACAGTGAAATAAAATGATAATAAAAAAAATACAGAGGTGGCAAATCCAGGTCCAGAAAGTAAAATCCCTGCCACAGTTTGTCTTTAGCCCCTGATTCTAGCTAGCTAGCTAGCTCCCTAACAGAAAAATTTTCCAACAGGAGCTAGCTAGAGAGCTAGATAGCACCTGAAAGTAAAAACCCTGCCACAGTTTGTCTTTACCCCAGTTGCTAGCTAGCTCCCATGGTGCTTGTTTACCTGCTAAGGGAGCTAGCTAGCTAGGTAGCATCAGGGTTTAAAGCGAAACTGTGGCAGGGTTTTTACTTTCAGGTGCTAGCTAGCTAGCTTCCTAGGTAGCTCCCATGGTGCTTGTTTAACTGCTAGCGTGCTAGCTAGCATCAGAGGCGAAAGCCAAACTGTGGCAGGGATTTTACTTTCTGGACCTGGATTTGCCACCTCTGAAAAAATATTTATTTGCCATACAAACATAAAATGTTGGGTTGAATCGTCAACATATAAATAAATAAATACATAATCTAACCCTCACACTGGGGGGACTACAAAGGATTTTGACCTAGCAAACTGCTGGTAAAAGAGGTCAGAGGCCCTTTTTTTGCTCCATGCTGAGCTCATGAATCAGAGGCTGCAGTTGAGAAAAAGACACAGAGGCGTCGGCCAGCCTGTGGGATCAGAAGCAGGCAAACACTCATGAGAACTATTGAATTATATGAGTATGTTTAAAGATGTTTGTACGTTTACGTAACTGTGCTAAATCTTCCCTCTGGGAAAATGAAATCTCAGCTTGGTTTATCTTTTAAATGTGTAATGAGCGTGTGTTTTTGTTGTGCATGTCTGCAGACGAGTCTATGTTTTATGGGTCTGTTTGTATGGCCACATCTGTTTGGTTCATGTCGATTTGGATTTCTGACTCGGATGAAATTATACAAATCTATTTAAGATACTACAAGAAGTGCGTTGCTGAGATTTATAAGCAGATTTAAACCAGTAGTGTTTTACTGGACAAACAACAAACAGAATGATGTAATACCGCATCGTGGTGGCCAAGTTGTTTTGAGGAAAGAACATGAAAAATGTGAGAAATGTTTGTTCATCTAAGCCCGGTCGTTAGCTCAGCTGACTCACAACAAGAATTGTGTCTTATGCCATTCTCTGTGTGTTTACATGTTGATTGCATGTTTTTGAGAGTACCCCCCCTCCCCCCACACACATTACAAAAATATGTACTAGTATGTTTCTAGTACTTGAACACCTGCTGTGTCATAAATCACTGCTAGTTGCTTATTAGCCGAGCATATTCGTTATTGTAACATTTGGCGATACCAAGCTAGCAATAACAGCAATAAACCTGTCTGCTTGCTAACATTAGCTTACCCTGTTACTGTACCTAGCGTTCCTTGAATGAAATGCATCTCATAACAGTTGCCAACAGCCACATGCAGAGAACTACATATGATAGTCTACCCTCTTTCATTGCTGTTGTTTGTTATTGTGTGTCTCTTTCTCACTGATTCGTTCATTGCGCTCTGGTTTTTACAGTTTTCCGGCGGTGGTTTATTTTACTTGAGCGGGGACCAGAATCAATGAACCATACTGTACTTTATCCTTATTGAGGTTTACAGGAGCTTGCCAGTTAAAATACTGATTCATTGTGTTAAGGCGGAACAAAAACAAAAACATTTTCTTTTCATTTATTTTGCAGACAGTAGGCCTACTTGTCCTTGGTGGGTAAGTGGAAAGAAGGCAGGTGAAAAGCCATTTTAGCTTCTGTTTTGAGGTAATCTTCCCTTGCTTTACACTTTACATTTGTTGTGACGAAAATGAAACAAAAACAAACAAATCACATGCAGGGATACCAATGCTTCTCTTTCATTGATTTCTCAAGATTGTGTGGGATAAAAAGTAATTTTCGCATAATTTTAAAAGACACTTCAAATGTAAATTATTATTTCAGTTTATTTGCATGTTGCCTAATTTTTGTTGGACGTTAACAATAAGTTGTTGAAACAGTTTTAGTCACTCAGGATAGAAGCCCGTGCAGGCAGTTGAGGGCAGCCCTAGTCAGAAAATGCCTTTGGTGAAAATGCGTGTGAAAATGGTGCATGGTTACGTTGTGTCTCGTGTTTTACAGGTGAGCGATAATTATTTACAAAAAGGTTTTGTGGAAATTCATTTTTTTGTACTTTGTAGTTCCTTGTTGTTTAAACTAGTCAGTTGCAATAAAGGGAACTAAAAATCACTCTCTCAAATGTACAGGTCATTAGTGATGGCAAAATGAAGCTTCATGAAGCACTTGTAATATTTTTTGACTCCCCTAGATGGTGCTCTTGATTTAAATATAAAGGCTCGTGCAAAGGAAATTGATTACATTTCCACTGCATCTTTCAACCAAGAGTGGCATCTAGAGGAGTCAAAAAATATTACAAGTGCTTCATGAAGCTTCATTTTGCCACCATTACAGGTAATACACTAACTTAATTGTACTACGGGCATGACCCTGGGCCACACATTTGATCTTTCAGCTCCTTTACCATGTGCTTTCAATTATGGAGAAAATAATTAAGCTGTAGAAATGTCACTATGACCACAGTCGTAGCCATGCCCGAGAAGAGTATGAGCAAAAGACGTGATCTCAGTACAAGGGCTTTGTTGACCTCCTTTATTAGGAAAATTTAGTTGTAATTGTTACCTGATAACTAATAACATTGGCTTCCAACCAAGTTAACAGCTGAATAAAAATATTTAGTTTAAGAGCCAGCGAGAAGGGAGTATGACTTTCGTCTAACCTCCATCCATCACCATTTGCGACATGTTGGAGACTCTTTTTGAAATAGGACACTCAATTGTGCAAATAACCCAGATGATTATTTTGCATTAATGATCACTGTTGTTTCCAAAACCACTCTGCATCCCACGCCACGCATAACAAGACTGTGATCACAAAAAAATATCGCAGTCGGCCACTGTGATTAATTTGTGAATAGATATGTGGAGCAAAAAATGATCTGTGGTACCTCCGTTTTCTGAGGCCATGTACACACATAGCAGGGTATTTAAAAAAAAGAAGATATTTCCCTCTTCTGGGTATAGAAAAAAATAGTGTCCACACCACCACGTTTGTAGAAAAGAAAACATCCATTATTGCGTTTTTAAGTACAATTCCAGACCTTAAGGTGGCAACAGTTCCCCAAATCCTATCCAATCAGAGTATGCCTCCGTCTGGGTGACGCCACTTCCACAAATTGGGCCTACAACGAGATGCATGCCAATCCTCTAGATGGCAGTAGTTAGCCAACTACTGCTCATCTTTTGACGTCATTTCACCTTACGTCACACAAACACGGACTGTCAGCCGCTGATCTGTATATAAATGCGGATCAGTGCTGTCAGCACACGCGTGATTTTTTTATTATTATTAAAGTTTTCATTTTTGTTAGTAGGGAAAAAAAAGTTTCTTTTATTGCCTGTGTGTTTTGTTGTTTTAAATTCAAATGCCCTAAATATACTTTTCTTGGATATGAGGCATACCAGGGAAAAATGGATTCAGTTTCATGTTCCCCCTCAGCGCGCAGCAATTTCTTTAGCTAATTGTTAAAAGCTAATTGTTTAATTCAATCAACCCTCTTGCCGCTAGCAGTTGGAGGGTGAAAAAAGCAACATTAGCTCTTATGGTTGATAGCCTGTTATTAACTTTACTGTGATTATTAACTGTGTACATATAGAAGTGTTTTTGTGTGCGTATGAAAGTGATTAATGGATCAAACTTGCTTGCTTGTCATTCACTTTAAGCGCTCATTGGCATTCCACTTGAATTATTTTTTTATCTAAAAAAAGCATGAAATAGCTTTTTCTTGCTTATGTTCCAATTATGTGTAAAGTGTTATATAAACATTAAATTGATCCGTCCTTCTACAGTGCCGTGAAAAGGTATTTGTCTTCGTCAAATTCTTTTTTTGTGTGCATCATTTTAATATTTAAGATCACCAAACAAATGTAAATACCGGAAAAAGATAACATGTAAACATCAAATGCAGTTCAAAATAAATAAATACATCTAAAACTAAAATAGCTGTTCTTTTTTTTTGACAGAGTTTTGCATTTGAATTTGAAGGTTTTGCAACTAATGTATTCATAATTCATAATTCACTTCACCTTGACTTTGGCCTATGTTCCACCTGAAAAAAACAAACAAACAAAACCCAAATAGTACGTATGATGCTGCAATTTGAGTCGTACTTCACTGTCATTGTCAGTAGGTGAATTTCCATTACCCTCAATTTTGTGCAAAAGCAAGCTGGTAATGGAAATACGTGATTTTCGAAAAAACTCTGAAATATCGCAAACAAGTTTTTACGCTCTCATGAGATGGTTTTTAAGACGCGTCGAAGTGTTTCGCAAAAGTGTAATGGAAACACTTTTTGCGCATGACCTTGTAGTCATGTGACCCCCGCCCAGCACGGAGGAAAGGAAGTAGGAAGTACGGGGTCACTCGCTTTCGTGTCGGATCTGCCTTCGGAGGGGACAACAAGTCTTTTTAAGCACAAAGCGATTCAGCTATGAAGCCAATATGCCGCCGTTCAAAGGACGTTACCCCGGGCAACGAGCAAACGAGCGACATACAGCGCACGTCGTCGTTGAAATCCATCCGTTCGCACCATAACACGAGTAATAAGCGTGCGCACACACACAACACCAAATGCCCGAACCCGCCCGATGAGGGGAGGGAGATGGTTTTAAAGTAATATTAAGAACTTCGGCCGTCCGTCTGCCGTAAACATCATGACCACCTCCTAGATGGGACATTACGAGAATTGCGCCTCAGAAGCGAAACGCTTTTCAATGGAAACACCGGCAAGTCAAAATAGTACTTTATCGAAATAGTACAATATTGCTTTTATTTTTGCGAAAAACTGTAATGGGAACGCACCTATTATGGCGTTCTTTTGGAAATATGGCCACAAAGTTCAACTTGGATTTGATCGGCCCATTACACACCTCTACACAAGTTTTTTTTTTCCTTTTAAAGATAAGGCTTCCATGTTGGCACTCTAAACCATATCCTAGAAATATGAAGAAGATAGGAGATTGTTGTCACATGTAATAAACAGCCAGTACTTGCCAGAAATTCCAGCAGGTCCTTCAGTGTTTCTACTGGCCTTTTCTCAGTCTCCCTGACTCTGTTTTCTAGTCAGTTCTTTCTCCACTTGATGATGACTGAGTTCCACTGCCTTTGGATTATTTTTATTTTTTTGTAACCTCTTCCTGACGGATACATTTGAAAAATTAAATTCACGGATATGAATCAATCCAACTTGAATCCTGCAGCTACCTTTTTTTTCTCAACAATTTGGCTATAAAGTCTTACTCTCGCTGTCAACGTTGACCAGAAAAGCAACCTCTAAGTAGTAACAAGTGCGAGGATTTATTTGAATTTCAAACATCTAGGGGAAAAGGCGATGAAACTGTTATGAGCGACATAACCCCACTAAAACTGATCGCCTGAGTGATAACCAGGCAAGGAACACCCCATGGATAGAAAACTTGAAACTCAAGCCACCCTCTAAAAGCCTTTCTATCCATCTTGCTTCTTTTCCCCCCCCCCTTATAAATCTCACCACTATGACTGCCAACATTGTTGCTCACTCAATAAGAAACAATTTCTAACCTTATTTTCCAGTTGACTAATTAGTGTCAAGGTTTGTTAGCATTTCTTGTGGGATGGGGGAGTTTCCTGTGACATTACAATCAAAAGCATTTGTCAAAAGAAGAGTTTTTGTAAGATGTTGGGGTAGGTTGAGGCAGGGTGTGTGTGTGTGTGTGTTGGATTGACATGGTTTGCTTAGTGAAATGGTGGGTGGGCAATTGAATGGGAGTGACCATGTAATGTCTCAGGAAAGGCACTGGTAGTTCCAGTTTCCAGACTCCCACGAGCAGAATCGGGAAGCTGAAAGGCAGGAAGCGTTGGACAAGCTTGCGTGGAGCTAACTGAAGTATGTAAATGTGAGCTTGCTGTCCAAATGGAATCTCTCTCCCACGTATGACATACAGTTAAGTCCAGAAGTACGGAAGGGCGGAACTGTAACTGGTAAATACGTTTAAAACGTACTTGGAAATAGCCAAGAGTTTTTTTTTTAAGCAGCTGATATTGATTTTGAGGAGCTTAGTTTTAGTTGTGAAATTGACGTAACAAGAATTATATATAATCAAATAAACATAATCATATAAATTAGCGGTGTCATTTAAAGTTCCTTCAACGCCACAGATTTTTAAACGCGCGATTAATGACCGCCCCTTACTTGGAAAGCCTGTACCCGGGGAATGCCAGTTGCAACGCAGCATAAACGTCCACGTGAAAATTTAGCAGTGATAAATGTAATAATAATGCGTATATTTGTGGAGACTGGGATCAAGTTGTATTTTACAATTTAAAAAATGTGCAGAATTTCACAAGTTACTTAAAGCTACTGAACGTAGAATATTCCATTTCGAATCGCTACTGCCACTGCTGACGAAAAATGAAACTGCACATACCGTTCATCACATCCGCAGACACGGCGCGGGAAATTCTAACCCGAATCCAGTCTGAAAACGATTGGCCAGAGGATTGCAGGACTAGTACCTATTGTGAACAGCTAAGGTGTTAATCTAATAATTAGAAGGCATTTCAGTCATAAATGGTCAAATAAAAAGCTCATTGTAAAGTTATGTTCGGGAAAAAAGTTCCATATTTAGCAGCTTTAATGTTGAATATTATATAGCTCTTAATATGAGAAGAAAAATGCACTGAGCTGTCACCAATGTCTTACAAATGCAATTATGTCATCTAGTGGCAGAGGAATGACCAACGCAAATCAGTACAGCACATCTTTTTAAACTCAATTTTATGAATTGTTATGAAATCAATGACTACAAGATGCAGCCATATTTCTATTAGTTAAACATTTTCCCTCCACTTTTATGTTAACAAGAGCATAAAACTTAGAAAAAAATATTTTATTGTACATTTAGAATAGAGCTGTCAAACGATGACATTTTTAAATCAGATTAATCACATCTTCGAATTTTGATTAATCATGATTAATCGCTTAACCAAATCAATATTTTTCCCGCCAAATTTGAAGAGCACCAGGTTGTGTTAATCATTTTGACATTTAATGTTATGAGGGCATCTTAATTTTTTTTTGATCCACTGCACTCGCTCATCCTCCTTTTTTTCTAATCAGTTAATTACTTGCATAATTTAAAATGAAAAAAAAAATTACCCCAATATTTTGACACAAACAAATATTCCAAATGTGATATGCAAACATTTATAAAATGCTTTACTTTAATGCATGTAATTATGTTTATTGCTCAAACACAACCTGCGCTACCTCAAACCTAGCCGTCCACTGTCACGCTAAAGGATAGTGGTCAAAATTAATACTGGGATTAATCTGCGTTAATTCATGATTAATGCAATATTTTTTTGTGATGAATTAATCAATTAACGTTTTAACTTTGACAGCACTAATTTAGAACAAATATAAAATTTGCAATTAATTGTGAGTTAACTATTAAAGTCATGAGATTAATTACCATTACAAATTTTAATCGCCTGACACCCCTAATATAAATATACTCATTTTCAAGACTTGAAGAAACATTTGTTTGGAGTCTGGAACAAGTGGAAGACACCAAATGTGGGTGTACATTTACACACGAACAACTGAATAATTTTTTTGTTTTTGTTTCTTTGCGTAATTGGTGCTACAAAGAGCTGCATAAATGCCCGAAGACACGATCATTTTCATAATGTGTTTACCCTAGTCTTATCCAAAAGTGTATTTTTAAGACTCTTGGTTGTTTTTTACAGTTACGGTGGTCACAGTAAGTGTCAACTTTGTTTGTGGAACATTATGAGGCTGATTGTCACACACGCGGCGACAGCCCCATTTTCTGCCATTCATGGATGCATTGCAAGCACTCTAGAAATTCAAAACAGTAACACATTTTACTCTCACGACACTACACTGTTTTCAAGAATTGTCTCGTGTAAGCAAAGCCTTAAGTTCATCTTTGGAAATGCTTGCCAGATCTTCACTGTTGGCTCTGTCAGTTTCTGCTTGTTTGTGAATCTTACTGCTTTAAATTTGGCCTTTAGTGGCTTGAGATTAGATTGAAAAATGTTTGTCTTTAAAAAAAAAAAACGCTTTTCCAGTTTTCACATTTCTTTAACTTAAATGTTTTTCTATAATCGTTTCACCATAAGCTCCCAAAGTATTTTCTTCCACTTGATAAACCCCCTCACTTATGGGGGCGGTTGTCCGCCACAGATTCGATGGTGGTCTATGGAAGGGCTCTGAAGTTTCTACTTTCCCTCCAACAGGCCATTCAAGCGGAGCACGAGTAACTTTTAAACCCTTTTACACATCACACTGAGATTGCACACCTCGAGGACTCGGGCCAAAATATCCCGACTGAACTGTCAAATGGACAGAATGATGGAGAAAAACGGTATCTGTGATGGATAGGATTTTGGCAAGCCTATACGGACCTGAGCTATGCTTCATTCTCAAAGCAGCAAGAAATTCCAATGTTTTACGATGTGTCAACATCACAACTTATGGCCAAGGTCTAGATTGGAAATAGAATTCCATGGTTTAAATGATAACACTTTTCACTGTAAAAATGACCCACGTTTGTGATTGTGGTGATTGCAAATGGGAATCTGGTGTTGGTTTGGAACATCAAACTCCACACCCGATCGGCCCACTTGGAGCTTGTGAATACACGAAGACAAAAATCTGTTTAACTCATTTTCTGTGCTCATTGCGGCGTGTACTGCATGCATGCAACATTTGACTTTGGCAGATGCACTGTGCACAATTGGAAAGTGTTAAGTCGGTTTATTGGCGTGCACGCTGAAGAGACAGAAGTATCTGGACACCACATGGAGAAGCAAAGTTCAACATGACCTTTTCTTGCAGCTGCAACATTCCCCGGTGGGAGCGGTATGAATGAAGGATGTGCTATTAAACAAAATACTACAATAGAATACTCACTAGGATAACCAGATTTTCAAAATGAAAAAAAAAAAGGGATACTACTATTTAACAGAAAATTAAATATACAATAAATTCTCACCAGGAACTATTTTTAACAAATGTTATTGCTATTCAATCTGATGACCAGGGGTTGTTATTACTTAAGCAAATGCTAAATGTTATCTTGGTTGACAGTTCAACAACACTAAACAATGCAATGCACTCACCATTATCCAACTTTTTTTGCTTGGTCCCGGCAGTTATTGTTGGGTCTGACCAGCGACCGCAGCATTAGGTTAGTAGGACTACATTTCCTATGATTCTTAGACACAAAAGCAGGAAGTAGTTCTAGTTCCAATATGACGAAAACACGCCTGCTCGGGATTACATGCGGATGAAAATGAGAGCGTGAATGTGAACGTAAATAGGAAGGAACTTCACAATTAAATTCTTTTTTAATTGGTTTATTGAATGAATTGCTATGACAACTGTGTGATTGACACACACACAGCCCAAACAATTGTCTTGCTGACTCAACTTTAAAACAATAAAACAAAAAACACCAAAATGGGATTTGCATAAAAGTTGGACAAAATAGTGCAGCTGGGGAAATTTGATGGTGTAACAGGACAGATTAACACTCTCGGGTTAAAGCGTCCTAGGACACATAAACTTCAGAGGGTTAAAGTGTCCTAGGACAGATTATACCCCTCTAGGATACCCCCCACCCTTAATATTTTGCAATTAATTATCTGCTATATTTAATTTAAATCAGAAAAAAAAATATATATATATATATATATATATGTATTTTTTTCTACACTCCTCTAGAATTTCTACAGATGTGTTTTTTTTTATTTTTTTAAATCATTTTTTTTAAATCATATGTTTTTATAAATAAAGGTAGGTTAGGGGGTCTTTGTATGTCCTAGAGGCGTATAATCTGTCCTACGACCCTTTAACCCATGGGGATTTATCTGTTCTGGGACACTTTCGGACAGATAATCCCCCTCCAAATATTTTGCAATTAATTATCTGCTATATAAAATAATAATAATACAACATAAAAAAATTAATATATATATCTATCTATATATATATATATATATATATATATATATATATATATATATATATATATATATATACATATATTTAAAAAAAAATTCTTCACCCCTCCAGACTTTTTACAGATGTGTTATTTATTTATTTATTTATTGTATGTTTCTATAAATAAAGGTAGGTTAGGGGGTCTTTGTATGTCCAAGAGGCGTATAATCTGTCCTAGGACCCTTTAACCCATGGGGATTTATCTGTTCTAGGACACTTTCGGACAGATAATCCCCCTCCAAATATTTTGCAATTAATTATCTGTTATATTAAAAAAATAAATAATAATAATAATAATATCTCCTATATGTCCTTGGACGCTTTCGGACACTTTAACCCACGGGGATTAACAACCAGGTTAAAGCGTGTGTGTGTGTGGGTGTGTGTGTGTGTGTGTGTGGGGGGGGGGGGGGGGGTAGTTTCATCATCATCATGTTAGACTGTCTCTGAGACAGAGGGACGTCTGACCACCCTTGTACTCACCGACTTGCAGTGTCAACATGATCATTTTAACAGCTGTAAATCGTCACTTAGCAAAACAGCAAGCTAAACAAAAATGTTGTATTAACCTTGCACTTTAAAACAACTGCATGTTGTGTTGGGTGAATTTTCAACCTCAAACTCTGGCCACCGCTAAATTATAAACCGTTGCCAGTATTTGAATGCCCAGAATATAAACTCGTACTCCCAGCATCCCCTCGCTAACTCCTGAGGTTAGAATTTATTTGAAAAGTAGAGTCGACACCTCTTGATTTATGGCTTTTAAGAGAGGAAGGTTTATAGTATCCATGCCAGTTGAAGGATTTGGAAGTTGCAGACTCTTTACCTTGGAGGCTGTTGTCTCTCAGACAAGACCATTACTTGTAATATTTTGACATTCGCTTTCCCAGACCAGTCTACCGAATATGCATCTAATTCCTCCCTTCTCAGACAGCAATGAAGAAAACGTTGTTTATTTATCCAGCTCAACCCGAGCAGGAATTTTCTCCAAGTCTTCTGAGTTTTTCAGACAGGTTACATATCAGCATAATTTACCTATGATCCAAAGTATGCACATTGGGAATCATACACCGGCCAAAAAGGCACTCATGCATTCTTATTCTGACGAGCTCTTCCGCTGGCCCACACCTCCATAATGTACACGCATTCATACCACCTTA
The DNA here is from genome assembly GCF_054856555.1 of Leptonotus elevatus. NCBI lineage: Eukaryota > Metazoa > Chordata > Actinopteri > Syngnathiformes > Syngnathidae > Leptonotus > Leptonotus elevatus. Next base: position 9,833,697 of record NC_141249.1, on the reverse strand, counting down.
CATACTTACCGTCCATTGCTATAATTCTCCAAGGCCCATCTAACTCCTCCCAGCTGCAGTTAGAGCAGAATGTACCAGTAGCGTATCGCCTGTTAGAGAGCTGTGCTGTGCTGGCTAGAGGAGCCTCATAAATAATGCAGCGGAGAGTAGCCGAAGCCTGGGAATAGTGAAGAGGAACATCTGCCCTCAGGGCAAAGGTCTAGTCGGGCCCTGGAGGCAGAATGATTGGTTGGCGCCCTCGGGGCAACGGGCCGCTAACACCAGCATCGCTTGAGGAAGCCAAGCGAGAGGTCCTGCTGTTTGGATTAGTCCCGCTAGACTCCAGTTAACGTTGTCTGTTTTCGTGTGGTGCTTAAAGAAATTACAGTGGCTAAAAAAAGTCTACACTCCCCTGTTCAAATGTCAGGTTTTTGTGATATTAAAAAAAAAAGGTGAACCAGATAAAAAATAAAATAAAAATAATTTCTTTTTCCACCCTTAATGTGACCAAAAGCATGTGCAACTCAAATGGAAAAAAATAAAAAAAATTGAGAGAAACATACACAATTGAGACAATATGTTTGCAAAAGTGTGCACACCCTCTTATAACTGAGATGTGTCTGTATCCAGTATTAACCAATCACATTCAAACTCAATTAAATGGGTTATAACAAGGATGATTATAATTTTGATTTCGTTTTCTTAATTTAGTTAGTTTTAAATAGTTTTCAAAGTGATTACTAAAAATGCTTAGTTTTAGTTTTAGTTAGTTTCAGTATTAGTTTTAAAAAAGTGTATTACTTGTGCGCAATATTTACTAAACACCATGGGAAAATGAAAAAAGTAACGCATTTCTTAGCATTGCATTTCGGCTGAATTAAATGAAAAAGCAGACAAGCCGAGCCATTGGAGGCAAAAGTCGAGCGTGCAAAGTTGACGCCTCGGAGCGACGTCATCTGAAGGTGCTTTTCTATTGGCTGCTGCTGGATGACGTCAATTCTGTGTGACACACTTTCAAACGTCCTTATTCCGGTTAATATTGAAATTAATTTTCTTAAAGTCACATTTAAAATATCCCCAAAGGCTCATGAATTTCGGTATGATTATAGTTTTAGTTAGTTTTGTACACATAAAATGTAGTTTCAGTAATTTTTATTTATTTATTTTTTTAAGTATTTTGTTTTTTATTTTATTTCGTTAATTAAATAGTTTTTTGAATTTTTGTTTTAGTTTAGTTAGTTTTCGTTAACTAAAATAACCTTGGTTATAACACACAACGGTCACCTGAATGAAAAATAAAGTTCAGATGTTCTAGTAGGCTTTTTTCTGACTTTTTTCCTTTCTTTTTTTTTCTTTTTGAGTATACCTTTGAACAAGGAAATCCATCTAATTTTGTGGTAGCTCTCCGCAGATCATGGCTTGTTCTGTAAGATGTGATGGGGGAAAAAATTTCAGGAAAAGCCTACTAGAACTGCTTTTTTTTTAAATGCTTTTAATTTTTATTTTTTTTAATGTCAGTGTTCCCCAACCTTTAGTAGTTGTTTAAGTTGCAGTCGATTAATTTTGCATATCTACAAGCCCTTTTCCACTTGAATGCTTAATGCCACATAAATGACTTACATAAATGAGATACAAACTTTATACAATGGTCCCCTCGCTACTTCGCGGTTCACTTATTATGGATTCACTCCATTACATATTTTTATTTGGGTCCATAACATAAGTCAATCACTACATACACTGTTCCAAATGAAAATGCATTGAATTATTTATAACTACATTTCGACGAATATAAGCATTAATATTCACACGCATATGCATAAAGTATAATAACACGAAACGCTGGGCATCCCTGCCTGATAATTCAACGTGGATAGCAGTGGATGCATTTCCATACTGTTTGGTGAAGGCGGACATGTTGTTTCGTCGAGAACTGGAATCGCGTCGGCGGAAACTGGAAATACGTCATTAAAAACCGGAAGTACGATAACGCTTTTCCTTTAAACATAAATAAAATTAGTAATTATTAGTGATGGCAAAATGAAGCTTCATGAAGCACTTGTAATATTTTTTGACTCCTCTAGATGCCACTCTTGGTTGAAAGATGCAGTGGAAATGTAATCAATTTCCTTTGCACTAGCCTTTATATTTAAATCAAGAGCACCATCTAGGGGAGTCAAAAAATATTACAAGTGCTTCATGAAGCTTCATTTTGCCATCACTAGAATTATCCATCCAAACAATTAGAAATATTTTTAACCTTCTTATTAAAAGCCAAGAACTTCTTCATATAAAAAAAGCTTTAAAGGCAACACAACTAGTGCTATTTTTCTTATTACATTAAGTTAAGTTAATTTTACTAAGTTGACAAGTGTTTAGAAAGGGTGAAAAGTGAGGGAACACTGTATTTGATTAAAAAAAAAAAATCATTCCTGGGATAATTCAACCACTTAAAAAGTACAACCTTATATTCTGTCAGAGCAATGTCGCGCAGCGTCGTAGCAGCCATAAATCACACTGAATGATGATTCAAATGTTTCCTATATGCGTGTGTTTAGCTCACGAGACATCTCGACAAAACGAAACCTGATATACACTTGACATTTCCAGAATGAAAACTCCAATCCTCCCATTGCTGCAACTATGTCAGGTTATCTTCCTTAAGGTTCCTGCCTAAGTGTGATTGCTGCTAGCTGTAATTATGACCAACACTAACCAGACGAGGGCTGCCCGCAAGATGGACGAGCGACACTTATGTGGTTTGAAACCATATTCCTCAGGAGAAAACCCTTCCTCGGAAGCAAACCCAGCAATAGTCCTTGTCTCTCCACCGCATATCCTCAAATTAGAGGTGTGCTTCAATGTAAACGATGGCATACTGAGTTTGACCTCATGACTTTCACAGCTCAAATTCTTTCTACAACAATACTCTTGCAAAAATGGAGGAGTTTGATTCAAACCTGCGGGTGGTCACAGTGGATTGTCTGCGGAACACATCATTGCTTGGGTGATCCTGTTTCGGGAGTCTCAACTTTGTCCTCTTCCCACCAGGGTCCTGTACTGCGGTTTGCGACCGTGAAAACCACAGTTGCTCTTGAATGCTCTTCTTGTCTCAGTCAGATTGAGGAGATGATGTGGCTGGAAAGGCCAAAAAGGCAGCACAGTACGGATGACTGACTTATGAGCGCTGTGCATTTTCAAACGGGCTTTTTACAAATACAAATAATCCTTAATATATCTCTGTGATGTATTCGTTAAATCATATGTAATGTAAGATTTGCTGTTGAAATAGATATTTTAAATTTGAGATAACATCATCCATTTTCTATTGTGCTGGTCTGTAGTGATGGCAAAATGAAGCTTCATGAAGCACTTGTAATATTTTTTGACTGCCCTAGATGGTGTTCTTGATTTAAAGGCTAGTGCAAAGGAAATTGGTTCCATTTCCACTGCATCTTTCAACCAAGAGTGGCATCTAGAGGAGTCAAAAAATATTACAAGTGCTTCATGAAGCTTCATTTTCCCATCACTACTGGTCTGTATTAGGGTCGCAGGTGAGCTGGCGCCAATCTTAGCTGACTGGGAGATACCGAGACCAAGCACCGATACCAGCAGTACTTTTAAATAGGGCTGGGTATCAATTCTAATTTCCTCAACGGATTCAATTACGATTCACAAGAGTTCAGTTCAATTCAAATGTTTTTTTATTCGAATCAATTTACTTCAATTCAATCCGATATTGATTAATTATGGAACATTAATTCTTCTCATCTTAAATATCAAGGGCATGATAAAAACTCCACAAACATTAAATTCAGAATTAAATGTTGCAGAGGCAGTAACTGGTTAAATGATTTAGTTTATTCATGAAAGTAACACGTGTTATAATAAAAAGTGTTACACAAGCTTTGATTTTAGCAAGGATGTGATGAAAATATTTTCACAATTCTAATTCAATATTTGTAAATATAAATTAAAAAGATTCTGAATTGTCTTAAAGTGCAATAAGTTAGGTCTTTCATAAATGTGAAAAAAATAATTTTACATTCAAGTGAACAGTAAAATTCAAGAAAATAGTAAGATTAAAGAAAGGGTTTAAAATTCTATTTTCGTATGAATTTATGGAAAAAAGGGATATTAAAATAATCAATATCAGGCTGGTAAACGAAAATCAATACAATATCAATCATTTGATTTAAAAAAAGAAAACAGCCCTTCTTTTGATACATAAAATTTCCCCCAAAAAACAATGACAGATCATTTTAAAGAAAGACCTCTGCAGGTATATCCTAATACAGCATTTTCCCTCAAAGTTGCTTGCAATTAAAGGCAATTTTCTATCCCTCTAATTTATTGTTCCTGACCATAAAACGGCCAGTCAAGTACCGATATCTTGAAGTAACAGCCTGATACCAATACCGGCTCCGGGTATCAGTACTCGCTCACAATACTAACAATTGTGCAGTAGCTATGTTGGTATTAATTTTGACAATTTTCCAGCAATTCGAAACTATGCTCCACTGCCTTCCCAAGAGTGTAATCTGATGCCATCAGACCAAAATCTTTAGGACATGAATTATAACATAATTATATAAGACAAAAGACAGTACAAATGATAATTAATCTAAGTGCAATTAATTGTGCATTCGGGGGTTTATCTGACAAAAAAAAAAAGAAGGTCTAAGATAGTGTAAGGGGTATTTTGCATCCAAGAATCAAAGTCACGCTGAATCTGCTGCAGTGAGCGCCTGTCATAGTTTCAATTTACCTGTGAGACTTCACACATAATTCACGGATGGTTTAGTAGCCCGCCCGACTTTCGTCGAGGCAGCGTGAGCTCAGTTCCCATCAGTGGTTGTCTGTTTTTATACGTGCCTCGTGATTGACTGGCGACCAGGCCAGTGTGTCAAATGCCTTTTGCCCCAAAATCAGCTGGGAGAGGCTCCAGCGACCCTGAACGGGATCAGCAGTAAAGAAAACGATTGGATGGACTTAACACCTATGGAATTGCAGATGGTTACTGCTTTTTGAAGAGGAATGCGGGCATTAAACGGTTGGCTTTTATGCATTTTAGAGGATGCCATTCTTAAGAAAACTGTTAAGACACTGGCGTACATGACTTCGCCAGCACCCTTCCAGACCCATGCATACATTCTTTTCAAATACAAGTACACATCAACATACCACGCTCTCCTCACTCACTACTCGCACAGGACTGATAAAGGCCAAAAGTGCTCTTTTATCATTTGCAAGTATTTATTTTACAGTGTTTAAAGTTCTCGGTGTCTAAATCATCATCAGGGAAAGTGTGCTCTAACATGTTGATATAAGAGAACATTTACATAGCTGCTCTCCTTCCTCTTACCTCTTTGTCTGGATGTTTGCCCCTCCCTAACCAGAACCACAATGACCTTGCCTTTGAACGCGGCGGCATTGGGAGAGATCTCCATGTAGAAAAATGAACCGAGTGGCTCCACCAATCCAGACAAATAACTCTACTGTATTCACAGGTCATAGAAAAGCCATGTTTTCACGCAGTTGGCTTAAGTCAAATATAGCCGCGGTGCCTCTTAAGATTTGAGTTTCCCTTTCAAAATGACTTGCTAAATGTATTAATTCAGCTTTTGACAAAAAATGGAAGACCCTGTTTTGAGGTTTGCACCCAAATTTAATGTGTTATACAAATCTACAATACAGTCAACTGCATAAATGTGTCTGGTTTATTTAATACAGTAGCAGTACACCACCAAAGCGCGAGAATTTTTTGGGACGATTTGCAAGTACGTTCAAACGAACCTGTAAATATATGCAAACATACTTGTAGATATGTTCGAATGCATCTGAAAATACATTTTTAATCATAAGTACGTTCAAACGTACAGAAGCGTGGAACTGCCAATGCGGAGTGACAATTTTTGACTGGCGAGTAGGTTTGAACGTATTTGCAATTACGGTATGTTCAAATCAGGGTTATTATAGTTTGAGAATTTTCATTATTCATTTTTGAGTTTTGTTTTTTGAATGTAGTTAGTTTTCAGGGCAGCTCTGTTAGTTTTTAATTTGTTTTAGTTAGTTCAAAAATGCTTAGTTTTAGTTTAGTGTTAGTATTAGTTTTAGTTGTATTTTTTTTATGTATTACTTGAATGCAATATATAATAAACACCATGGTAAAATGAAAAAAGCAACGCCCTTCTTACCTAGTGTTGTATTTCGGCTGAAAAAGCAGGCAAGGCGAGTCATTGGAGCCAAAAGTCAAACATGCAAAATTGGCACCTGGGAGCGACGTCATCCGAAGGTGCTTTTCTATTGGCCGCTGCTAGATGACATCACTTTTGTGCGACAGCTACGTCGTCGGGTTATTTGGTACACATGCATACCCTAATTCGATCTAAAACAACATAAAATAATCTTCTTTTACAAACAATATGTGCAGTGTGTATGCTTCTAGTTGGTGAAGAAATGCACTGCGTCTAAACTGAGATGATTTCTTTCTTATATTTTCGTTTATAGGAATGGGACAAACATTAGACCCTTCATAATACAATGCAGTGCAGTGCTAAACCACTGAAAACAATCTGAACTAATAACTCTGAGAGTGTTATTTAAAACTTCAACATCCTTATCTTTGCCAAGGTTGAATGTTGTTGTGTAGCTTTGCTTTATAGCTTTCTGTCAAACTACAATTATAATCAACACTACCATGGAATTCCATACTTCGAATCGTACTATCTATCTATCCATTCCTTTTTGACATTTGCAAATGGAGGCAAATAACCACTGGACAGACAAACGACCAACGTACCGCAGGCCCTTAAGTTCATTTCTTAAGACAACATGGACAGACTGGGATGTCCTTGACTGCGACCTCCAGCCACATTTGTACTGCTAGAACGCGTTGAGTGATTGAAACTCAAGCATCCTCAACGCTTCCTGAGTGCAAACACAGACCTCCGCAGAGCTTTCTGCTCATGTTAGGAAGTAAAGTCAACACCAGGTTGCATAAAGGTATGAGAGACTGTGAGTATAGTGTCAGCATATAGTGGCTTCCCAGTGATTTATATTTATTTTTGTATTTATTATATCAGTAATATATTAAAATGTTCTGCCTTTTCAAAGTCAAACATGATCCGTGTGTTGTAGTAACATCTACTGTCATCCTAAAGGTAAATCCATCCATCCATCCAAATTTTGAGTTCCTGATTCTTTAAATGAATCATCCAATTCATTGCTAAATTAAAATTGGACCACAGTAGTGCACTTGAAGGAAAATATGTAACTAATTAAAAAATAATAATAATTCACATTGTGTCACTTACCAGTACCTATGCAGTAGCCTATGGAGTTGTAAAAAAATAAATAATAATCTCACTAATTTACAGTTCATTTCATACACAGTAAAACAATTAATTTTACTCTAAATAGTCTATTTGGTCCAATTTTTTGGCCCCACTAAACAAAATAAGTAAAATTTACACTTGCAAGAGAGTAAAATATTCAAAGTAAATTTGACTCAAAATATTTTTCTCTGCATGAGAAAATTTGCCTATCCCATGAAAAAATCTGTTAAAGATTTTTCACTCAGCAATTCTAAGTACATTTTGTAAGGAGAGATTTTGACAAAATGTTACTGGTTTATAAAAAAAAAAGGAAGAAATAAATAAATAAAGTCACTCAAGGGTTGAGGAACAAACCCACCACTTCAGGCCATGCCGCTTACTATGTGTTAGTATATCACTCGTCAGTTGGAATCTTTGTACCTCTTAAGAGTTGTTTTTGGTCTCCTTTTAGATACTAGCAGACAGTCGGAGAGGCATAGCTGAGGTGGTAGAATGGCTCCCAAGCTGAAAGTCGTCAACCCTTATGTAACTTTTTTTTTTAATATTATAGGAAACTAGTCAAATTTAGTCAAAATCTCTCCTTGCAAAATTTACTAAGAATTTCAAAAAACTAGGGTTTTGTCATGGGATAGGCCAATTCTCTCATACACTGTAAAAATACTTTGAGTAAAATTTACTCTGAATATTTTACTCTCTTCCAAGTGTAAATTTTACTCTGTTTAACCCTAACCCTAACCCTAACCCATAAAGTGGATCAGTCCCTTTTTTTTTTTAAAATCCTTTATTGGGTTATTTTTAACCCAACTGTTTTCAGAGTGCATACTCTCATTGAAAGTACAACATTTAAAAGCATTTACAGAGCTAAAAAGAGTTAGCGTTGTTTTAAACCTAGATTTTTAAGCATTTACATAATATTGATATGTTTTGAATCTTCATTCATATCATTCACCTCTTTTAATAAAGGATACCAGCAAACAAATTAGGGGGCCTTATTAAACACAAGCACAGAAAGGAAACTGCTATTTAAGGATGATTTCGATGGCGGGGGTTGGCTGGCTGTTATACACGGGTGCGTGTTATTCACAGGAATGAAACAGATTTGTGTATACAGTATAGTGTGCATGTATTTCATCAGCCTTCCTCTTTTCAGCGATCAATGTGTGTTATGCATGTGTGTTGTCACCTTTGACATACTGTAATCATCGGCGTGACAAAAGAGTCAACGCATGTGAGCATTCCTTGTGTACAGACGTTAAGGTTCCTTGGGTTGCAGCTATTGCTCATATACAAACTTTTTTAATGAGATGGCGCACTCGCATGCACAGACAATAGCTTATTGATGTCAGGGCCCTGTCACTCCTGGCTTCGCACTCCCTCTGTGCCTGTAGGTGCTGACAGACTGATGGGCAACGATTGTTCCACAGCTGAATCGGAGGAAGGCAAGCTGTGGCCTTTCCCTTGCTCTCCTGCTTCCCTTCTTTTTTTTTGTTCTTTTTTAGATTTGCGCTCACTCTCTTTGTCATTATTACAGTCTCACTGTCTCTCCTAAATTTCACTGAATTCCTTCTTTAACTTGCTCATTCATCGCCTACTTATTTCACTTCCTCTCTTTCTCATCTCGCCAGCTCTTCCCCGCGATACATCTGTCGCAGCCTCCATCTTCTTTTTATCTCCCAACTGTACATATCCGTCGACCCAGGCTGGTGGTGCCACGAGCAACTTGGCAGGTCACATTCTCTTGCTCCTCCATCTGCTGCCGCCTTGATCTCCAATTTCACTTTATCGACATCGTACCCTGCTTTTACTGCATTGTTCCCCCGCTGCGTCTGTCCCACTTGCTCCGCACATCTGTGTCATCACCTTCAATTGTTCACCATTTCGCCCGCTCTTTACAATCCTTTTCCAGCCAACGTGCCCAAGGAGCAGTCTGGGGTGACTTCACAGTAAAAAAAAAAGAAAAAAAAAGTTCAACACAGTTTGCTTTCACACTGCCTCTCTCCTTGCGCGTCTGCCTGTGTATGACTTGGTTTTATTTGTGTGACGTCCGATAGACTACATATGCAGCAGAGCGTAAATAAAATTTCCCCTGGTGAGAGATTAGTAATGGTAATGAGTGCATTCTGATGTCTGTCCACTAAGCGGCAGTGTTACATCATCGCTGAAGTTCAGGCACGAGTCACTTCTGGTCACATAAACAAGCATATGTGCGTGTTCAGCGCCGTTACACAATTCGGAACGACCTACAAAGCAGGAAAGGAAAGAATGTTGGACACACACGTACAGACAGAGTCACACACAAAGAATCTGTGAAAGACAGCTTGTTGACTACCTTTGGTCGTAAAAGTGAGACTAACAATAACACTTGGCTGGTAGCAAAGGAAGTTGACTTTATGAAATCTGTGGGAATTAAACTCCTGTTTCATTGTTCCTCCAAAAATGATACTCTGCACGTTTTTAATCATTAGATACAAATTTAAATGAATCCTAATTTGGAGTGGTATATTGTAGCAGTATGGCGGACTTGTAGTTAGCCCCGCTTGTGTGTGTTTGTACGGGTTTTCGGGCTTCCTCTGACATTCCAAAAGCATCCATGTTAGGTTAATTTCAGACTCTAAATTGTCTATACGTGTCCTGCAAATGGCTGGCGGCTAGCCCCGGGTGTACCTCACCCGAGTCACCTCTCACCCAAAGTCAGCTGATAAAGTCTCCAGCTACAGCAACCCAAATGAGGAGCTATAGAAAATGGACGGATGCTATAGGAACCTATCAACACATACATTTCCTCCAAAATATTGAATTAATTTCTAAAATAGACTTTACAGTCCAAAAAAGTAGAACACATTTATCGTCTATCTTACCCTTGAAAGCAAGACTGCGTTTGATATTATATTTGTTTTAATGAAGTGTTTCATTGGGATATGCGCAGAATATAATTCCATATGTTAGTTGCATTCGTAATTACGTTCCATGACACACGCTGTGTATACATTGAGTGCAGTCCGACTCCTTAAAGGTTGTGTGTCTGTAAGTTACAGAGCTGTGCTGAATCCCAGCTGCTGTCTGTGTTTACATAGTGATTTATTGCATTGACGACATTGCATTTGGTGAAAGTTATTGTCTGAGATGTGCATACAAGGACTCGCGCAGCCTGTCAGTTGTGGGATGAGTTTCGAAATAACCCTTGCAGCAAACAGTATTTGTCTTGGCTTTAGTTTTAAATATCAGTCTTCCATTTTTTCTTGCTCATTTTTCTTTCCTTCTAATATGTATTGTGTGTGAATGAGGACATTTACAGCATTTCGGCAATAAGAGAGGAGGGCGCTATTATTTTTCTGGTATACACCTGACCCCTGAACACATGAATATTAACATACTGGCACGGTCTATAATATCATCCATATTTATGCCTCATGCCACGAAACTTGTATGACTTTAAATGCGCAAAATGCATACAATGTATGCGTATTATCTATCTATCTATCTAGAAATCTAGAATTTTGAAAAGTAACTCACTATAAGTATAATATTTGTAATACTATAATATAATATCGATGCTACTGCTGCTTCTACTAATGGCTATGGCTTTTGTCGAATGACTGCTTTAATAATCCTGTACAGTAATAAGCGTCTCCCTCCAGATCCTATTTGATAGTGTTGGCAAACGATCACATTTTCCTGCCATTCTCATTTTATTGGGAAATCGTCCAGTTTGAGCATAATTCAGTGCTTGTATTTTTGTGCTATTTCCTGCTAAATCCTTGTGAGAACACATCCATGATATATTGCCCGGTGCCTCCATTTTATTTCTTTCCTCAGTTAAACCGGACGTTAACCTTTATAATTTAGTTTTTGGTGACAGCCTCACAAAGTTTCTCTCTCAAGAAAATGCCAGTTAAAACACATTTGTTGTTGACTGATTTAATGTCACGGGAAATTACGAAAAAGGAGATGCACACTGGTGTAAGAAGTACAAAAGGTAATTTGCAAAAGAAAGTGATGTCAAATTTGCATCATACAATTAAAACACAGACAATTAGGTTAGATAATTAAGAACAAAGCTGCCGTTGAGGTAAATAGTGTAGTGTATGTGTTGGGGGGGGGGGGGGGGGTTCAGTATTTTAGCACTAGTGTGAGTGTTTGTGTGTGTGCGAGTGTGTGTGTGTGTGTTTGTCTGGAGATAGCCGACAGGGCTAACGCTTCCAGATGTGGAATGGGCAACCTACCTGTCGGGAACCAAACACAGGAACTTCCCCCCTTGACGGCGGAGATTAATCAAAAGCAGGGGAATCTGTACAGCAAGATGGAGGCATAGGATGTGTGTGTTCCTTTGTGTGCGGGTTTTGTGTGTGTGTCTGTGTGTGTGTGGAGGGGCGGGGGGACTGATGGGAAAGGTTTATCGAAACTATGCTCCCATCTCTCTATATCGAGAGATCCTAGCCTTTGCCAGGTCATTGATGGCGTTCCTTGGGATGAATGCATTTGAACATTATGGAAAAACATAGTGTCATGCTGGCATGTGAACATTATTTACAATACAACCAAGAAAAGTGCTATAAAAGTCTCCCCAAAATGTCATCATGACAATAAATCATGACATGTATATACAGTAATCATGCAGTCAAAACACATGTACCGCACCCCTAATGATGGTTTTCAAATTCCACATCTCGTCGTTGGAATGTCAGGAGTCACTGTCAGAAGCGATCATAATTGCTTTTTGAAATCGTCATGGAAGACTTGCAGACTTTGCCCTAAGCTCAAGGGCTAAAACTCTCTATACCGCCCTCCTCTATCAGTTGAGGGCTTTTCTAGGTTAATGGTATTCCACTAAGTTTGTCTTAATTCACATTTCTGACTTTGATTCACAGCCAGTGCACTCTTTTGCAGCACTTGCACATTATCCGACAGGACATCACGTCCTGGCGTTTATCAATTAATTGCATTTGGCTTTTGAGTGCCATTGTGAACCAAGAAGATTTTTTTTTTCCTCCTCAGCAAATGAGTGATAGATGTCTCTTGTAGGCTTTCTTATATAAAGGAGAGTAATTACCCATCAGAAGGAGGCAATATCTTTGGCTCATTCACCAACACGCTATGACGTCCATACTTATCAATTGTCTCACTATGTATTTTGTAAACCATGATACCTTCATATACGGAATGCGTAGTAACTTATCACCGTGTGTCGAAATGATGCAATTGGCATGCTTCTGTATCTTCTCACTGTGGTGATAAATTATACATCCATTCTCTATACGACTTGTCCTCATTAGGGTTGTGGGTGAGCTGCAGCCTCTCTTGGCTGACTGCGGGTGAGAGTCTTGGTAATCCAAAGCACATACTGTATAAACATACAATCATTCACACTCACATTCATGAGTGTGTATTTTTTGGGGGGGGAATCCAGAGTACCTGGAAAAGGGAGAGCATGCATAATCCAGAGGGGTGTCCAAATTTATTCCTTCATGGGCAAGCATACAGAAAAATTGAAGGATGCAACTGTCTGAACAAGACGCTAAAATCAATCAAGCAAGCAATTATGCATTGTAATTATTTTAGCAGGTTTGTTTTGTGTCAATTTTTGGGTGGTCCATACTCATGTCCCACTAGATTAGATGCGGCCCTGCCCTGAGCAGACATCCACGCAAAAGCACGAGTAATCAGTAATAACGTGACACTTTTTAAAGCAGTGTTTACTTGAGGATCTTAATTAATCATTGTGATATGCTCTCAAATCAGACCTCGACACACGCAGCAGAAAGTGGAGGAAAACATTTTAGCTTCTGAAACGGAAATAGCTTCATTCATTCATTCAATTGCAAAGATAAAATAAAACGAAATTTAAAAAAATGTGTAAAAAGTTATTCATTTTATATTATATGCTGAGCGCCGCTAGAAAAAAACGACAGCGGGCTGCAAAAGGCCCCCAGGCCATAATTTGGACACCCTTGCTCTGTCTTTAAGAGCGCGTTTTGAGGGATATGACTCAATTAGCCAGTGGTGGTCAACGGAGTCAACAGAGCTGCATTGAGCTTTCGGGGTTCACAGATTAGCGTTAGATAAACGGCAATTACTTGATTGCTCGATAAAGTTGTTGGCGGTTTGGGGGTGGGTGCGTGAGTGTTTGCGTTTGGTGATTGTGTCCATGCACCACAACAATGCTTGCATTGTCTTGGGCGTTGGCTTGTTTTCCAGGTTTTGACCTCTGCTTCCGCAAGTAGAAGCAAACAGCTGGCCACAGAAAACAGGCTGGGCGGGGCGGAGGAGCCGGAACCAAATGGCAAAATTCATCCCACAAACCAAGCTCGCCATCGGCTCAACAGTTTATAGGGTGGGATGAGAGTTGGTTTATTGCACGAGACGGATCCACCCCTAAAGCAAGCAAAATTAATCTTGGCAAGCAATATGTAATTATTATTTTTTTAATCCAATACTTTTAAAAGGTATTTGCAAATACGTTTGCCCATCAAAAATGTTTACTCCAGTTCCACGCTTCCGTGCATGACAGTTAAGAATAATTGCCTGTATAGGTAAAGACAAGACAAATAGACCCTGGATTATTTTTGTTTTGATTATTCTCCATGGGAAACAATTTATTGTAAATCCGAGCAAATTGGAGGTGGACCGGTGGCCCAGAACAGATTGTGTTCAGCCTCAAACGTTTCACAGTAAAGCTACTTTAAAATGCCATTATGATTGTGTTACATGGTGGTCACCGGCCTTTCAAATAGCATCGAGATTATTTGGTGCCTGATTTGAAGCTATGTTCTACTCTCAGTCTGTAAACTGCTTGCGGCCATTAGCCATATGCTCGGCGAGGTCTTGCATTGTGCTTGTTTGTGCCATAGTGTAAATTGTGGGGAGTTTGTGTGGTCGCGTAAAAATTTAATGATGCACACATGGATGCAACAATCTGCCGATCTGATTGCAATCACAAACTTTATCCGAAATGAATTGCCAACATTCACTCGCCAAAAAAACAAACGTTTAAAACTTGGACAACATGTGTGTTCTGTCTGCACTATCTCTATAAGTCCCCTCCCTGTTGCTTTTCTCCATGACCAATGGCATGACGCAACATCTCCAGCCATCCTTGGGACGCACACGATTATTGTAATTACACGGATGTTGCTCTCCCACAAAAATTAGGAGCATTACATTAACGGCCACTAAACTCAGAGGGCAACTATCTCCTAGCGACCAGTAACAACAATTTGAAACTCTTATTTTTTGCCTACGCTATTTGCATTTTGATTTGTGGCCGGAAAGTACTTTAAGTGAAGACATCGGGCAGATGAACTATTCTGCTTTTGAATTTGAGTCGATGGAAAGTTGGAGAAGGCAGAACAAATGGTCTTTGCCAATGCTTGTCTGCTTTTGGCATTTTTGCAAAAGGTGAAGCCATGCGTTCAGTGTATGTGAATGCAGGCTTGATTATAATAATATTAAAATCATAGTTGCTTAGTACATTTCGCAACGTTTGTGAGTTTTTTTGGGGGGCTGAAAAACAGATGTATTTGTGTTTTTTTTATTTTATTTGATAAAAAATAAAGCATCTAATTAACTGTTCATTCACCAGCTAACTTTCTATCATTGTTGTTCGAAGAAAATGGAGAGACAGGCTTAATTCTCTTGAATTTTAATATGAAGAGGAATTTTGGGTAAAATACAGATTTACCGAAACAGTTTTGGAGGTGAACCAACTCAACTCGCAGCCACTGATGCTAACTCCATCTTTTGTGTTTTAAGTTTTTCCAGCAAGCGGAGCGATGTCTTGTTTCTCTTTCATTTCAGTCGATCCCTTAAAACTGTCAGTCAGTTGCCAAGCAGTATCTTTCTTTTTCACCGTGCTGTAGGACAAGTTTGAGCTTTTCTGCTGAGCCACTATAACGTAGCCTATCAAGCTAACAAGTAACGTTTGGCTAAAGGGCTAAATACACCAATCCCACGTCGGCACGTCGCGTGGAAAAATTACGTAAATACGCACCGCACTAACCCCGACTATTACGTACCTTAGGCGCATGCGCGAGAAGTAATTCCCCTCCATACCATCAGCGGCGGTAGTCATTATTCCTCAAGGCAACCGGAAACCTTTTTACGGGGGCGCGATATAAAAACATATACCGGTGACTTTTTCTGTCATTGTCAACCCTCGCTCTTGTGATTGTACGAAGATTAAGGCAGCAAAGATAAGATAAGGAGAAACCGCACAAAATGGGCAAAATCCTGGATACTCCAGCGACCAGGGCAAGGAGCTTACCCAAACCTTTGCCGAGAGCTGGAATTGCAGGAAACCGCCGACTTAAAAAAAAAAATGGTCCAGGCTTTCCATCAGTATTGTTTATCCGCGTTCGTCACTTCCTCTTCTTGCCCCATGCGCTGAATCGCTAGCTAACAGCCAATCACAGTGATCAAATGCCTCGACGCCCGACGCCGATTCAACAAATGTCGAATTTGCTGAAAACGTCCCCCCAACATATTTCAACTTGATCTTACTTTACGGCAGTAATTTATATACTAATCAGACGGCGCATGCCGTCGGCCCAACTCTGTCCGACTCCCGATGTCGGATTGGTGTATCTAGGCCTTAACATTTTTGCGAGCTAGCAACAATGCAACGTTGAGTCGAACAAGCACTCGTTGAAACAGGCTTGGGGTCCTGACAGCACACTTCCGGTGGCGTAGTCTATATATTTAATTGCATAATTAATTCATTTTAATTTGAACATCCACAATTATCCCTATTCATTTAAATAAGTTTAAATTCAGTTAAATGGAGTTTTACTGAACTGAGATGACTGAATAGTGCAACAGAGCTCTACTTAATTTAAAAACTAAATTAACGCATTTTACACAATTTTACTAATCTATGATTAAAGCTAATCTTAAATTAAACCTTGATGGTACAACCCAACCTTAGTGTTCAAATGCACGCTCACCTCCCAGGTCTGTGAATGCCCCCAGGGATGAACTGTATACCTCCGTTGGTTAACATTTCCAGGCTCCAAAAGCCGAGGCCAGGGAGTTCAAACATGTCCCAGACCCCAAGTGAGCTCCCTAAAGGATGCCTCGAGACTCATTGGTTCTGCATTTGCTCAGCTTGCTTCACGGTGTTGGCACCCGTGACACGCATGTCACGTCGATGAAGCCTGTTCAGAGGCGAGGAGAAACAGGAGCGCAGCATCATCACAGGAGAACTGAGGAGTCTGGAGCAGAGTTGGACATGGCGTGTCTGGGATTAGTTTTGTTTTGTTGGGCTGAGGTGTTGTTTAAATGTTTGTGATCTTACAGAAACAACTCACACATTTCTTTGGACCCTTCAGTACCACTCACATGTGCGTAAAGGCCTTTGTTGTCTCATAACAACCTGATATGGATTATAGCTTTTGTGCTGGCAAGAGATAAGACATAAAGGATATACAGTAGACTCAAGTATTAAGCACACTTCTTACACAATTAATTTATCAGTCAGAGGTTACATTTATCATTCATAATCTTTATAGTTCTTGTGAAGAAATGTTGGCTTGGACTTTGTGGTAACTGATTGGGGAACATAGTCCCTAAAGCCGGTACTGAACGTTTGCGAAGCTAGCAAATGTTGATTTGTTGTCAGGGTTTGTTCAAGGTCGCAACATTCGCTAAATGTTATGTTTTAAAGACGTCCTCATGACAAGGTAAAACATCAAAACTGTTGGTCAACGTCTGACAAACGTATAGAGAACGTTTGAAGAACATTGCGACCTTGAATGAAACCTAACGAACCCTGACGAGAAATCAACATTCGCTAGCTTCGCAAACGTTAACCCCTCAGTGGAATACGGGCTTAAAGGCATGCATGATGTGGAAGACTCCAAAGTCCTGATCTCAACCCTGCAGTAATTGTGTACTTTGGCTTATGCTAATTGCTATCTTGTTTAACAGTTCAACAGCTGTAAAACACACAATGCACTCGCCATTATTTTTTTTTTCCTGCTCGGTCCCAGCAGCAATGGCAAGTTGTGTACCTCATGCTAGTCCTCGTCCCACGTGGGAACATGACGAAAACATAGACACCTGCTAGCAATTAGCGGATGAGAATGAGAAGGCGAACATCATAGAAAGGTGTTTGAATTAATGATGATGAACTGAAAAGATGACATCCATACATAAGGCACTCCAGGTTACAAGGTGCACTATCGGTTTTTGATAAAATTAAAGGATTTTAAGTACGCCTTTAGGTCAGAAAAATACGGTATATGTTGTTGCATGAGTGAGAATGTAGAAATTTTTTTCCTTCGCTGTGTGCTTCATATTATTTGGCCTCTTCTCACCTTATCAAATATTATGAGAAGGTTAAATGGGGTCACTTCATCAGAACGATAACAAAGACCCCGGGTTCACGGGCTGAGAGCTGGATTTTATGGTGTTGTTTGTTCACCTCAGGCTCAAGCAATCATCATTACCCAGAGTTGGTCCCATTCACTCTCCAGTATTACTTCTCCTACTGTCTCATCCACTACTTTCAAACACAGTGAAATAATGCAACCAAATACACAATAAAAGGGAGCAATTAGGAAGATGCTTTTTTTTTTTTTTGCTTTGGGATTGGATGCATATGATTAATGCCTAAAAGAGATTTTATCTGCTATGTCCTTAACTTCTCTCTCTTCATCTTCCTCACTTATATTCTCAGGCTTACCTCATTTAATGAAGATGTGGCGTAAAGCTTGAGTTCAGCTCCCTGCTTGTTGTTGCAAATAGCTCCCTTAATGATGAGTGCCTCTTGAAACTTGAACTCAAAGATACACATTTTATCTATTTCACTGCATGTCAACTCATCGTTTTTTTTCCCTTAGGCTTGCTTGTAGATGTGCGGTGTTAGTGAACATCGTTTCTGTAGTCCATTTATATGTGTGCATTAAGTTCAATGTACTTTAAATCAGCATTTTGGGATGTCACCCAAATATTTTAGGATGAAAAGAGCAAGTATCCACCCATCCTTTTTTTTTGTGGTTAATTCCACTTATACTCCCGAAATTACCGTTTTTCATTTGATTGTTGTATGTTTAAAAATACAAATATTTCCTGTAATAATGACTTTACTATTCCATTAAGGTTGGTTACTGATGAACTACGGTTCATTATGATGTACAAAATATGTACAAATTTTAGTTTGGTTGCCATAGGAACACATCTCTACACTGTCATTATGTAGTCAATTGAATGTGTAATTGTGGCCTATTTATTATATCCTACTAATTTCACTGCAACATGACAACTCTTGATTTAATTACTTTTGATCAGTGGCATTACTTAAGTTACCCCTTAGCCTTCACATGTCAATAATGATGATGGATTGATGCATATTTAAATGCCTTTCCTTGAACTTCCTTTTAGCTGATATTATATGACATTGGCAGGGTGGTCAAGAACGATCGTGTCCATCTGGTAGCATCTGCTGTTTGACGTAAATATTGACACTTATTTGAAGATAAAGTAGTCGATGCAGGCCTGCATGATGGTGTGTCGTTGCGCGTAGTGTCTCTCTCACTCTGTGGGAGCCTCTCTGCCTCTCCACTTTTTTGTGGATTAGGTTACCGGGTAACCAGAGTCGCATTGGTGTGTGGCGTTCCTCATTCCCCTTGAGAACGTCAGCAGCATGGTTTGGTTTTCGTCAGATTCTCTTGTGCTTAGCTGGCATGAGTGTGTGAGTATGTCTCTTCAGAGTGGAGGTATAGACTTGACAAGGAAAGCCCATTCCTTTTAAAGCCTGAGGCCTGTGATTGACTGGTGTTCTATTAGGAGGGACCCCGCCTCTTGGCCAATGTCAGCCCCACCCACATCTTTGTACGGTACAAGCGGTTTAGCACCTGGACGGATGGCTGGATGTATAATTTGAGAAGTCAATGTTGTAAGTCAAATGCCCCGTACGGTATAAACACAGCCGCATTGAATTTTCATAACACTTAATGTATGACTTCATCCTTTTTATACTATCCTGTGCTAACCACTAACCTATATCACTTTTCCTCTTTTAGAAATTGGCTCTGGGCTTTGTTAGATTTAACCCATCCTCTTCCCATTACTTGATACTGTTGATGTCAAGAAAAAAGTAAGATTGGGATCTGATCTCCCCCTCACTTATAATGTCACACAGTGGATGTTGAAGTCATTGCTAATAGAACATGAGTCGGTGATGAAACAATAAACAGAACGGCACTTTAGCCCACGCTTTCATCGTAGTGCAAAATGAAATGGTGTGGGATCCGCATATGGGAATATGACCATTTCGCCATTTATCATGCAGCTTTTAAAGTGACAGTACTTCCAGTTTCATGTTTTGGCCAAACCTCAAAACTGTATATCCCTCTCATAGAGGCAGCCAAATTCAGCTTTTTTCCCCCACATCTGTATTTAAAACACAAGGTCTTACTTATGGTATGTGAGGGGATTAAGTATAATTTCATTTGCGGGATGAAAGAGCAAATGTTCCCTCACATGTTCAGTTTGTCACCTTGTCGTGATAAACCAACTACTAAACACCAGGAAGTAGCATGTATTACACACCACAAGGAGAAAATATGCAATAAAATGCCAATCTTTGCTTGTTTTATTCCCCACGCTAAGACTTTTCTTGTCATTGACAAGATTTTCCATCAGTCTTCCCCAGAGCAGATGAATTTTTAAAGCTATGAGTGCTTTTATTATATATATATATATATAATAGAAAGCAAAGAAGTGCACCAGAGAAAGACCAATGGTATGATAAATAGTTCAGATAACCTTTGGACATTTTACTGCGCAAGATTAGAACTATGCTGATATATATTTTTTCCCTATTTTTTCATTTTTCCCACCCGGGAGCTCAGTATTGTTATTTCGGCAGCCTTACAGAGTAAACGTGTCATCATTATCGCTCTGTTTTTGTGTGTGCCTGCATGCATGTGTGCGTGTGTGTGTGTGTGTGCGTGCATGGGTGCACTCTTCAATTCACCTGAAACCTTAAACGCTACACCTAAACCGGATACTTCAGAGTTCCACCAGAGTCGTGAAGTTGTCAGGAGACCAGAGGAAGGATCAAAGGAAGGAAAGATGACGCAAAGTGAAATCCAACACCAACCAGGCATCACCCTCCATCCACAGAGTTACAAATCCAGAATGTTTCACCAAACCCAGATACATCTGAATTCCAACAGGATTAGGGAGACATCAAGATACCAGAGGAAGGACTAAAGGAAGGAAGGACAGATTAGGCAGAGGGAAATCCACAAACGGCAACCTCTACTGATTCAGTGACCAGTGGGAGAAGCAAATTATTTTTGAGTTTCAGTAGAGGCTGGTGTGGTGGATCTGGCTTGCATGAGAGTCTCCACCAAAGAGGGGCAACGTCGACCTCGGTCCTGAAAAAAAAAAAAAAAAAGAACTATGCTGATAAATCATGCTAATACATTTCAAAATGTGTAGTTCAGACTCATCTGGCAAGTGGCTGCTGTACGCACTCACGTCTGTTGTCTGTTGGCCAACATATGAAGCCTGCAAAATATTATTTTACTTAAAACAGCTTTCTTGTAATTCCAGTTTTGCATATTTATAGAAGTCAACCAAAATGTTGTGTGCAGGTTGGCAACCTTTCTTAGGAACTTAGGAATCCAAATTTTGTTGACATTGTTAAAGAACTGTTTCAGATAGAGATATTTATTTTATGTGTAACATAATATTACCGCTTTCTTGTAATCTAGTGTTTAATGGAAAAGCCTTGAGAAATGTTGCTGATAAGAATCAATTTTGGAAACCCTTTTATTTATTTTTTTTTATTTTTTTTTTCTCTTTTTTTCTTCTTTTTTTTTTCTTTTTTTTTTCTTTTTTAAGAGCTCAGTATTGTTCATTCGGAAATGTCATCATCATTGCTCTTTTTTTTTTTTTTTTTAAATATATATATATATATACACATATATACATACATATATACATATATACATACATACATACATGCATTTTTTTTTTTTGTGTGTGTGGGTGAGTATGTGTGTGTGCGTGCGTGCGTGCGTGTGTTTGTTAGCTCACCAGAAAACCTATTAGAAAAAAAAAATCTCATACCGTTCACCTAAATCGAACACCAGGAGACCCGAGGGGACCGAAGAAAACCAAGGAAGGTGAAATCCAGCACCGACCAGACACCCCCCACCAGAACTCCTCCCCAGCCCAAGAAACATCCAGACCCCAACAAATCCAAAAAACATAAAATCAGGGAGGCCTCAAGAGACCAACGGAGAGACCGAGAAAAGGAAGGAAGGACAGACGAAGCCGCGTGAGATCCGAGACACCAGCCTCCACCGATTCAATAACCTGAGGAGGAAACAGATTGTGTCTGAGTTTCGGTAGATGCTGGTGTGGTGGATCTGGCATGCATGAAAATCTCCACCAAAGAGGGGAGCCGTCGACCCCCGCCGGAAAAGAGCAAGCGCAACATCTCAGGGCCCCCCAGGCCGCGGCAGCGCCAAAGGACGACCCCCGGGCCCCACCAGGGCCACCGGCCGGAGAGCAAACCCAGGAGCAGGAGCGCCCCCCGCCCCAACACGGCCCGCGCCCCCGGCCCAACGCAGCAGGACGGGGCACTGCAGGCCCACCAGGCACCCCACCGGCCCCCAACCCCCGCCCCCCCCACAACCCCCCGCCCCCCATCCACCCCCGCCACCCACCCCAACCCAGCCCCAGCCGCCCCCAATCCCCCAGACACCCCCCACCCCCAGCACCCCCCACCCCGCAACCCCCACCACCGCCCCCCCCCAACAAAGCCGCCCCCCCCACCCCACCCCGACCAACCGGCAGCCCCCCAACCCCCGACCCCCAGCCCCCGGGGACCACCCGCACCCAGGCACCGGCGCCGAAGAGGGGCCGGACAGCGGAGCGGAGAGGGCAGCCGCGCCCACCCCACCCCCCGCCGTGTGGAAGGACGGAACACCGGGGGCAGAAGGGGGAGATGGGGGCACCGGAGGGCGGCCGACACCCCCGAACCCCAGGCCCAGCGGGGGAAGGCCCCGGTCGTCACCCCAGCGTTCTTTGTGAAAATTAACCCCTGTTACTGAGTCCGCCAGCTCGCGGACTGGCGAACTCTACCCCTAAACCGTGAATGTGACCCCACCCAGTGTATATACAAGTGTGTGTGTGTGGTGCATTAAAATTAGGAGCAGGTGAACCGGAGCCGATAGAAATGATATTCCCACGCTCCGATCCACCCGCCACCCAAGCATGTTGCTGAGTGTATGTGGTGCATTAAAAAAAATAGATAGGGCGGGGGGGGGGGGGGGGCGGTTGGCGACACGGACAGGGGACCGCAGCACTGCTCTATACTGCGGCCCCCAACCGATGGCACCCTCACAAGCCCCCCCCCCCACCCACAAGTTGTGTGGTGTATTAAAATTGGAGGGGAGTTGTAGGGTGAAGACGGTGTTTCCACCCTACCCCACCCCCCAAAGTGTGTTATGTGCCCTATATGTCTATAAAAGTGTATTGTGCAAACCTAGTGTAGTGAGTTAAGAGGTGTGACCAGCGGGGCCCCCCCCAACCGGGCGGGGGCAGGAGGCGCACCGGCCCACCAAGCCCCCACCCACCCCACCAGGACCCCGGCGGGCATATGGGACCCGTCCGGCGGGGCGATAGGGCTCGCCCCCGATACTGGGTCCCGCCCGAGGTGTCAGGATGCCCACCGGAGCGGGGCGGGCACGACACCAAACCCCAGCCACCCCCGCCGGCCCCCATAGCACCGAGACCCGGGCCATGGATGGAGCCCCCGGCCCAGGGGAGGGGAAGGAAGGCGTACCGGGGAAGGGGAAGGGAGGAGGGAAGGGGACGACAAGAAGGGCAGGGGGCAGCGGCAGGGACGCAAGGAGAGGGGGAGAGGAGGAGGAAGGGCGACGAGGGAGAGGGGACAGGGAGGCGGAGGACGGGCGGGGAGAGGCGAGGAGGGAGAGGCAGCAAGGGGGAGGAAGGGGGAGGGGAGAGGGAACCACCGGGCACCCCGGCGGCCCACAGGCCCCGAACCGCGTCGCCGGGCCCAGAGCGACGGACCGCGCCGGAACGGCGCCGCCCCCGACACCAGGGAAAGCCCCGCAACGCAGCACCCCCCAAGAGACCCAGGGAACGGCCAAGACGCAGCCGCCACCCAGCAGCCAACAGAGGGGCAGACCCGCCCACTCCCCGCCAGGGGGGACAGCACCCACAGAATTAACCCACTGGCATGCCGTGAATCCGAATATCAACCCCTGGTGCCCATCGGAGGTGAATCCGCTCGATCCCGCTGGCAGCAGCCGGGTTCCTGACTATGGAAACACAACCATTAGTTACAAATTGCCTAATACAGAAACATCAATGCTAGTTATAACGCTGCTGTGGCTCTCGCTAACAGGCAGAATTAAAATCCAAGTTTAGGTTAAAAAATTCTATATACGTAGACCATGTTTCTTTAAATTTTGACATTTGGTTTTTATTTGAGGCAGATATTTTTTCCATTAAAATATGATTTATGAGGAGGTTAGACCATTGGTCGATATTCAAAGTTTGTTTATTTTTCCAGTTAACAAGAATTGTTTTTTTTGCGATAGTAAGGGCTACAAGTATAGATTGAAATTGTTTATGTGGTAAGTCAATTGTTGTTAAGTCACCTAGCAAACACAAGTTTGGAGAGAACGGTATCCTACAGTCCAAGACAGCGGAAAGTTTTTCTAAGACTTTAGTCCAGAAACACATAACCGGAGTACATAACCATAAAGCATGAAAATAAGTGTCTGTAGTGTTTTGTAAACACTGGAGACAAATGTCGGAGTCTGAGAGTCCCATTTTCTTCATCATATATTGAGTAATGTATGTTCTGTGAATAATTTTATATTGTTTAAGTTGTAAATTTGTGTGTTTTGTCATTTTAAAAACATTTTCACAAACTTGAATCCAAAAGACAGATTCCGGAGCTATAGACAAGTCTGTTTCCCATTTTGAGATGGGTAAAGACGTTTTATCAGTATATGAAAGTAACTTATATATTTTTGAGAGTTTTTTTGTTGTTGTCGGAGAAAGCTTGGTAATATCTTTAGCTAAAACAGGCGGTTGGAGCGTACCCTGGAGTGTTGGAATTTGTTTCTTTATCATACTTTTAACTTGCAAATAATGTAAAAAGTTTCCGTTTTTTATTTTATATTTTTGGAGCAAGGATGTATATGATATAAACATATTATCTGAGAAGAGATGGTGGAGATGTGTAATTCCTTTCTGCTCCCACACATTCAAATAAAACGATTGGTTGTTAATTTGAAAGTCGGGGTTATGCCATAGGGGAGAAAGCCCGCTGGGCTCCACTTTGGCTTTTGTCATTTCTAGTGCCTTCCACCAGGCAGTCAGGGTGGCGGAAATCATTGGATTTTTAAAGCAGTTATGGCGCTTAATCGATGTTGTAATAAAGAGTAAATCTAGGAGTCTGAGGTTATTACAATCCTTCTGTTCTAGTTCCAGCCAACAGTTAGTATCTCTATTGGGTTGTGCCCATAAAATAATATATTGTAGCTGGTTGGCTATATAATAGTGCATAAAATTTGGTGCCTCTAGACCTCCTTTGGATTTATTTTTCTGAAGAGTAGATAGACTAATCTTTGCTTCTTTTTTTTTTCCAGTAAAATTTTGTAACGGCTGAGTCCAACAACTGGAACCAGTTAGCCGTAGGTTTAAATGGAATCATTGAGAAAAAATAGTTTATTTTGGGTAAAACTTTCATTTTAATAGTGGCTATTCGTCCTATTAGAGAAATAGGAAGATTATTCCAGCGCTCCAAGTCACTATAAATGCTATCCAGAAGTGGAGTGAAATTTAAATGAACTAAATCAGTTAATTTAGGTGAGATTTTTATGCCTAAGTATTTTAAATTACCTATAGGAAATGAGTAGTATGGGTCCTGGCTTGCAGGGTTCCATGAATTTTCTGTAATAGGTAGAAGTGTTGATTTTGTCCAGTTAATAGAATAGTCTGATAACTGTGAGAATTTAGTTATTAAGTTAAATACTTCCCCTAATGAAATAGCAGGCTTTTCTAAATAAAGTAAAATATCATCGGCATATAGATTAATTTTATGTTCTGTTACCCCAGAGTGAATTCCTTGAATCATTCTTTCCTGGCGTATGGCTAATGCAAGCGGTTCAATAAATATTGCAAATAAAATAATAGAAACCCTTTTAATTAGCATGCTGTATTGGATTCAATAACAAAAGATAAGCACATTACTAAAAGTGCTTTCTATCATTTTTAATCTTTTTTTTAAGGCTTCTGAATCATATCCCAGTAGTCACACCCAATTGTGTGGTTGATGTTAAAATCTGGAGTCCCTGTGATCCGAGTGTCATCGGACTCGCATGGCATGTGAAAGATGACGGCAGCAGCCCCTGTGGTCGTCTTTGTTGTGGTCATCGTTGACGAATCAAAGTTTTCTGCTAAGTCGATGGTTTTTGCAAGGTCAAGGGCTTTTTCTCTCATACGTCCCGCATAATTGGTCAAACGGGATGGCATTCTAATCTCGCCCTTTCCCCCCCTGTGATCTTGTGACCATAGTTGGAGAGTTGAGGTAGCGGACTCCGGAATTACTGCTGGTTAAAAGAAGTTTAACCTTCTGGCCTCTTGTGCAAACCACTTCTTCCACAGATGAAATGTTTTTCCTGCTTTTGGATCGTGCGACTGGGTCTTCATTAATCAATGGTACCAGTCTGAAACCACGCATGCAGTGTCACAAAGATCACTGCAATTGGGGAGAAACACATTGAGGCATAGCAGATCAATATATCATGTGATACAGCATGATGAACTAGCGGTTAGTACGTCCGTTAAAGCAAGAAAAATCTGCCAAATGACGAACGTGTCGGGTTACTTCTATCTCAAGAAACCACTGTATTTCAAATTCAATCTACAAATGAAAAGTTTTCCGTCTGGGTCTGACGAGAATAAAGCCAAAGTGCATGCATTTTGAAGCACACAAACTACAGGGAGACCAAACTTCGCAAGCCTACCACCAATATTATTATTTGGTGTGAGTGGGGGAGCATCTCGGTGAGCGATAGCGACTTGCCAGGAGAACCCCGGCAAGCGATGCCGAAAGACCGAGCAAGCTGGAGTTAGCCGGAGCAGCTATCAAGAATGGCTAGTCAAGTCAAGTCATCTAGTTGAAGAAAATAGTAAAAGCTTTCGAGAGCAAAGCAGAAGGCGACAAGCGTCGGGAGTCCAAATCACGGAACTCAGCGACAACCATCTGCAGGCCCCAGCTGTGGAAGGTAAGCGGCGGTCGATCCATTGGGTCCGACACTAGCTGCAAGGACTAAGTCCCCTTTAGGCATCCGTAGCAGGAAGATGGCGGTGAAACATGTCAGTCTTGTAAAGTGAGGCTCCAGCCGTGTAATATAATTACAGATTACTAGATTTACGATTAGATGAAAAAATGTATGTTGATATATATAAAATATTTTTTGTGTGCATATTATTGAAATCGAGAGAATTAATTATTAGTTCATCACTAGATGGCGCTAATTATTACACACTATGACTATGTCTTTAAACTGACATTTCCTTGTGTTCTTGTGTTGCACTACGCTCACAGGATTTTTTTTTAATGCAGCCTATGTTGTTTATTTCCTTTTACTGCCTGTCACACTAGGCTCCAATACGCCGTTTTTTTTTTAGGGCACACTGAATAACCCAACATGTGAACAACCTTCTGAGTTTCCGAACCGTCTCAGTGAGCCTATTTCCGAATGCACCCACAATGTGGGAACAGGAATTATGGGGGTACAAGCTCTAATGTTCAAGTTCTTGTTTTTCTAAAACAAATTCCTCTTAAAGTGACTGATGCGATTTAGAAGGAAGCAAAATAAACGTAAAACTGCAATAGATGAAGTTATGATCACAAATGAAAACCCGTGACAAAGTGAATCCGCAATAACCGAACTGAAATGTAACAAGGGAACACTGTACCTTATGTAGCTTCAAGAAAAGGGGCAGCTGGATCTTATTTATTGTTGCTGGTATTATCTATGTATAAGGATGAGTGAGTACAGCACTATCTGTATCTGTTCGACCATCTAAATGATCTGTATTTGTATTCTGAGTGGGCGTGGCGTAAACAAGAAGTGGGCGTGGTTTAACAAAATGGGTGGGGCATTACATTATATTACAATATTTTTTTGGTACGAAATAAAAAAAACAACAACCCCAAATGTAGTTTTAAATTCATATGGTTTGATAAAAAAAACAAAAACTATATTTTTTGTTTATTTGAAAACTATTGACAAAAGATTAAAATCAATGCTTTTGATTTCAAAATAACTGTTTTCCCAAAAAGTTTTTATAGTCTCAGAAAATGTATGTGTATGAATAAATATTTACAGAACAGTCTGAGAATTGAGATTCACTTTTTTTTTTTATCACAATAGTAAAGGAAGTATTTAGAACATGTTTTTTTTTATGACTCAGAACAGGAGAACAGAAAAAAAACTAAAATAAATAAATTTATTTATCTATTTTATTTATGATTTATATTATTTTTTTTATGTTTTCTGAGCAATTTTTCCCCCTGCTTTTTTTTGAATATTTTTTCATATTTTTCTGAACATTTTTTAATGACAGAAACAAACACAAAAAAAATACACAAAAAAACCCAAACTCCAACCCCCAAAATTGTCAGAAAAACAGGAGGGCTTTTTTTCCCTCTTTTTTTTCTAGTGAATGCAATACACTTCCTTATGGATCTGACTCCATGTAAGTGGTAGTAAATGGATGGATGGATGGCTAGTGAGCGCATCAGCATGGATCACTACTTACACTAGAGCTAAAGGTAAAAACTCCATATGGTGACCAGTCTGTTAGTATGAGTTGAGTTATGTGCCATCTATATACAGTATATGACTGGGAGGCGGCATACAAGCGGTGCCAGTGGAGGTCTGCTATTGTTATATTGCCATAATTTATGAGTGACAGCTGAGATGTGATAAGATGTGGCGGTGGAAATCAGATGCCCAGAGGTCACTTGCAAGGTCCCGCGGAGTAGTGCATCATAGAAGACTTTATCGATGTCCTTCAATTATTTATATTGTGTGTACATGTGTGTGTGTTTGTGGTGACAGCACAGTCAGTGTGGGTGAGCTGGGAGGGAGGATCAAGATGAAGACTGTGATATGCGAACGGTGACGTGCCTGGCTGGTTTGTGTTTGCGGCTGTTAGGATGTTTCCTTGGTGGCTAAGAAACATCCGCGCTCGATTGTGTTTCCTTGTTGGCTCTTTTGCTCCTCGCGCAGGGCAAACAGCCACAATTGCGTGGTTGCTCACACTATTGTGTGCGTGTTGCGTGCAAGATGGAAAAAGGGAAGGATGTGGACCACTGACGGAGGGCAGCCTAATTCCTCTGCTGTCTCCTGGCCTTGATTCCCTTCACTCACAAGTGTGACTGCAATTTGCGCGCTGTCTTCAGGTTCAAATTTATGACCTCGCCGAACAAAAGAGTGGATTGAAGGCAGAAGGATCCATAGGGCCCCATCAAGAGCCGTTCTTGTGAGCGCCACTTAATTGAAGCCAGATCTTCTCAGAGGCCAACGGTAAATGAAGGAGGTGGATTACTGCGGAGGAACATACTGCATGCGTTCATGATGCATTTATTTAACCATTGGCATGATAATCCTATTGCCCATCCTCCGAGGTTGCCTGCCGCATGGAGGCAATCACAGCGGTAATGCATTATGTGTCTGTCTGTCCGTGTGCGTGTGCGTGTGTGTTTGCCTGCCTGTGTAAGGGCTTTCTCACAAGTGTCAGTGCCTCACTGTGGCGTGAGTAAGTAGGGTGTTGACCCCATCTATCCCGGGAGACCATATGGATGCAATCACGCTCTGTGAGGGAGAGAAAAATTCTAAGCGCCAGAGTAAAGGAAAGAAAGCAAAACAGAGGAGCACAAAAAGAAAAAGAGCAATAATTTGGCTTGGCAAGTGTATACTTGGAAGACAAAAAAATCTTCCTAATTCCTCGTTCTTCCGTGTCTTTATGGCTTTGCCAGTAGCGGGGTTTGGTTCCGTCGAGCCGTGATGGTTTCCTCACCCACTCTTCTTAAGAAAGCGAAAGATGATTTTGGTCACCTTGATTACAGTCTTAAGACATTGTCGCCACATAACACACAAATAACCCAATCCCAAATGGACTTCCAGCTATAGACAACCAGGCTTGGGGAGTAACGGAATACATGTACCGCCGTTACGTAATCAGTGCGAAAGAGGGCGAGAGAGAGAGGGACAGAGTGAGAGAGAGGGCGTGCACGCCCGCGCGATTGGGACCGTTGCTACATGTCAGGGAGGTGGGAACGAACGAACTGATTAGTCGTGTCCTCCACACGCGGGCAGTTTGAAAAAGCTTCACGGACGGGAGGAGGAAATGGCGACCGGTATTCACTGGAATTTACTCGGAGCGAAAGTTTGAACTGAGAGTCCAGCGGCATGCTACGCGTTGTAGCTTCTTGCTAGCTAGCCCGCTAGCCTACAACCATAATGTGAGTTGCACCTTCCAAACAAATCTTCCTCCCACCAATTCACTATTTAAACATCACGCACAACATATACTTGGCTAAACTTGCAAAATTTGACAACTGCGCAAACACTTGAATGATGTCCACATATCGCACAAGACTTCATCCATCAGAAGAGAAAATTTTCTCAAATTGTGGTACTAGTACCACCAGTAGTACTGTATTTTACAGATCATTAAGCCGTGCAACTACACAGGGTTGCTTCGAGCGGAGGAGATGATCGTCTGACAGACGGACAAAAAACATAGCTACGTGACCAGCCGTTGTGTTATTGCTAATGCTAAAGGCTTCTTCTCTATGTTGACAGTTCAACATTTTTGTTCGGTCACGGGAGCTATTGGAAGCTGGCTGTGTCGTTTATCTAGCCAGTCGCTCAAAAATGTACACAGTAGCGTCATGAGTTGAAAGTCATATTCTTTGATGTCTTCTATCATATTTCCCCGAAATAGGCAACAATTAAGTGAAAGATGGCTTGGCTGGTGTAATTCCAGAGCGCCCTATTCCAATTGTTTTCTAGTTTTATGCTGAAACTCGGTTCAACACATACCCAAGAATTGACATGCAATTTGATTATGACCTAGCATGTGGCAATCTGTATTGAAAGGAATGACAAGGCAATTCATCACAAGCTTCAGATGTTGTACATAACAAAAATTTAATTAGTGTAGCATTGTCAACATACGGCGGTTTCAGTCAGTTCCTCTTTGCAATAATTTGGGCTTCAATGGCTGACAAGCAAATTGATGTTTTTGATGTTTAAATGCCTTTTCAATTAATTGTATTTTATATTGTTTGTGACAGTACTTCTGATGATTACAAATCAAGACCGTATGCGAGCGCATGCCTCAATCCCATGTTGTCAGTTCATTAAAGATCAGCATTTTTTCAAATCCAATTCATCCGCTCATGCGTGAGCAGACCCGCCAATAAATATTGTAGAATTATTGTCAGGGTCTCTTGAAAAAGTAACTTTGTTTTGAGGCTATTTGCTGTCAGAGTTTGGGGTGCGGGGGAGATCATTGATGCTAATTAATGTTTCAAAGCCAGACTTTCCTGTGCACTGATTACTGTGAGCCAAGTGCCAAGGGATTATGGTGTATTTGCCTCATACACTCAGAAGGCAGAGGAGTTATTAATTAGAGAGGGTTTGATTCTCTGCACGAATTGGTTCATGGTGCACATGTGCGAGAGTGCATTGTGGCATGTCAGCATCTCTTTGTTGAACGGACAAGTTCTCTCTCTCTCTCTCTCTCTCTCTCTCTCTCTCTCTCTCTCTCTAACATTCCATCTGTTATTTATCATTTATATAATTGCATTCAAATTCTATGTAAATATCAGGATTTTTTTTTTGTAGGAGTTGATGATGCACAACCCTAAACTAGTGATTTTTGCCAGTTGTACTCCAGTTTTGTTATTATACCCCAAAAAAATATATAATAATAATAATAATTTAATGCATACTGTAGGTATGCCGGAATATCTTGTTGCAAAAATATGTTGATGTAGTCTCTGTGTATGCCTAGCTAACATTTACCTGCGAGAAAACAGATAGGTCAAGCAGCAGGCCTTTAAAAGTGCTGCTAAGAGAGAGTTGTGTTTATATATGTGATTATCGCTTTGACCTCTCACCCAGAATAGGGCCATTTGTTGTGCAAACAAAATAAGGCACCCCGTAGATGCCGCGGTCCTTCTTGAGACGTCTCGCTTAAGTAAAGTGAGAAGTGGTAGACTCCTTTTGAAAGCACCTTGCCACTTTGCACATCACCTGTTTCCCATTGAGAACACTTGACTTGCATCAAGACGTACTTCTGTTTTGATCAAAGCAGAGACAAAAGACCCACCCAGATGATGTGTGCATACTCACATTTTGCACTCCCCTGAAATCATTTTCCAAATGTTGTATCAGATATGTTTCTTCTTTAAGTCATTTACTGCCATTGACGGCGATAGACGTAAAAAATTCATTTGAACTATTTCTATTAGTTTAACATTTTTCCCCCACTTTTGTTAAGAGTATGAAAACCTAGAAAAAAATTATTGTACATTTAGAACAGATATACAATTTGTGATATATACTATTGAAGTCATGCTATCAATTTTAATTGCCTGACGCCCCTAATTTTAATAATTAAAAAAAAGAAAAGAAAAGATTATTTTAAAAAAAGTCTAGGTTTTCATACTCTTGTTAACAAAAGCGGGGATTATTTTTTTTTTTAAACTGATAGAAATAGTTCAAATGAATTTTTGACGTTTATAGGCGTCAATGGCAGCGAATGAGTTAATACTAATAGAGCCTGAAAGTATCTAGGACAAAGTAATAAAGGCAATGTGTGGAGCTAGGCTTTGGTTGACATACTTTCTTCCCGCTTGCTCAGCAGTTGATTGCTTTGCAAACATGATGAGGCAACTTTACCAAGCATCGACCCATTTTTTGATTGCCCGAAGCACTGAAAAGTTCGACTGCAACATAACTTAGTGGTATAATATTGGTACTATTGTATTCAGTTTTAAATAGCATTGTGTAGCCAAATAAATCGCTTATGCAGATTTCAATGTAAAAATATCACTCCTCCCACCTTTTGGAACCATTCCCGTCATGTCCTCAGAAGTGGATTCACTATTTATTACATGCACCTCTCATTAGGACTGTGCAATTAATCGAAATTCAATTACGATTTCGAAAAACGATTATTAATACTAGGACTGAAACGAGTCTTCGACATTTCTGCTGAGATAGTCGTAGTCAAACTAACGGCAGTATGCATGACAGTAACTTACCAAGTAGTATATGTAGAACAATGCATTGTATCACTTTTATTTTGAAATTGTTTCCGGAAGCGTGTCGTCGCTGTATAAGGGCTGACGACGTGCTCGTCTATTCAGAGTTTGTGAACAACGGCAATATAAAATGCCCCAAACTGTTTGCGACAGACCTCAGTAACACAAAGTCCTGAAGTCACGTTCAAGCTCCAGTTAAGAACGCTAAGACATAATTATGCTGACATTGTATTGTACGGCGCCCTCTTGCCAGCGTTCAGAGGTGACTACTAGCTAACAGCGAGCTACCAGCACCAAGCAGCAAGCTAGCCACGCTAGCTAGCAGCGGTAAAGTGTTCCAGCCATAGGTAGGCTTCAGCGCGCCCCCGTGACCCTCGTGAGGATTAGCGGTTCAGAAAATGGATTGATGGACTGTGCACACTTTGATGCTGACAGCCGGACTAATTTGCCGTTCCTAACTTCCTACTGATCACTTATTAACAAACCAGGCTTACTCAACAGTGCTATTTATTTTGACGACAAAATCGCTATTGTGGGTCTGATGTCACTTAAGTTCCATTGACCAAAGTCTATGAGAGATTTGTCTAAAATCTCACAGTTTCAGAGGAAAATAGTTTGCACAGTTTAAGTAAAAAACAAAAGTTGATTATCGAAAAAAGAAAAAAAGTTGTTTGTTAATTATTACATGCATTCTTTAACCAAGAAAGTATATACAGGTATGTTTTAATTTCTATCCAAATACCCGATTATTTGCTAGAATTTTCAGTACAATATCTGAATACCAAAATATTCGACAGCTGCAGCCCTAATAATATTAATTTGGAGTTGTTTTGAGGCACACCCACACGAGTTCTTTCACCACACGCGACTGTCAAAACTAGCTTGCTCCCCACAAGCCACTTCAAATTTTGGCTAACATAAATAATATATTTTATTATAAATTCTGTTTGGTCCAAAAGGAACTTACATAATTAAAGTGTTTCAAATAATTGTATTTGTCTTAATATTTTCAAATGTTTAAACATTTTCTTGTTTTGAACAAATAAATAAATAATCATTTTGAATAATCGTGATTTCTATTATTACCAAAATAATCGTGATTATTATTTTTGTATAATTTTAATTGTTTCATTTTATATTTTGATCACTTTGTGCATGAATATTAAAAATATTGCATGTCAGTTTATTCTTTTGTTTGTTGTTCCGATGTTTAGAAGGGTCCCGATAAAGCGATAATAGTTGTGTGTCGAGATATTTTTTGTCTTTGGATATTTCCTCCATCTCTCTTTTCTTCACACTTATTACTTCAAACCCATTTTTTTCAGTTGGTTCAAAAGTATAATTTTAGACTATCAATTAGTTGGCCAACTGTTTGCACAAGGCTGAGAAAAACATCAGAAATCTGGTGTTGGTAATGTTGAAACTGTGAACTGTGTCTTCTTGCATGCTTATACAAATAATTCAAATGAATGGAAAAACTGTGGCTGAGCCAAAGTCTTCTTCATCTTTCTTATCTCCATGTTTTCACATTTGGATTATAGAAGGATAGCAGGATTTTCTTGGGAATGTTTTCAACACTCGGGAATGTAACTCCCCAAGCTTTAATTTCAAAATATATGGATAAAAACCTTTCTTTCAAAACCAGACTGGCATTAGAAAATAGACTCAAAAATACAATACCAGTAAAATAAGATATCTTTAAGTAAAATACTCACACCCTATGTGTAGCATCACAAAATGTACGGAACGGCACGAGTCCACACTTTATACTGTTCTTATATCTATACTATACCACAGCGCTCAATTGTGTATGGCCAAGAATGTTTGAGTTGGTCTTTGGCAGCAAGCCTGTGGTTTTGAGACTTTCAGTATAAGAGCTTGAAAAGTGACAGGGAAAACTCGGGTGACTCCCACAGAGAGGGAAAGTTCCAGTGAACGCATCTGCGCCACACCAAGGCAGGGGGGTGGGGGGTGGGGGTAAAAAAACAATAAATAGAGCTTGACTGTTTTGAAATACAATAGCTCCAATTGTAATCAAGTACATCTGAACACGTCTGAATAGCACGATACATAATTAAGCAGATGATCCATTGTGATCGCGTTGATCTTTGCTATTTTTCTTTGGGGATGAAATAATTGGACAGCCCTTTTGAATGTACCTCAAGAGTTTATACCCAACACCCATCAGTGAAAAGGAATTGGACAGAAGATTTGGGGGGGGGGGGTGCATATAACCCATAATCTAATTACTCCTGCAATCCCTTCAGGCGTCCCCACCATTTAACCATCAGGCATGACTACTTGTGTCACTTACATGGGCCCACCTCCAGCGGACAGAGGGACGCTTATTCAATAAAAAGCTGCATTGAAGACGCATAACTCACACACTCCTAATTGTTTTCACCCTGCTTTAATAAAAAAATCAGTTATTAAAGAGGAAAAACTGGACTTGGCGGCTTCTCAGGAGAGGCTCGGCCATGTTTGGATTTCGTCAAGATGGTGAAGATTATGTCTGAGGGTCCTTTTTAACTGAAAGCCTTGAGACAATGTTCCAATTATGGAAAACACACAGATGGAAAGACCGCCGGGGTAAAAATGTGAGCGTTTACAAAGGCCAACATTACTGAGGCCACCTTGTGGCTAAATGTAATTTCTTATAAACCATGCTTGAATAGCAGGGCTGCAAGATCGGATAGCATTAACAGAATGTTCTAGAAGGCTGTGGGCAAGCACGGGTCATATGAGTCGACTCAAATAAGTTCATTGGAATCTCAAAAGTTGTATATATGTCAACCCTGTTTTTCGGATTTGTAATAAATTTATTCCAATAGGAAATTAGGTAAATTCATTTGTTTTATGCTCAAACTTCCGCCATCATTCTTTCCTGACTCTGGAAGTATTTTCTTCCTTTTCATTTATTTTCTTAAAAAAAAAAAAACTACTGCATAATAAAATTAAACAAAAACTAAAAATAAATAAATAAATAAAGTAACTACTCCACCTTTGAAGACACCTGTACTCTAAAAATTGAAACATGTGTAGCTAAATTAAGTTAATACTTAATTCCATGTTCTTTTCTTTTATCATACTTTGTAACTTTATGGGTTGGTAACAAACAAACAAAGATAAATAACAACACATATGTAGTTAATCCTTCAGATGCTCACTAAATTTCAGTCTCATATGATTTCCTTAAAGCAACACTAAGGAACTTTCAGTTTATGTTGATTATGGCGGCGCTATATGGACAAAAGCGGTAATGTTATGACTGAAAGAAGACCACATTTCCCATGAGGACAAGCGCATTGCGTCGTTTTTGAGCTCACACCAATCAAATTGACTTCCGACTTTGTAACGAATGGGTAAAGGGGGATTAAGTGACTTATGTCCGAAAGAAGTCAGCCCATTCGTAGTTTTTTGTGTGGCAGTGTTCCTACCATCCTCATCAAAGTTGTTTAGTGCCAGTAAAAAATGATACTGACCCCCTCAGAACATGGCAAAAGTACTATTAAGTCGATGTTTCATTAGAAGAGTTATGAAAATATTTTATTAAGGTTGAAAAGTTCCTATGTGCTACTTTAAGATGATGATTTGAAATCCAAGCTTTGTTTGACCTTTGAGGCATGTACTCCTAATCTTTAAATTGTACAACTTTTAAGGCATTCGACTTCGGGGGTTTCACTATACGGTGTTGTCATAAAAACGTTAATTACCATGGAAGCAAGGTACACATAACCCATAAACTAAGATGAATCTGTGTGTGTGTGTGTGTGTGTGTGTGGTCGGGTGTTGGCTTGGCACAGGTCATGATCTGGATCCCATCAGGTGATGTCATGTCTCCAATAAGAGGATGAAGGAAGCGAAAACAGGGAGGCAGAAAGCTGAGGAGGGAAACCCGGAACACATTGGTAGACAAAGGAAACAATAATAGTATTTTTGGATGTTTATTTGAATGTGGCACTGAGAAGAGGGAAGTTTCTCAAGGCTTTAGAGGTGTGGTGTAATAAAATCAAGATGTAGTCAAAGCACCCCTGCTGAGCGAGGTCAGTTTACTTCAGTAACACCCCCAGAACTGAAATAGGAGGACCATATTTACTCACACGGGTGAAACCATATAATATAATTGAGAGTTTATGCAGTAGTTTTAATTTATGGAATACTTTATTGTTGGATATTAGGTCGCAGGGAGGATCTGGCAGTATATTTTACAACCAGAATACAAACCACCAATTAGAAAGAAAAAAAAATGCTGGAATTTGGAACGTCGCTCTATGTACAGCCACTTCATTATATTGACTTGACTCAAAAATGTAGTACGATTGTTAAAATACACTATTTGCTGCATGAAATCTTCATGTCATCTTATAACTTTACATATTTGATTAAGTGATGGATTGCTGCATTTACTGTCATTTCCCTGTTATAAATTGATACTTTTTTCACACGCTTTTTGAATGGTTGTTTGTCTGTTTGTCTATATGTATGTTAAAGTTAAAGTACCACTGATTTGATTGGCTGGCGACCAGTCTAAGGTATACTCTGCCTTTTGCCCAAACAAAGCTGAGATCTAGCTCTAGCTTGCTTGTTTTGAATTTATTAACAATAGAAAAATGTGCCTTGCTATGATCAGGGTTATAATGGGTTAATTTTGAATTTTTCATT
Organism: Leptonotus elevatus; assembly: GCF_054856555.1. Lineage (NCBI taxonomy): Eukaryota > Metazoa > Chordata > Actinopteri > Syngnathiformes > Syngnathidae > Leptonotus > Leptonotus elevatus. Next base: position 9,796,374 of record NC_141249.1, on the reverse strand, counting down.
ATAGTTTAATTGTATTTTTATTTTTTTTAATTTTCAGTTCGTTTTAATTAGAGCAGGTTTGGGATTTAAAAAAAATATTTTTATTTAATTGGAAATGCTTAATTTTTGTTTATTTTGTATTAGTTTTAGTATTTAGTATTTAAAAAATTGAGTATTTGTTGAGTGCAAGATAAAAAAAAAAGAACGCTAAGTATTGCGTAATACTGTAAATTAAACTACAATCCTCAAACGACTGTTTGACCTTCCTTATATGTACGAACATATAGCAATACCAAAATAAATACATCTAAAATGTACTCCGAAAGCTCATGTATGATATTAGTGACAAAGATGAAAACAAAGGACATTTTCACTGTAATTATAGTAAGGGTTAGTTAATTTTATAAATGTAAGATGTTTCAGTTAGATTAATTTTCCTAAAAAAAAATAAAAAATAAATAAAAAAACATTCATTGTTACTCGATTCTATTAACAGAAATATTTTTTCAACTTTAGAGTTTTTTTAAGTTCGTTTTTTAGTTTTTGGCTATAATATATTTTGAAACTGCTTTCATGCTACTTCCATCTCATGAACAAGAATCAATTTCACTGAAAATCAAATATAAAGTAAATTCTCAAATTTAATCACGAGTCAGTCTGGTGATCGGTGGTTGTGTTATTGCGTTAGCTAATGCTAAATGCTATCTTAGTTGACAAGTCAGCAGCACTAAAAAGTCAATTAACTCACCATGATACAACCTTTTTTGCTTAGTCCCGGCAGCTATTGGATTGTACCGATCCCACATTGTAACATTGGAAATATGCCGCCAGAAAAGCTCAGCTTGCTTTCAGTCTGACCGCAGCATTAGACCACCTGTAGTAGGAATACAGTTCTCATGATTCTTAGACACAGAAGCAGGAAGTAGTACTAGTTCTTGTATGACAAAAACACGCCTGCTAGCAATTCGATGTAATTTGATTAGTTGTATAAGTTGCTATGGTAACTATACACACAGCCCAAACAAATGACTTACTGATGAGACTAAAAATAAAAATCCGCCGTGACTCGGGACACAAGGCTCAAAACCGGGACTGTCCTGGGTAAATTGACACATATGGTCACCCTTCATCAACAGCATCTCTCAACATTCTGCAGGCATGCCACCATTCTCATTGACAGCAGTATCAAATGCTCCTTCTGCCAAGAGCAGAAAGCATGACCTCATTATAGCAAACATTTCTCAGCAATAAAAAGTTTTCTAGTTGGAGAGGTTGGTCCGCATGAAGCTGGCTAGCCGTCACTTCTCTTTCTCCTCTCTGCAGATCATTAGCAGTTCTGGTGCTGCCTTTTGAAGTCGGCAAGGTCTGCTGTGAGTGTCACAGCTAATGCAAATCCAGGGGACTAGCCCAGCCACCTGTTCTCCCAAACATCTGTCCGCAGAGCCGGGCATGGCCCCGTTCAGCTGCCTCCTTTAACTATGATCGTCCAAGAGCTGTAGGATGGCAAAGAGGCTATTTTTAGGGCCTCCGTTGATATGCGAGTGAAGACCTTATACTCTCTAATGAACATACCTTTCTCCAGGACTGCTGCGAACTGAAATAAGTTTTCCGTTTTCAGGCTGTCTGCTTCAAAAGAAAATGCCTTCATTCGGTTTCAAATGGCTAATTGATATAATCTTATATGTTAAGGACCTTTTCATCAATACCACATAGCAAGTTGCTTCAAAGCATATCCATTCAGCACACATATACTTTATTGCTTTAATGAAGTCCTTTATCTGGGAGACTTCTTTTCGAATTACAGGGCTGCTTTTGACTTGAGTGTCTCGGTGGGTTGGATCAAAGTATTCAAGGTTTCTTTGGGAGCTGCAGCAGCAGAATGATGACCGCGTTCATTAGGCAGACTCGCTATCTAACCTGACACCGCGTGATATCATTGTAACGTATGTGCATTATGTTCTTTGGTCTTTTCTGCCTTAATCCCCAACAGATTATTGCCCGTGCCACCGTTCATATATTCAACAGCAAAATCATTATGATGTCTGGCATGCATTTCTTTTCCATAGCAGCTGTTACTTTGTGCAAGAAGTCAGTGCATACCCCTGAGCAGTCACTGAGGGATGCAGGAAGAGTGTTACTTTTTGATAAGCTGCCAACAACCATGCGCATTAGAATTCATCCGCAATAGGCCACTCGGGAGATTGATGAAGGGGCAGGGGTGTTATTGTGAACTAAAGCAAATATGCTACAAAATGAGGTACAATAGTGTAACATTGTGATTATTTATGGCAGGGATCCTGAGGCCAGTGTGGAAGTAAACTTAAGTGCACGCAATGGACCGAATCTTTGGTGGACCAACATCAGGAATACATTACTGAACAAAGGTCCAAGTAGGAACACAAACACCTCAATGGTAATTTCCCCACATCTTTTTTTACAGTGTATTTTCTAACATATTACTGGCAAAATTAACAAAGCCAGCCCTCAGGGGTTTGCATTACTTACCCTGCAACAGGACACCTCGCATCTGTCAACAACCTACACGCAGAAATAGAATCTCCCCGAAACAACGTCCATTCTGTCACTGTACATTATACAACATGAAACGTAATGTAAAACAATACAAGGCGGATATAACGCAACTCTAGACTAAAGAACCGGATCAGGGATTGTTGAAAGTGGTGAAACATGACTGGAGCTCGGTTACAGTAGCTCAGCACTGCATGATAGTATATGCAAAGTCTTGGGAAAGTTAGCAGCTGGGCGGACTCCTGCCTGTGCGAGAGGATGGAGATCAGTGGGGTGTGTAAGAGTAGCTGTGCATGAAGGAGAGACCTGTTGATCCAGGTGCCGAATACTGCCTGGCACTTTTAAAGAATTGATGCACACACATCGTGCCACGAAAAGGCACACGTGAGATTCAAATACACGTGGACAGGTCATATTGTTTCCACCGGATACAGGCTGCTTCCTGACAAGCATTTATTTAAAAGTGAATGAGGAGTACAACCCTGTTGGTCGGCCTGTCAGGTTTTATGATTTGTCAGTGTGTAACTTTCCTCCAAATTCTCTGAGCCACGATGAGTTAAATCAAAGCTTCGGCAACATGTGAGTAATCCAAACATCTTGGGAGCAGCAGACTCACACACAGAGCCAATTCCAAAAGTCTACTGCCCACACTCTTCTCCGTCTGCTCAAAACAAAAAGTAACATCTCATTTGGCCCAGAGGTAGTTTGTGCCGATGTCTCACAGGACATTTCTGAAAACGGTCAAACATTTATTTAATTATTTATGTCATTTCATATAGTAGAATTTTTTTTTTCACATCAACAATAAACATTTTTAACAACAACTAAATACCATATGATAACCATTTAATTCTGTCCAAAAACTTAATTCTAAGTAGACCGGTCCAAAGTATGGCCTGGGCGCCAAATCTGGCCCACCCACAGTGTGTGACTGGCCCTCACAGTGACCATGAAGTCAAAGTAAAATGTAAAATAAGCACTGCTTTTATTTGGAAAGTTGTGCTTTTAATACGCACACGTGTGGACGCGCACCGTATTTTCCAGACTATAAGTCACACTTTTTTTTTTATAGGTTGACTGTTCCTGCAATTTATACTCCAGAGCAACTTAATCATGAAGAAAATATACCGGGGGAAATGTAATTTCACATACAGCCACATGAGGGCACTCTGGAACTTATACTATAAATACTTAATGTAATTTATAGTCCAGTGCGATTTATGCACGGTATGTTTTTTTCTACCTTATTATGTATTTTTGGCCTACTGCAACTTATACCCGGGAGCGACTTATAGTCCGGAAAATACGGTACTGTGTTGGAACTTAGCGATATTTTTGCTATATTTAGCGCCTTTTCCGACCGCTCTAGCAATTATTTCTTCAATAAAGACTAGCAAGAATGACAACGCAAATCTACAGTTTCATATGCTGTACATATTGGGTGTAATTTATAAGTATCAATAATATACGTCACACTTATCTCTATATGTGTGACCCCTGACGAGGAACAGCTCATGTGTTTAAATTAATGTTATAAATTTCAAAGTGTATAGATGTCGATATGCTTTTTCTGAATACATTAATAATAATACAGACAACATTGAGGTTAGCATGTTGGCTTGGCCCTTGGCAAGTTTTTCAGTTTTTAATGTGGCCCCTTAGCAAAATTAATTGCCCACTCATGATCTAAAGCACAATTGACATCATGATTTTCGTGTGAACTAGGTGAGAAGTAAAAGCGCCTCTAATTGCAGGCGAGCAAAGCTTTTCATTTGGCCTCATTTGCTTCAAATGATTAATCAACAACTGATTCCACTCAATTCACAAAATTCTTGATAATTAATTAATTTGGTTCGTTAGAAAATGAAACCCAACTTATAATAAGGCACATGGGGTGAACTTTCAAGACTAGTGGCCTAAATCCAAAGGCAGGTAAGATACAGTATGTTTGGTAGTGATGGCAAAATGAAGCTTCATGAAGCACTTGTAATATTTTTTGACTCCTCTAGATGCCACTCTTGGTTGAAAGATGCAGTGGAAATGTAATCAATTTCCTTTGCACTAGCCTTTATATTTAAATCAAGAGCACCATCTAGGGGAGTCAAAACATATTACAAGTGCTTCATGAAGCTTCATTTTGCCATCAATAATGTTTGGGAATACATAAAAAATAAATCTCCTTTACTGTATGACTCTTATAATATTTTGACTGTACCAAGAACATGTGAGTTAATAAACAGAAGATTTCTTGGGCAATGACTCAGTTTTGCCTGATTGTGTGATGTTCCATTCTGGCCTTGTTTGCCAGCTTTGATGTAATGCAGCCCATAGAGGACCATAAAAGCATTGTTCTGTTTACTCGAACATTTCACTTCCAATTAAACTCCAATTCACAGAACGCTGCCTTCCACTTCATGTTAGCTTCTGACTACATTTTTAACGCTATAATGACTCCACAGTATGACCTTAAACTCATTACAGTTTGCCTCGTTGTACATTATGAGCACACTGCAAATCAGCCTCATCAGCTATATTTCTGCATAATGCTGCCCCAAACTTAAGAGGTGGTTAAAGATTCCGTTCTGATATCGTCCTTAAGTGCAGAGGTTATTCTTGCAAGCTGCGTGATAAAAATTCATCCCAGACAAGGCCGACTGCAGTTCCTTGTGGACTAATTGCAGACCAACTAAAAAGGTTTTATTTTGGAATTCTTACACCATGCCGTCGCTATGCGTTTTGAAAAGCAATCAGAGGTGCGTGTGCTGCTGGTAACAGTTAAGAGAAACATCAGCATTTTTCCAATCAATCCCTCGAGAAAGGGCAACAGCGATTTGTCTGCTGCTATTTTGCCTGTCACAGATGTTTAACTTTCTTGCACAAAATGGTTCTTGTACTCTAGGTAAACAGCCATCACTAGCCTGTTTATTTGGAAGGAGGGGCTCACTGTGGATCGGACCCAGTATTCATATAACAACCAATACAAGAGAGATGAGAGGAAGATGAAGTAGGGAAATATCAAGGAAGGGCCAATTTATTTTCAGTAATTGGCTCCACTTGAGCAAATACCTTTTTTTCTTGTGCAGTGGTCATCTCAATCCAAGTATGTGCCCCCAGCTAAAAAAAAGTAAAACTCTCATTATATTTTCAACTACTTATTGAAAGCATGTTCATAATTGTGTGGAACTGATTAATCTTGAATTATGTCTGAAGCATTTGAGACAAAAGTGACTGGCCGTTTTGGCTGCAGTCAGCAGAAGCACTTTTGCTTTAGTTTCGTACCAATTCTCAACTCGTTTTATGGTCGGAAAAACAACAACATGCTATGAGAATTACTTCACATACAGTACACGTCATTTTTAGTGGTCACGTCTTGAGCCTTGAGTGGTCAAGCTCCTCCATACTTGGTGGCTCTTGTGTCTTTTCATTGTCCTGTTAGGTCATGTGGCCTTCTAACCACTTTTTTTTCTTTCTCACAGAACATTAAAAACAAAAGAAGGCAGTGATTCAGTTTGTTGCTCCCAAACGGTTCATGTAGATCAGCAATGGGTATTTTAATTGCTGGCGGGGGCCACAGTTTGTTATCAGTCCTACAGGGGGGCCACATAGGACCACACACTCCCAGTCCCTAACCAGATATGTGACAAAAATACTATTTTAGATATGGACAAAATGCATGCATACAAACAAAATGTGTGCTCTAAATACAGTATATCGTTTTTGATTACACATTTTTCAATAAACGTATAAACGATCCACTCTCTTAAGCCAAAATCAAAGGGTTTGAAAGGAAACAACAAAATATCCACATTCTGTATTTTTTTTTCCAGTGCAAATGACTCTTTTGCATAAAAATTACCATTCATTGACGACACAAAACTGCTGAACAAGAAACCGACATTAAGTGCAAGAACTAAATTTGCACCCACCCCATCAAAAAAATCTACTCACTTAAAATGTTAATATTACTGAGATAATATGTTTTTCCCAATTAATTATTAGCCCTCACTCCTGTTGAGGTATTGCGCAGTATAAAACCCAGTGTAATTGCAACTAAAGCATGTCTTCCATCTAGTGGGGAGTAGTGATATGACAACTTAAAATTACAGTCGATCCTTGCATATTCACAGTTCGGCACCCGTAGATTTGCATATTCACAGATCTTTTCTTTACTATTTTTTCAAGATTTCCCGGTTTGCCAGAATGATTCACCCAATTTCCCCTGTTTTGCTGTGGAAAAAAAGTATGCTGAATATTAATCAGCGTAACCTGAAGAATCTCTGGGGTTTGTTAAAAAGATTATTCAAAGAAAGATTTGTATTATTATATTATATTTATTATATTATTATATTTTATATTTATATATATTATATTTATTATATCTTTTTTTTAATAATTGGGGAGCCACTCAGTGTGGTTGCAGGCGGCATGTAGATAGTGATGGCAAAATGAAGCTTCATGAAGCACTTGTAATATTTTTTGACTCCCCTAGATGGTGCTCTTGATTTAAATATAAAGGCTAGTGCAAAGGAAATTGATTACATTTCCACTGCATCTTTCAACCAAGAGTGGCATCTAGAGGAGTCAAAAAATATTACAAGTGCTTCATGAAGCTTCATTTTGCCATCACTACATGTAGATGTGTGGTGTGAGTTTGATTCCTGGTCAGTGTCCCCTAACCCAGCCACGTTTGGTCTGTGTGGAAACACTTTTGCCACATCAGATAGACTTGTTACTTAAAAGACAAGAGTGCTGTAATAAAAGCTGCTGTTAATGGATGCAACACAGTATTAGTTTGAGGGTGTGTATATTTACACAAGGTTATTGAATGATTCATCTTGTAAAAAAAAAAGAAAAAGTGGCATTTAAACAGGGTTTTGTGAAGACATTTTCATACCAACTGTACACATTCTTAATATTTCAAATACATTTTCTATGCATGCAAGTATCAGAATCACAACTTTTATTTGAGATAATGAGAGCGCATGATAAAGGACGTTTAAACAGATGTAGAATTATTGAATCAGTTACCAATCTGGGACTCAAGTGCGTGTATAGGGATAAGCAGGTTCATTTTCTCCTCATAAATATTAAAAAATCACCCCCGATAATGCCAATGCATCACTTTTAAAATTAGAATGGAACAATATGTTTGTCTTAAAACCATCACTCACACATCATCTCTTTCATTCAACCCTATGCAACTTTCATAGTCCATGTGGGCCCCAGGAAGTTTGGTGACCCCCAGCAGGACTGTCCTAACCAGGAAAGAGGAAACCCCCTGAAATAATAAGCCTTGCCTATTGATAAGTGAGACACGTACCTACCTCTCTTGATTGATTGCACAGGGACAGGCAGTAGTGGCCAATCGCCTGTGGGATGATGTGGGAGATGGAGTTAGTGCGGATGCACTCGTGACACTTGTGGGTCATTTTATGCATGGAAAGCCGAATCATTATAAACACAAGCATGCATTCATGTGAGTGATTTTCTGTGTGTGTATGTGGGAGGAGTGGGGTGTGAAGCAGTATTACGTTTTAGGAGTCCTAATATAAACATGCTCAGACACAGAGACACTTCATTATAATATAGTCAGACCCCAGGCAATAACAGTTCCTTCTTCTCTAAATCAGTATTTGGTATTCAGTTTAACTTGGTCAGTAACAGTTTCACTTGGTACATCAATGGTGAAATAAAAAGTAATATAACACGGGCGCGTGTTTTACACGAGATTTTACGGCTACCGCTAGTGATGGGAAAATGAAGCTTCATGAAGCACTTGTAATATTTTTTGACTCCTCTAGATGCCACTCTTGGTTGAAAGATGCAGTGGAAATGTAATCAATTTCCTTTGCACTAGCCTTTATATTTAAATCAAGAGTACCATCTAGGGGAGTCAAAAAATATTACAAGTGCTTCATGAAGCTTCATTTTGCCATCACTAGCTACCGCCCTACGTAATTTATTTTCTCTATTCTGACTCTCCCTTCCACTTTCACCCTTCTCCATCACAAAGCAACATTAGCATCAGTCTGCTAAAGCATAGACTCATACACTTTAACTATGCATTTTGACCATCTATTTTCTCCTTGTTGTCAATCAAAGTCAAATCCTTAGTGGAGAAAACATATGGATGCCTACTATCCTTACATATATTTTGTGCTTCTCCTTTGGTCTGTTACATTAAAGTTAATAGGCCTACTGCAATGTTGGCTGTCTCTTTGAAAATACCCAATTGGAAAAAACAACAACAACCAGCCTCACACTGTTATTCTTGGATATGAATAGTCACATTTTTAGCCTGTGTCAAAAGTAGGTTTGGTAAACACACAGACCATTTGGGCTGCCCCTACAGGGAGTGCGACTCATCAGAGTAGGTATTATTAAATCAAGTAGAGATGTATCAATAAGGAAAAAGAAGAGAAGTTATACACGACAGACATGCAGCCCAAACACTGCTGGTGTGGTCTTAGCCTGTTTGTATATGTTGGAATCTTTCCAGTTAATTTTTAGGGTTTAGATTTGTTTGTACACTGTCTCTTCTTGAAACAATTAAGTCATTTACCACAATATGACTGAGAATCAATCAAAAGCATTTTGGATTTAATATAGTATATAGTATAGAATACAACTTATTGTAATTAAAGTTAAGACAATATTACAACTACATATATTTTTTGCTGCAATGCAACTGCAATCACTGTCAAGAAATTCATACAAATTGTACGTTTGTAAAATGGCTGTCAATCTTTTCCCCATAAACGTTACTGTGCATGTGTCTGAATATACGACTTGTAGTCTTTGGGCCTCATGGGCTGTAAAACACATTTGTTCAGTGACATCATGGTATTCAGGGTCCACGGCGAACAGTTGAGTGCTTATGTAGGCTCAGAGCCAGAATGCTATCAGCCTCTTAGGACACCTTACCTTCTCTTTCCTCAAGCACACCTTTTCCTTTGACGGAAAAAGATAGTGTCACCCTTGAGAAGAAGAGAAAAGGACACGAGAGAATCTATTGTGAGGCCCGTCGTGTGATGGGTTCTCGTGGTGCAACAGTGAAAGTAAAATGCTACAATTGGGTCCTCGCAATAAAAATAAGGCAATTGTAAAAATAAATAAATAAATAAATGAAAGTATTGTTGTGGATTATCTCCACTTTCTAAGTCATTGTGCAGACCAAGGGTGTCCAAACTTTGACCTTCGAGAGTGGCATACAGAACAATCCAAGGATTCAACACACTAAAACCAAAAAGTCAAGCAATTATGTAATATAGTTATGTTATCGTTTCTTTCTTTCTTTCTTTTTAACACCCATGGCCCATATCCCTGCATTCCACTAGAATAATCCACACCTGCCCTGTCTCCATTTCAGAGTCATAGAAAGAGTAATCGGTAATAAGCAGAATCGTCAATGACAATGTCCACCTTTCGGCGAGTGCTTAATGTCTCGAAAATATACATGAACTGAGCACTGACTGAAACAGGTTAACATCCGTCGTTCGGGGTGAGTACAGACATTTCTTCTCATGGCGTATACAAACCCAATTCCAAAAAAGATGGGACACTATAAAAATTGTGAATAAAAACTGAATGCAATTATGTGGAAGTGCCAAATGTCAATAATTTGTTCAGAATAGAACATAAATGACAGGTCAAAAGTTTAAACTGAGAAAATGTATCATTTTAAGGGAAACATGTGTTGATTGTAAATTTCATGGTGCCAACAAGTCTAAAAAAAAGTTGGGGCAGGTAGCAATAAGAGGCTGGAAAAGTCAATTGCACTTATAAAAAAAAAAAAACAGCTGGAAGACCAGTTACCACTAATGAGGTCCATTGGCAACTTGATTGGAGTATAAAAAGAGCTTCTCGGAGTGGCAGTGTCTCTCAGAAGCGAAGATGGGTAGAGAATCACCAATTCTTCCAATGTTGCGCAGAAATGTAGTGGAGAAATATCAGAAAGGTGTTTGCCAGCGAACAATTGCAAAAAGGTTGAAGTAATCGTCATCCACAGTGCATAACATCATCCAAAGATTCAGAGAATCTGGAACAATCTCTGCGTGTCAGGGTCAAGGCCGAAAAATCCTACTGGATGCTCATGATCTTCGGGCCCTTAAACGGCAGGAATGCTTACACAGAAAGGGCTCAGCAATACTTACAGAAAACATTGTGGGTGAACACAATCCGCCGTTGCCAGATGAATCTCTACAGTACAAAGAAGAAGCCATTTCTAAAGCAGACCAAGAAGCGCGGGCGTTTCTCTGGGCCACGGGTCATTTAAAATAGAGTGTGGCAAAGTGGAAACCTGTTTTGTGGTCAGACCAATCACGATTGGAAGTTCTTTGTGGAAAACTGGGGCGCTATATCATACTGACTAAAGAGGACAAGGACAATGACGCAAATTAACAAGTGACGCAAGTGAACACCTCTGGTTATAAGATGAGAACTTTTAGAGCAGTGTTTACTTGCGGATCTTAATAATCATTAATGTGATATGTTCACAAATCAGACGTTGACATGGACAGCAGAAAGAAAATGGACGACGGGCTGCAAATGGCCCCCAGGCCGTCGGTTGGACACCGATGGTGTAGACCAAGATTTTAACCATGGAGTAATTATTGTTTTAATATTACTAATATCTAGAGCCTTGCAGACAAACATTTTAAAAATACATATTTTCTTTGAACTCATTTGAATTATTTTAAGTTTAACTCTCCACGTCTTCTTATGTGCCATTTGCTTTGCATCACGCTCCTACGTGGCCTCGAGACCTGATGCGGTTCAGGTCATTCCTCTTGCCTTGTCTCTGGGCTTCCTTCACAGGCAGTCTTGCAAAACTTCCTGGCTTCAGATCAAAGTGGACATGCTTGTTTTTGGAGTTGTTGTTGTCCACCCCTGCCTGTGATCTAATCAGGCTTCCACACACTGTGGGGGTACAGGGTTAGGTTTCTGTGCAGTCCATAATACAGCTTCCTGTTGAAATCTCGTAACTCAACGCTGGGTGATTTTTGACACCCTGCTTGGTTCTCTTTATGGGAGAAAACAGAATTTCTAATTGTCTGGGTGTATTTTTGTTAGTGTTTGGGAAGCAAGTGTTGGAAATATACATTACTCTATATTCTAATCATTATAATATAGAGTTATGTATATTTCCAGAAGAACGAGACATTTAAATCGAACTAAGCGCCATCGAAGGCTTGCTACAGGATGTCAGATGGGGTGAAAGGGACGGAGGGGGGTGGGGGGGGTACAGACTGTTAGCATTTAACCTGAGGAAAATACGTTTTGGCAGTGCTGACAGTCATCTACGTTCTTAGGTATCCTCTTGTCTAAGAAATGAGTCAGCAAATTCCAATGAGTAAGGCGTTGGGTCCATCTCGGAAAGACCTGGTTGAGCCTGTTTTTGGTCTGACTGTAGTACTCCTGCAGGCTGCTTTTTCACTTATTCTAATCTACTTCGATTTTGCCTTTTTGTCTCTCTCACCCCCCTAAGTGCAGCCATATAATTTATATATTATATTAAATGCTACAGTGAAGAGTGAGAATGAAAGTTGCCTCAACCACTTTGATACCCACTCCATTAAAACTGTTATGGAATACTCCATCTGGATCCATTTGCGGTAGATGTGTCACTTTTTATTATTATTTTCTCACTGTGATGTTTGGGTCTGGTCAGAGATGAAGGATTCAAGGAAGGTCATGCAGCATACCTTGCGTGCTCTTCCATAACTACGGCGGCATTGTTAAAAATCCCCTAATATGGCTCAACAGGGCATAGCATCACCTTTGTGAGCAAATAGCTCATTCAGTGAGAAACAGCATCACATGTATTTTGTTCATCAACTTATCAACCAGCGGTTGGACGTGAATCTGTATTTAGCAATTCATCTGTATGTAGCAACTACAATAAAAATCGTCCCAAAAATATTCTATAAATCTTCAGAATGTGTTCAGTCATTCCAATTCTAATTGAGCTAATTTTATTTCGAGTAGCAAATCAGTAGCAGAGGTGTGCTCCAGTGACAAGGTTGCCTGCCAGCCTGCGAAGTCCATGATTGTTTCCAGACAAAAGTAGTTGCCCTTTGGACGGCATTTCTAAGTTCTTGAGTAATAGCCAATTACCAGGAGGCAGTTTGTTGAAAGGATGCAGCCAGGAACTACATCTGCCTTCAAACGACCCTGGTGTCTAAACATACTGTAGACTCTGGAGCAAACGTCCCTTCACTCTGATATATCTCCCGGGCTTGCCACGTCCACGTGTGATTTGGTTCTGTGTGTGATTAATGCATGCAACAACAAAAGAACGGCAGCAGAGAATTTTCCCTAGCTGGATTAAAAGGCAGAATGAAAATGTCTGAAGTTGGCTTTCGGAACGGTCTTAAGAGAAATGCATGGGCCATAAAGGACATGGGAACTAAGATAGTGATCTTACAAATGTATATATTATTGTAGTGCATATCATGCAGTGAGAAATTCTATCGGCTTAGTTCTCATCTGCGTCCTAGTTCACTCCAGCATTTTGAGGGCTAATGTTTTAACTTTGAATCAAAACACTGAAGCCCAGCAAACATAGTGTGAAACCTTAAGTTTCCTCCCACTGACACATTGGGGAGGCAGGACTGAAAGCTTTTAGCGCTTTTCACTCGCTGTCACTGGCTGGCAACTTCATATGAAGCCAATGTGAAAATTGACAAGTCACTAGTCACATGATTCGGATGTGCACAGAATGGGTCTCTGCACTGTTTAAATTTTTTTTTTTTTATAAAAAAATCAGAAACAGTCGTCTAAATTTTGTTAACGCGTCAAGTGTTCAAACCTATGTACAATTTATTGAGTAATCAACCTTCACCCTGTTTGCGTGTGGTCACTATTGAACACGTTTGCTATACTACATTGAGAGCAGACAGGTTTTTTCGCCTTTCTGTTGAGTAAGTGTTGGTTTAAAAATGTTTTGCAAGTTGAAGCAATTTCGTGCTAATAAATAAGCAAGAAAAAAAGTGTAGACCCACAGCACTGTTAACAGTGAATATAAGATGCACAATGTTATGAATTTGTGATTCTTAGGCAGGTTCAAATATTACATTTGGTCCTAAATGGAGTCAGGGAATAAAACTTGATTTATGTATTTATTTAAATGTTCAAAGGCTACTTAATCTTAAATAAATGACCTGAAACTCAAATAGATTTGCTCCGACACATTGACCACCATTCCCCAACGCACCATTTGGATAGTCAGTTCTGCCTTGCTGTATGTCTGTCACCCCTCAAACTGTGATCCGTTGAACATAATTTTCAACAAAGGGAGAATATCCAACTCTCCTGTTGTACAGCAAAATTGTTCCAACCTCATTATGCATACAGATCCACTATACTACACAACAAAGCTGACAAACCGGACAGGTTCGAAACTTCTAACGAGCTCACAATTTGCCAGGCTAACAGCAATTAATACAAGTGCTTGGTGGAGGAAAGTATTTTCTCTGATTTGAAGAGCTTATTTGAATCATAATTGGGGGTCAGAACCGCAGAATAACTCACCACGGGAAATTAGATTTTGATTTTTGAAACCATGATTGTGGATAGTATGATAAGTATTTGTATTCGGACAAGACGTCTGACCACCCTTGGCTACCACATGGTTGTTGTCTATACTGTAAATGGATTAATTGTCTGTCCTCTCTCAAACGTGGGCCAGTCTCTTGGGATAAAATAGGGGAAAATAATAATTAAACTGGCCCCAAAAGACGCTGGCCCACTGGGCATCTTCCCCATATGCCAGAGGATCAATCCATCCCTGCTCAATAAGCACTCGAACAAAACAAAGCATCGACCTCCAGCACGGCAGCTGTGGCCATGTCCACAGGTGCATGATGTCACGAGAAAACTATCTATACTATAGGTCACTTTGCATTGCCAAGTAAGAGACAATGCAGACCTTATATTGTGACAGCTTTATCCTCACATGCGTCTTTTCACAAACGGTACAATGACTCTTTGGCCAAAAGCCTGGTTGTTATCAACCTGTATTAGGAAGACGACTTCACATGTTGCCACGTGTCTGCTCAGCCCAATGCCGTCACCACAGCTGTTTCCTCTTTTTAGGCTCATCCAAAGCAGGTGGAGACGTGACTGCGATCAGCTGGCGTCCACATATTGATCGATAGGTCTACTGTATATGTCTTACAATGAAAAAGGTTTACAATTGCATGAATTGGGGCCCCCTTCCTAATTTCTTTTTATTGCTAGAAATAGTGTAAATTGGCCATATTTCAAATTCAATTAGGGTAAGTACGTACACAAAACAAAATCTGATATTATTGCCACAAGTGTTTTGTAAAAATGCAATGGTAGTGAAACCATTACAACTATCTGGTTGCTGTGGTAAACCTAAAAAAAAAAGAAAAAAGGCTCTGTATTGCAAATGGAAGTTTTCCACGATCATATTATCTGCAGTTTCCTTCTAAAGCAGCCATAGTGGCCTGCTCCTTTTTTCCACCGTGGATTGGGACAAATTAGACTTTTGCTTTAATCTTATGATGTTGTGATAGTGGATATCCGTAGAGGATGAAGATTAATCGACTCCTCCGATGCATTTGCGAGAATACAAACAGTCCCATTTCCACCAGTTTTGTTACAACCTGGAACCCAGGTGCAGAGGCCACTGAGTGCATCGGAGAGGCCCGCTATAACTCAATGCGCACTTTACAGCTCGTCAACATGGCTTAGACCCGTGCCGCCAAGTCCAACTCTGATCCTTTCGTGTTTCTTCGCAGCATTAAGTTCAATTCTTTGAGATCATGTGTTTTGAATTCAGACAGCTCCCATTTCCATCTTCTAATTGCGTCTGCACCTTTCACTGAGGGTTTTAGTTCCTCTTTTCAGAAAATAATGAGCCATCAGGTGCTCAACATTTTTTGAAAAAGGGCAACGAATGAGGCCTGAGGCGGAACGTTAATTTCCTTGACACGCACATGTTGCAATGGCTCTTTGAGGATTTTCTATCATTATATCCGACAGGAACTAAGAAAACAAAAACGCATAATGTCATCAATCTTAAGTGATTTTTGCCCCCAACCCCCCCCCAAAAAGTTTCAAATAACAAGTCCAGATACTCCAAAATCAATATTAATCCCTCCTTTCATATATTATTTTATTTTGTGGGTCAAAATGACCCATTTTTGACAATAAATATTAGTTTTCCACTATGAAACTTGACACCAACAGACAAAGAAATGGTTCATTTTGGCATATTTGCAATGAAAACAGTTAATAGTGAGCTGTAACAATATTTCTCAGGATGGTTTTGGTACACTGAGCACAGCCAGGGTCAAATTGACCCATTTTAAAGTTGAAGAACTACAAATTATAATTTTTTTGCTACAAAACTTTTGATCAATTAAAATGGTATCCTTATGACATATTTTCAATACATTTTTTTACTAATGTTTATCGGAATGCTTTTGGAACATTGAGCATAGCCAGGGTCAAAATGACCCATTTTAATGTTGAATAACAACAACAAATTAGTAGTTTTTTTGCTACGATACTGCCCATCAGTTATTGTTTACTTTGACATATTTTCAATTCAAATGGTTAATAATGTTTATCAGAATGTTTTTGGAACATAAAACATAGCCGGGTCAAAATGACCCATTTAAAAGTTAAATAACTACAAATGTTACAAAATGGTTATGATGAAATTCGTGGAAAATAGTTCATTTTAAATATTTACAACGAAAGTGGTTAATAATGTCTATTGGGATGTGTTTTTTTTTTATTATTATTAAACGTGGCATGGGTCAAATTGACCCGGGAACATTGTTGTTGTTCCTGAGAAACAAGTCTAACAAGAACGTTAAAAAAATAAAAAAAATAAAAAATGCACTTGTTTTCATAGAGAATTTCAAAGAAACAAATCCACAAAAAAACAAAGAAGCCAACTATAGAATATAGAGGTACCCTCAGAACACCCCCCACCCCCAGATATATTTGTAACCAACCCATTACCATTTCGTATGTTTAAGCAACAGATATCCTTAAAATCTAAATATCAATTTATTGTACAGCTATGTTATTCAGCGCTAAAACATACTGATATTTTTTTTAACCCCCTGTGGATTCAAAATTGACCTAATGGGTAGTGATGGCAAAATGAAGCTTCATGAAGCACTTGTAATATGTTTTGACTCCCCTAGATGGTGCTCTTGATTTAAATATAAAGGCTAGTGCAAAGGAAATTGATTACATTTCCACTGCATCTTTCAACCAAGAGTGGCATCTAGAGGAGTCAAAAAATATTACAAGTGCTTCATGAAGCTTCATTTTGCCATCACTACTAATGGGCTCCTCTGTAGGCTTTTGGTAGACTTTAATGCATACATCTGGAATCCCTCCATCTAATTAGGATCTCCAACTTAAATGGTGGGTGACATTATGTGAAGTTTAAGGAATGAAAATGATATATTACATTATTGTGAATTAATAGCAAAGCTCTTGTTATGGCAACAAGTCTAGTTGTTATACTTTATTCATATTCATGCAGCAAAGGCCGTAGTCCAGACACAGATGACGTCCGTGGGAGGGGTAAGATGTGGCCTATAACCAATTTGCAGTCCTGCTTTCTACCAAACAACATTTGCAGTCTGCAATCTGGTCCATGCTTCCCTCTCTTACGTTATCAATGTTCATTGTTGTCAGGGGACCTGTTTACCTGTGCCGCAGTGTCGATAGGTCTAGACTTTATAAGGCTGTGCAGTGCATAATTAAAGATGCGGGAGAAGTGGCCTGCAAGGCTACAGCATGTAACTATATACAATGCCGCTAGCCTGGCTCTATCAATCAAACCTCACAATGACCCTTTGGTGGGATAAACGATTTGAAATCTGACTAAAGACGTTTCGTGGCATTGGGGTATAAATCTCGGCCTTTAATTTAATAATGCAGCATCGGAGGAGTCAGAAACCCGCATGGCGATTGGCCAGGGCAAAGGACTCACAGAGGGGAGTCCTTGGTTACATATTTCTCATAAGCAGCCCTCGGTACTGGTCCTTCTGCTTTTGTAACTCACCCTCGTCACTCTTGGTGATGAACAGCGCTTCAGTTTGCCCCCCCTTCCCCCCCTCTGACATTTCCTTACCTCTCGCTTATTCCACTATTCCTCTTATTATTCTGTTTACCATTGAAGGTTCAAGGGGTTATTTCTGCTTTACAGACCCCTGATTCATTACCTTTTTAATGTGTATTGTTAGTTGGGGGGAGGAAGGGACAAACCAGGAGTAATGGTGAGAGCCCAGGTTCAGGTTTTTACTTGATTAAACCACCATAATACTTCTTGCTGGCTCTGCAGGGTTCAATGTAGTAATCTCTTAGCAGTTTGATTCATGCTGATTGTGTGTGAAATATATTGATAGAGGCTGGTGGTTCGTGGAATAGAGTGGGGACGCTATCCCACTCCACAGTACCTCTACCCACCTCATTTTTTGGAGGTCAGTTTTCCACTGAGAAAGAGATTTGTGCAACAAAATGTTGAGTAAGCTTGACCACTTTTTTTGTGTGAAGAAAAATAAAAAAATAGTCATTGGAGCTTTGGTTTTCATGTGCCAAAAGGTGCTTTAAGCCACCAGGATTGTTCCTGTGGCTACAATGTGATGAGGGATTCTAGTAAAGGTAAGCCATTAAAACTAAAACTAAAAAGAAAAACTGCTTATAATTAGCAGCTCGTGCTTTAACTGTTTACTTTCCTTGTATTGTCTGATACCCTAGGCTCCATTTCGTGCGGCACTCTGAATAAACGAACAACACATTTGAACGACGTTCTGAGTTTACAAACGGTAACGAGGTAAACTTGCGATAGAAGTTATCGATTCATATGTCACAAACGAAAGCCACGTGATAATGTGAAGCCGCAATAACTGCAAATTAGTGATGAAGAGTCTCCTTGACACGATACAGTAGGTGATCCACTGCGGTTTACGTCACCCATATTGTACTGATTTTAGAAGTTGGAAACCTGGCCGACCAAACTCTGCGGAGGGAAAGTCTGCGAAGACTTTTGACAAGATTTTGGAGTGTGATGTGAAAATTCTTTGTCCATTCATTCAGCAGAACGTTGCTGAGGTCAGAGGTCCATTCTCATCCATCCCAAACGTTTATGGTGGAACAGAAAATCGTCTTCTACAAAATGAACCCACGAAGGGGAAAAGGTAGAATTGTCCAAAATGTCTTCATTCATCCCCCCCATCTGTGCATTATTATGTTGTAATTAATTAATTGATACTTACAGCCGTCAGAGTGTACTCTACAAGTGCAAGGGTGCAGATAAAATGCTTCAATATGTGGTTTTGCGGTAACACTTTGGAAACACATCTGTAATGGAAACGCATAGTTTTCTTGTAATGGTCAGGTGTAGGGCAGCAGTATTTTATTCTGCAGTGTTTTACATGGATTGCAGCCTCAAATTCAAACGGAATTAAATTTTTGTGGTATTCCGGGATTTTTGCTACACTTGCCATGTGTTATTATAAAGAAAACCATGACAAACCCCAGTCCGCCATTATTTCTGCATTTTGATCCTTCCCAAATGTGTCCAAAAAGAACAAAAGTCACTCAACCTTTCCATTAAAAAAAAAAAGTTGGAGTCAGTGTTTTTTTTTTTTTTATACTGGCTGATTTTGTTATTGTTCTCTAAAATGACTGAACTGAGACTCATGAGTTCAAAAGTGGTCTTCGGGGGTTGCTGAGGAAGAGGCCGGTCATTTGTAAAATTATACGAGCAATGAAAACTGTCCTGTGATCACCAGTCACTTGCCTGTCATTTAACAAGTCTCTCAATCAAACAGCATGTCGTCACTCTTTAGGAAGTTAACCGACCATCATGACACATACTGGCCCGTGTGTCCATGCGTGCGTCCTCATGTGCAACAGACGCATCGGGGGCTGGATGAGAGGGAGTTAATGGATCATTGCTCAGCTGTTGTCCTTTGTTTAATTTGGAACTTTGGCAAGGGTGACCTCATCTCCGATGGCTTCCTCCTGGTCAGGAGGCAGAAGCCCTTTTTATCCTCTCATTTGTTTCCGATGTGCATAATTCTGAAAGTTTGCAAGCATTCAAATGCCTGGGCAGTGACCCTTAACTAGTGGCCAATTAACATGTCACACAGGACTGTTAATTTCACTGAATGAAATTATCCTCACAGAGGGTTTATTATGACTCCCTGTAGTGCCAAGTGTTCTATAAAAGCTTAGGGAATAAAATGGGGACCAACTGAAATGCAGTTTATTGTGCAATGTGCTTGGATTTTTTAGACTGTTTTTATTTTTTGCATGACTAATGCCAAGGGCTCTATATTCCAGCCCAGTGAAGGTCTAGTGCAAAGTGCAGTCTAACTGTGCACATGGGTTGAGTTTCCTTTCCTTTGGTATTTTCACAGACGTGGACAGTTAGAAAGTTAGTTTTGCGCCGTTGTGGGTGTGACAGAGTTGACTAGCCTCGCGACCAAAAGAAGTGGCTCCTATCATTCCCTTTTAATTCTGCTTTTTTGACACTTTAAAGCGCCCAAAGTACTTTTATAAGGAAGTGCAAGCAGACCTCCACGGGGGGGGGGGGGGGGGGGGGGGGGGGGGGATGTAAAGCTGGCGAGGACGATCGTAGATCACAACTGTGAAATGGGCAATTGGAGACCGCCTTCCAACTTGATCGCTGGTGTTTGAAACTGATACTGTTGTTTGATATCGAAAGTATTCATATGAAATATTAGTAAATAGTAGTGATGGCAAAATGAAGCTTCATGAAGCACTTGTAATATTTTTTGACTCCTCTAGATGCCACTCTTGGTTGAAAGATGCAGTGGAAATGTAATCAATTTCCTTTGCACTAGCCTTTATATTTAAATCAAGAGCACCATCTAGGGGAGTCAAAAAATATTACAAGTGCTTCATGAAGCTTCATTTTGCCATCACTAGTAAATAGTATTCAGTATTCAAACGGTTGGTTCAAATGGTTAGTATATGAAAGAAGATATTTACTTTCATAATGTTTGTTATTTGTTAAGGTCATGGCTGTGCTATTCTATTATCTATGAAATAAAATCAAACATCATTATGCTTTTAATAACAAGTACATGGTATGTCCACAGAGATGAGCATACCACCATTTAATTGTCAGCTTACTGCTATTCATATTTTATTTCGAACTTGACTTTATTATCTGAGTGGAGCTTCAACCAGGAAAACCAGAAGAGCTTTACATATAACTAATGAGGAAATCTTTATTTGCTCTGGGCCTTGTTCAACCTGCTAAAGAGGCTTACAGGTCTTCATAATCCTGGAGATGCATTCAATCTGACATTGTCATTCACTGCCATCATCAGAAGAAAAAAAAAACACAGAGTGGGTATGTGTGTAGTGTCCTCTCACATTTTTCACCAATGTGTATGATTGAAGGGGTTTTATCCACCCACCTTTTCCATGTGGTATCCTACTAAGAAAAAAAAAGGTTCTTCCACGTTGCAGTTTCTACTATATTTTCAACATGATATTATTACCACACTGTACCACTTCAGGCCTTTTTATCATTGGCTGCCCTCAAAGTTTGCAAAGCTTGACACAAGTTTGCCTTTCATTGTGATTGGGACCAGAAGCGTGACGCTGGGGGTAAAAGTTAGCATGTCAGCCAGCTGTGTAACAACATCCGCGAAAAATCTGTGAGAAAGGAATCAAATGGGAGTTAGGCTGACAAGGCAATTGAGTACTCCAATAAATGCTTTAGGGCCACTGGTAGTTTTGATTCAATTAAACGAATGAATGATGGAAATATCTTTTTACACAAATAGTTGATTTATTGTGCTATAAGATTTTTGGGAACTGAACATGGCGCCTTGCTGTAATATTTTGTTACCTATAAAAGTTGAAACATTAGTAAATTCTCTTTATGGGTCATTAAATTATATAATATCAATAGGGAGGTGTGAGAAAAATATACATACTCAGCTCAAAGAGTTACATTGGGACCAGACCAAGTGTCTTGTTTCGCTGATACTCATCAATCTTATAGTCCTACATTTGGCATCATTGTTTTAAAATAAAATTACATTCAGGATATGGTTAAGTCATCTCAGTCAGTAAGTCTTGCTGCATTTTTGGATTCATGGAAGTCATTTATCTGTGCGCTAATCTCACCTCGGAAACCACAACGTTTAAGAAGTGCAGAGTGACAGATTAAGTATACATAGACATACAAGCAAAAATACTGTTTTTTTTTCTTACTGCCAGCTCATTGGGTTAATATTGAAGGATCGTACCACTGTTTTTTCCAGTGTCAGTGGCTGGAACAGGCGAGATGTCTTTATGATGGTTTTGCCGCACTTGGCTGGCGATTAGTTCAAAATGTAACCCGTCTGTTACCAAAAGTCAGCAAGGACATGCTCCAGCTCACCCAGCTCCATCAATGAAAACAGAAAATGGAGGTGTTTTTTTCCCCCTTAAAGCTACAGAATGTAGAAAATTGAATTTCAAATCACTACTGCCACCTGTGGCCGAAAAATGAAACAGCATTTTCCCTTCTTCACATACACAATGCGCACATGTCGTCACATCCAAATCCTGAAAACTACTATACTAGTATTATTTTTGGGTGCAGCTTTAAGGCATTCATGAAATGCTAACACAGCAATAATCATAATAGTCAATACTACACAGGTAAAATACAAAAATACTTAGCAAGCTCTGTTTTTGTAGTCGTGAAAACTGGTGCATTTTGATTTTTGTGCCGGAGTAAGCCTCCTTCATGGTATCCCCGTTCTGAGGGTGTTTTTTGTTTTACATGCCCCTGGCACACTTGACAATTTGGTGGCAGAAAGTAGACAAAATATCTAGACCAGTTAAAATCAGGTCTAAATTGTGGTGCAGGTGGATTTGCTCAAGGTGCATGCAGACAGATTGTGAGCTCTGCGGACGTGTCATGTATTCAGATAAACTATATTTTCACTTAATGGGTCATAGACGATTAAGTTTGTCCGATGATGCCCATTTTATTAATTATCATGTAGAATTACCTATTTGGGAATTTTATTTTGAAATACATTTAAAGACAGCAGTTTATATCATTGACAAGACAGACAAGAACACATGGGAGCAGCTATCAGGTTTGCAACTATGTAAAAAAAAAAGTAATCCTTTTAGCAATTGGTATGTAGTGGTCATATTAATTTTGTCCAACAAATACATATTTTCATTAGATTTCTACTTCTGTGGCTAGCTAGCTTGTTTTGTTTAGATGGCTAATTATTAGCCTCATAACATTGATTTAAGTTGAAAATGATGTGGTGCGACCAACCATCATCTGGTGCAACCATTGTAGAAAGCTTTCCATGGTAGATTTATGTCCTAAATTGTAGATTATAGTAAAATTGTATATAGGTAATAATAATAAGGAATATATTTTTTATGCCTTTTATAACAAATAAATAAACTGTGCTGGGTCTGGTAAAATCCTTATCTGTCAATGATCCTAATCTATTTCACTTAACAACCAATTGGTTTGTCAAAATTGAACAAAAGCCACATTGCTACAATTAACACATAAATAATCTGTGAAGTATCATTTAAGTGAAATTTCACATGAATAGCTCTTAATGTCTTCTAAGGCATTTGCTTTCATTGGTTCTATTGAGCGCAGCAATAGAGTGCACATTTTAGCCTGTGTGTGTATGCGTGTGTGTGTCAGAACGTGTGGGAGAGACTGTGACTTTGCCGGCAGTCAGATAATAGAATATGACTTTAAAGGTTAAAGGAGCGTTCTTAACTATTTTCCAAGTTTAATCATGCACACTAACCATTTGATGGAGTTCTCCCTTCAGCTGGAAAGCTTTCCTGTTCATTACCTAAAATGGAATAGCCCACAAATCAAGTGTGGCAGATCATTTCTCCCTCTTACCAAGGGGAAGGTGCATGTGAATTAGATGGTATTTATTTAGCTGGAAACCTTTGTAATTCTACAGGTGGAAATGAAAACCTTGCGGAGGAAGTACAAGGGACACGACACAAGATGACTGGCTCTTTCTCATTTGTTCATCTCTGAGGAGAAGACCATGAAGCTCATATCTGATGTGGTTCGGCACCTGGGCAAATCTGACCAGGTGCAAATTCTAAAGTATACGTGTCTGCTGAATGTTTAGAGTCTGTTCCCCCCTCCCAGCCTGGAAGTGAAATAATAATTTGAATTTTTTTTCTTAATAATTAATAATAATAATTTGAATGATTAACTCCAGGGGTCACTAACCTTTTTAAAACTAAGAGCTACATCTTGGGTACTGATTCAAGGGCTACACTCTGAAATAAATGTGCTAAAATTACCTTTAATCAATGCCTTTATGATAAGATACTGATTATGTTAATTATAATTTATCACAATGATTTAACTATTCTGTGTTGTAATTTTCAAATGATCACTTCTACAACCCTCTTAGGAAATCACAATGTGCCATCACTGGCGAGCTATTTTTAGAACAGGCCCGCGGGTTACTCATTCAGTTCTGCCCTTTGGGCTCATGCTGGTGACCCATGTTTTAGAGTCAGCATGAGGAATTTGTGGCCAAATTCCAAAAAAAACAGCAACAAAGAATGTGCTGTTCATTTATTTGAAAGGTTCTACTGAGTCGATATGTAAGGGCCAACAACAGGAATCTTTTTTGCCTTACCACTCAAGTCTCTTCATGAAGTGGCTAACAAAGTGATGATAAGTCTGAATGAGACGGCTGCTCTCTGGAGAAGTATTTCTTTGCAGTCCATCACTCTTCCAGCGTGCTAGGACTGAAAACTTTTGGTCGCAAGGGAGCAACATTTAATCATATTTCAGCTTGGAGCACGTTGCCGCGCATGGACAAAGTGCAGGGAGGTTAACAAATGTGATCATTATACCTAATGCTTTCACATTTCCCTTTAAGCAACTAATTGCACGTGTAGAATGTAACAAGTAGTGTGTCTGAAAATGTTAACTTTGGTTTTTGGTTTCCGAATTGTTTCATGGTGAAAGATTTATATTTTACATTCAGGTTTTAACTAAGAGCAGGTGGAGGGCGGTGTGTTTTTCTTCTCATGACCAAACACATACTTGAGTGTAATTCATCTTGGAGTTCTAAAGTATTTTGCTCCAAGAACTTACAGATGTGTTTTGTGAGGATTTATCTTCGCTATATCAAAACGTCACAACAAAAGGTGATCACGTACAATCAAAAATATTTCAAAACCAGTCAGTCAGTTATCTTAATGTAACAATTTTGTCAGGTAGATGATGCATGAATAAATGAATAACAGAGCAGTCTCCGTTGATGGTGAATTATATTCTCTAGTGATGGCAAAATGAAGCTTCATGAAGCACTTGTAATATTTTTTGACTCCTCTAGATGCCACTCTTGGTTGAAAGATGCAGTGGAAATGTAATCAATTTCCTTTGCACTAGCCTTTATGTTTAAATCAAGAGCACCATCTAGGGGAGTCAAAAAATATTACAAGTGCTTCATGAAGCTTCATTTTGCCATCACTAATATTCTCTCCTGTGTAAAGGTTTCTTGGTTGAAAGGCCAAAAATCTAGTTTGCACAAAAAACTAATTGTCACAGAGAAAACCGTTTCGGGCCAAATTTAGTAGTAAGGTGTTATTTTTGAGAGCATCTTTAATAATATTGGATTTCATGAAATGGTGTTGGACAGTAAATGACGTGAATGTTTAACAGGAAAGGGTGAGAAACAAAATATATAGGTGACCATTTACAATCCATTTACAATTTCATCTTATTGGGTTTTTAAATACTACTACGGCTACTAATTTATCAATTTCCATTGAGTCTCTTTTGTTGACATCACTTTGTCTTAAACAAGCATTGCCTCATCTCATCCTAATGCTGCTTTGGTTGTGGTTTGGCCACCTTGCGAATGAAGTACACAAAAAATCCACAGGCGGTCACAAAAGTGAATGACATTTCTGACACCTGCACTATCATGAGTGCAGCTTTCCAGATTTCATATTTGGGGACAGCAGCAGCTCATCTGTAAGCAAGTGGGCTTCGGCACCACAGGGTCATCCTTGAATCCCACTGTGCACAAAATATATCACAGCAGCTGGTCGTTGGAAAGATGCTGTTCTGCTTTCAGACCGCAGTTGAGGTGCCCTTGAGCAAGGCAACATTGTTGTACAGGGTATGACAATGGAGAATGAGGAAGCACCTGATATCCATTTGAGCTACATTCTATTGTGTGCATGCAATAAAGCCTAAATGACAGTGTCTATGGACTGTTGAGCATTTTTGCAGGGAAACTTGCTAGTTTAAGAAACAATTAGATCACTTACTGTCAGCCGTTCTTTATTATAATTTTTTAGGATAATTCAATCCTGTAAACATCCATGTTTTTAATTATCAATCGCCCCTGAACTGTGAACTCACATCCTTCCACTGAGGCCACATCTTTTGTGAAGATGTCTCGCTATGCAAATGCATCTACTCGCCATGTGTATCCAAGAAATCTGTTTATTTGATGATGACTTGCTGTGATCTTGCCTGGAAGCAGACCTTGAGGTCTGCAGCTCTGTCTAAACATCAGCTCCGCTGGGAAAATATTAAAAGGAAGTAGATAATAAGTTGTAAAAGGAAGAAGACGGTAATAAATGAAGTGGGTGTAGCTCAGAAAATATTAAACTGTATTAAACTAAAACAATGAGCTAGATTTTTTGGAGTTGTCACTAAAGAGTAAATAAAGACAAAAAGAAAAGGAGAAAAGTTAATTTGCCAATGAACAGGTATAGGGCCCGATTTATGTCACCAGCATTCTCAAATTCATTGTTATTATGACCAAAGCAAAGCATAGCCGATAACTTCCATATATAGTAGCAAGACCACTGTTCGTTTCCTGTTTCCAACCACAAGTTTCACATTTCCGACTGTGAGTGAAAACCGTCCCTTCAAAACCGCATGCCCAAAACTCTCCTAACCGTAACCACGTGGCCATTATTGTACCCATGACGACCAACGTCACTTCAACTACAGTAGAAGTAATGCTTAAGAACTATAATCTTTCCCAAAGCCTAGGAAAGTCATTTTTGTGCTTTAACATAACCAAAAGTAACCTGACACGCCAGATGGGGTATTTGACAATAACATGGATTGTTTCACGCATGAAGATTTGGATCAGATCAAGCCGCCAGTGTCGCTTGCTGGAGCCATTTGGGAGAAGACCACAAACATTCCTTCCCATCAAGAAATGCCTTCAGCGCCTTCTTTGCTCTTCTTTCACTGAGTTGATGAAGTCCAGCTCCGTTCAAACAGCTGATATGACTGCACTTGTAAAAATCTGTCTAGGAGCCATCTGACTTTTTACAGGCTTACTTTTCCGTTCTCATGAATTCAGTCCAGAATCCAAGTTCAAATCAAGCAGGATGAATCGATATCCACTTGCATGTCACTCTGTCACACACTTTTTAAGCTTAAACATATTCAGACCTCTCTTTGTCTTTAGTTAATTTCCTCTCTCACATTCAAATATGAGAATTATAGCACAGTGTGGTTCACAGCTCTGTTTGCCCTTTGTTCAAGAATCATGATATCTTGTTGCTCTGCTCGCGACACTCTTGAAACATCGACCAGATGGACGAACGTGTGCGTTGTGGTTGTGTGCAGTCGGCTAATGTATTGTGTCATATTTGTGGCACAGCTGTCATAAATGGGGTGCAGTGGAGTGAAGGCTGTACGCCCCAAAATATGCAGGGCAGTTTTCATGTCATGCTAGGGTGCCTTCCTGTCCTATATGGTACAGTTGCCATACCATATTGCCCTTGAGTTCGTCTAGATTCTCTTCACTGTGCATTTGTAGATATTGCTGAGTAGTTTGATGGCGTGAATTTTTTTTCACAGAGAAGTACTGTTTCTGTGAAATCGGGAACCAATGAGCTTGAAGGTTTTAACCTTCTTCATCTGAGTCTCTCAGATGAAAAGTGGTTACAACTCTTTGTTCCTCTTTATCATTACTTTTGCCTTTTCAGTGTTTAGAGAACAATTATTTTCATGGCACCGCGACACCAGCTGAGCCACCTGTTTCCTGGAAAGTGCTTCTTCTCTGATGGCGGGCAGACCAAAGAGTTCTGTCATCAGCTAATTTGATAGTTGTGTCGTCCTGGAGAAAAGGTACGAGAGAGGGCAGAGCACACAGCCCTGTGGGGTGGCCGTGTTCACATCCTGTTGCCAACTCTTTCTTGGACTGTCTATGAGGAAGTCTAGCATTTAGATGCAGAGGATGGAGGTAGGCAACTTCTCAGCCTGTCTGCTTGGGATGACCGTGTTGAATGCTGAGATGGAGTCAATAAACTTCATTTGAAAATAAGTATCCTTTTTGTTATTCTGCTATCAGCAGTAGGTGAGTAATTCTTTCCACACCTAAACCCCAAATGTACCTGCCCATCTAATCTCTATAGTGCAGCAGACCCCTGAAAATGAAGTACATTTCCTGTGTGTCTCATTATATTGCACTACTATAAATTTTGTAGCAATTTTTAATGTTTGCTTGTGTATTTTTTTATGGCAGAATATAATCAGTTCCTGGAAAGAGACAAAGGTTTACGTAACATTCCGAACTTTGGAGGTTCAATGCGCATGACATAGCAGAAGTCCATTTAAGCAACTGCCAAGATGCCTGCTAGTAGTGATGGCAAAATGAAGCTTCATGAAGTACTTGTAATATTTTTTGACTCCCCTAGATGGTGCTCTTGATTTAAATATAAAGGCTAGTGCAAAGGAAATTGATTACATTTCCACTGCATCTTTCAACCAAGAGTGGCATCTAGAGGAGTCATAAAATATTACAAGTGCTTCATGAAGCTTCATTTTGCCATCACTACCTACTAACGCATGTTAGAAAGGAAAGTTCCTATTTGTTGAATTTACTGTAAATCATCCACTAAAAATTTAATACACTCTTTCAAATCAAATCAAACTTTATTTATATAGCACTTTCCAAACATAAAAATGCAACTCAAAGTACTGTGCAGTTAAAACATCCAAAGTACAACATAAAAACAAAAGTACACCTAAACTCTCGCACACACACACACACACACACACACACACACACACACACACACACACACACACACACACACACACACACACACACACACACACACACACACACACACACACACACACAGTCGCACACAACACAAAAAACTTAGGCTAACAAGGGCACAGAGAAACCATGTGAGGAAAAACACCCAATCGGAGCTCATCCACTCTGGGAGGGATTACAAAAATTCCAGATTATGTATATTGAATCCCGTTTGATGATGGACTAAATGTGTTGAAACATAATATTCACAACTTGCCAAATGCATGATTAATTACCTCACTTATACTTACACCTAGACATACTTGTGGTTTAATCCAAAAACTATTTATATTACAACATAGAATAATCCCGTAAATTACTGAAAAAAAAAGACAGGAAGTAGTCCAACACACATGTACATACAGTATATAATCACTTTAATCGTGGTGGAACATCGGATGGCCAGTTGATTTCAGCAGGTGTGTTCATTTCCTGACCATCAATCGCAGTCCTGGCTCAGAACACATCAGCGGCGCTAATCATGAAATTGAAGAAAACCAAGCATCGTCTTTTTGTGTGTGCCCAAACTAGCAATCAAGAGGGAATTATAAACAAAAAAGGCAGTGAGAACTATAGTTACCGCTATTGTTAATCCCCAGAAAAATAATTAAACATGAATTAATGAAGATTTCAGCGCCTAGAGGCAGTGTTTCGTTCAAACAACACACCAAAGAAATCCCAATGCTGGCCAACTCGATAAACATTTTAATTAACAATCAGTTAGACGACATGCTTTTGTTTCTATTACATGTTATGCTCAGCTGTCATTGTCAAACATGTAAAGCGCTGCTTGCCAAATGTTGAAGCAAATGTCTTTTTGAAGTGTTAGCTTTCATGCAGTTGCAACACCGTCCTATTTTAATGCAAATTTATTTCATTAAGACATCACCGTTTTTTCTGGAAAGAAGACAAAATAAAGAATGTGCCCAACAACAAAAACAAATGATTTAATGACATCTTCAGAACTATTTTACCCATGAAGAAGTCCACAGTGTTCAAAGGCTTCCTCTGAAGGGAATATGACTAGAACGACACATCAATTATTGCCTATTCTGTGCGTTCATTCCCCACCCTTGAAGTGTCAATTAATGGGAAATTGGGAAAGTGGAAGAAGTCACTCGAAAAAAGGTGAGTCTCAATGGATTATTTTTTATTTCTTTCGTAATGGTTGTAGTTGTAATTTGTGCCTGAACACAGTACATTCAGATACAATCAGCCAGGAAATGCACATTTGTCAAAAGCGTGCCATACTGTTAAAACATGCAATTGTTTCCTATTTTCCCTCAATTGTCACATAAAATTAATGTTGAAATCTAAGGTCAAGAGTCATCTTTTGCCACTAAATAATGGATTTTCCCTCCTGTCCCACAAGCGCCAAATGTCCCCTTGTTGCAACCCTGCGTTCTGATTATGCAGCTCCTGGCAGCAACAGCTTTGGCCTCCAGATGCTATCAGCACTATGATTTCAAGGAAAGAAATGAACTAATATAATGATAAGGGCGTGTAGCTCGGGAGAAGTCAAAAAGGTGCAGAATGAAATTACCATAAGCGCTTAAATCAGCGCCCTTGAAGCAGTTTGGTGCACCTCCACAAAGCAACGTAATGCTAACAACCCCATGCAGTCTTTCATGCCTTCATAAGGCTGCAGAAGGTTATGTACAGATAGAGACCCTCCAAAAGTACTTGAACAGCAAGGAAAATCCTTCTTTTTTCCCCCCTGAATGAAAACATTTCGGTTTTGCAATTCAAAGAGGAATATGGCTATTGATAAACAGTTCAGAATTTATTTTCAGATTTTTGAATCTGAATGTGATGCATAACTGAGAAGATAGTACTTTTTTTTGCTCATGTGAGCAATCTAATTGTAACACATGAACATAAGACTGCGAGCTTGTGTTTTTTTTTTTTTTTTTCCCCAGGCATGTCCTAATATTGAAATATAGTTAACATATGTCTGTGCTCAGTTTCAGATTTGGGTTTGTACTAGTTTTAGGTATAGAAAACATGAAAAACAGAAACTGTGCAGTGTATAGGTGAAGAGCAAGCAATTGTGGAGCTAAGAAAAGGCATACAATTGAACAAACATTAGTGGCCATGGTCACTGCAACAACATTTGGATTGTCCGGGAAAAAGAAACCACAGATGTACTAAGTAACAGACCTCAAACTGGTAGATCAAGAAAAACAGTTAAAAAGAGAAACATTGAGTGAGTCCGGGGGAAAAAATAACTGTGCAATCAGCATCAACAAATTAGGTTTTTGGTTTGATTTTAGGATTTATCTCAGTTTATTATTTTAAATCCTGAAATTATTATTATTATTACTATTATTATTATTATCATCATCATCATCATCTTATATCATCTGCTCATGGAGGATGATTACAGTTCTCTATAAACGTACGTTGTGTGGTTCGACCTTCCACCAGTCTTCTTCCCCCGTGCCATTTTTTTTTAAGGGAATGAGGAGCTGCTTTGATTGGCAGTGAATCAAGTCCACTGTGCTCACGGCCACAACGGTTCAAACCGCCCTATTTAAAATGTGCCGTCTTGCGCTCGTCAGCAAAATTGCCAACGCCCAATCTAACCAGCCTGTATGCAGATTATTGGAGATTTACAACACAGAGGCAAGGCTGTGTTTGCATGCTAACATTCCATTTTTTGTAGTGTCGCCCTGTGCGGATGCAAATATTGTCCATACCAGAAACCGCCATTGAGTGTCTGTGGTGAAATTCTCAAAAAGAAAATGCCATTTTGGGTGCGTTGATGCCAAATGTTTTCAGTCTACAGCAAAAAAAATAAAATACTTAAGGAGGGAGTGCAAGTGTACATAACACAGTTGTTAGTGATTATCAGTTAGAAAGACATGAATAATGAATGCAATGTTTTACACTTTGCTTCAAGTCCTTATTTGGTAATTGTCTCCCACCAGGGCCTCCATTTGGCCCTTTTATCTAAGCACAGGCAGACCAAGTTTTATCGACTGTATTTATTTGATTTTTTAGGAGGGGGCAGAGTGGAAAGTTGTGGGGCTGTGCTAAGTCATCCAGTTCCAACTTTCAATCTGAAGAGAGGAATTCTCTGGAAAGCGCATTAAATTGTCTTATCATGTGGGCTGCTGCATGCTGCACACAATCAAGATAAATGCTGCATCAGTGACTTGGAGTGCATGTGTGTGAATGAATGTGTGCACATGGAGACTAAATCTCACAGCCCTATTGATAAAAGAAGGTCATTGTGATGACTCCTGAGCACAGATTTCACACATACTAAAAGTGAAAAATGGCATTCTCTTCAGGTTTCTACGGCGGTGAGCAAGTGCTGCCAAGTTTGACAGCGCAAAGCAGAATCAATAAGATCCAATGGCCTAACTCACTTTGTCATTTTAACATTATCCCTTAAAACAGTCTGTCTGTTACTACTCTAATCTGAGTCTTTTCACCAGAATGTGGAAGGATTTCACACAAAATAATGCTGTAATTAAAAAGTGAAATTTGTGGGGTGAAAAAGGTTATGGAAGAGGAAACTACAGCTTTCAGCAGTAGTAGTAGGTAGGTAGAGTAATGGGTAGGTCAGGAATGGGCAACTATACATAGTATTCACATGACGTCAACGATCCTCACCTATCGACCCAGAACGCCTTTGGTGTGGCAAACAGCCAGCAATACAACGCAAGCAAATGCTGAGGAGCGCTCGTGTTGCTTACGACAAGTTACTTTGATTTATTATTTTTGTTCATTCATTCCGGATTTTTACACGAGTGCCGTTCACAGGTTAAAAATTTGGCGAACAAAGATGTGAAATGAAACTTCTAGATAGTATTCACGTGCCGTCATTTGCCCAACATTGTGTGCCGGTGTACACCGGTCCATGGAATGTCGAATGGGAACAACAAAGTGTCCGGAATTACATTGATACATAGAAAGAATTTCCAACCGGCAAAGTCTACCAAAGTGTGTTCTGACCATTTTGATTAAGGTAAGTGTCATTGTAAGATGGTAAAAAATGCTTTTATCATAATGCCATCGTGATATGTGAGCCGCTAGCTGTGGCTAGCTCTGGCTAAAAATATATTTGTGGTCAAAATGTTAGATTTTGAGATCTCTCCAAATACCCCTTATGGTCTCTTATTTTCATTTCCCAGCAGCCCAAAAGTTGAAATTGTTGTTAAAGCGTATGAAAATAAGTGATGAATCAACAATGTTGTTGTTGTTTTTGTTGTAACATGCTAGCGCTAGTAGCTAGCGCGGTCGGGGAACTAGCTAACTTGGTTTAAAAATAACCCGAGATTCTTTACCTCCAATTCACAAATGATAAATGCACATAGCAACCAATAAAAGCCGAAAGTACAGAAGACGCACGAATGTCAGTGTTTTGAAAGCCATCGTACCTTAGACCATACGTTGCCATGTCGTCCGGTTTGCAGTATCGGCAAATGTTTGTAATCCAATCGATTCCACTAACCAAATGTTTTAATGTGTACCACTGCAAAGAATGTTGAGCTAAATCTTCCGCATACGTCTTGCTTACACAAGTAACGCTCGAGGAAGCTGGGGGTTACATTCATCAATAACAAAAGAACATACAGTGTAAAGACTTTAGAAGCAATGTTGACACCGGTGGAAAGTTGACCCAACATGAGGGGCGGACTCGCGATCCTATGACGTCAGTTATGTATTGGCTTGCATGCGGTCCGACCACACTCTTAGTGGCCCTTTGATTACCACCAAATCCCCCGAACCGTCCCCCCACCAAAAAAAATAATAATAAAGAAATCAATGCAACACCCCAAAAAAATATTCAAAAACGCTGACAAATATTCTGCATATGTTTTTACGCAAAATGGAGGAAATGGAGAAGAATCCCGGAAACTGTTTTAAGTTGTAAAATCACTATTGACAACTAGATGGAAGACATGGCTTAGTTGCGCTTACACTGGGTAATACTGCCTTATTAGTAGGCCTCATTTTTTACAGATATGATGATGTGCAAGACAAACATAGTACCTCAACATAATTTTGAGCTAGTTGATTTTTTTAGCCCTCTGCACGAGAAAAAAAACATAATGAAAAATAGAATGTGGTTATTTTGTTGTTTGTGTCAAACTGTTTGTTAGGGTCAGGATAGTTGATCTTTGCATGCTCTGAGAAATTTATTTTTGAAAAGTGGCATACATTAAGAACATATTTTAAATGTGCACATAATTTGTCCATATTTAAAATAGCATGTTTGTCATACATCTGGTTAGGAATTGTGTTGGCCATTCTTGAGGTAGGTACAAATTTCAGTTTGTTTGTTTGCATATTGGGTGCATATTGTGTGAGTATGTATAAACAGGATTATATAATTTAACCCAATAAAGCCTGAACCATGAAATATATGAGAGAAAATTCAGATTCTTTGTAAATAGAGTATTTATTGGTCCTTTTGAACAAACTTTTTTTTTTAAATCAACTTCCACATATGACTTTTGATTTGTGTCATATTTGATACATCCAGTCACAATGCTTTAAATTCGTACATTTATAACGGTCAAAAATATAATTATACACTGACATAACAAACAAATTAGCATTTTCAAAAATCAGAAAGAACATATCCCACTATTAATAAGTATAGGTCTCTCTCATTTCTCAATTTGGGCGATCTTGCAAGGTCGCTGGAAAAGCCATCAGATGGGTGATACTGCCCTCTAATGGATTATCCGTGCAATGCACGTGTCATATCATATACGTCAGAGTTTTTAATGGGATAACAAAATATTATACTCATGAAATAGAGGGCTCAGAATGTCTTGCATTTAATATGATACGTTTGGCGTTATAGGGTTAAGTTAATGACACTATTGGAGGGATGAGATGATTGATCTTTGCTGATATTGTCACATAGTTTTTCTTTCATCCATTGTAAATGACAGGCCTTGACGATCAGCATTGTCTAAATGGTCATGTTTTGCCTTTATGTGCACCGAAAAATAGCAGCAGTATCAAAATTATTTGTGCAACGTCACATTTCCATCAGTGTTTCTTTTCCTCCACAATTTCTCTCCCAATTCGTTCAATTTTATTTTCATTAACATTTGCTGAGTCCAAGCATCCTTCCGCCTCACCTTCCCTCTGGAATTAGGTTGTGCTGTATTGCCTTGGCAAGATGCGAGCAAACAGATGTTATTGCGAAAAGCACTGGCATCCCCTCACATAAACACATGAAGACGCCCTGACACCCAGGCCACACAGACCTATCAATATTGTTTATAGCAATCAGATGAAGAGAGGACTCGTGTTGAAGTCAATCAGCGGCACAGAAGGAAATTTGGCTGCAGGTGTGTCAACGATTAATGGGCAAAAAGTGAGACATCACACAGCATGACAATCACTGCCTGCATGCATTTTGAATATACTTACTCAGATTCCTCAATTATTTTATTATCAAATATTCCCCCCCCCCCCTCATTTGACATCAGTATCAAAGTAACATTTTTGGTGATGTAATCTTATTAGTCTCAATCATTCAAAGTATCAATTAGTTAACAGTGATTTTCACAGTGTTTGATATTGAAAACCGTCATAGGATGTGCTAACGTGAATTTGTTTATTAGATAGACGTTAAAATAGTTAAATGGCTATAGTGTATTTGCAGTCGCTTGATTTTTTTTCCCGCACTCTGGTCTCTGTTCCCACAAGTACATTACCTCGCTGTTACGCATACACTTGCCGGAAAGATAAGGGGCAATCTGCAAGGCTTGTCCAGTTGCATAGCGCAGGCTCTGCCCCGGTCTTCATTTTAAGGAAAACGGGACCCAGCAGTAAATGGGCGGGATGGTGGCTAACTTGCATAACACTAAACACACTTGGCTGATTTCAGCAAGATAAGATAGAGGCTGTCTAAAGTATCCTGTAATCATTGATCCTTGCGGTATTTTGCCAAAAGCATGCCACATGCATGCCATTAAGACAGCTGGAAACTTTTAAATAGTGAAAAAGAAGCATAATGTATCTCAAAGCGTAACTGTTGACAAAATATGTGCAATTTAAAGGTGAATAACATTGCACAAACACCTCGATAACAAGCGACATTGTAGCAGTGATGGGGCATTGTGATTTTCTAGGAAATCTGAAAATGTAAACAATGGAAAATATTTATAGAAATTAGCTGTTACATTGTGTTATTTGTCTGTTTTCCAATTATTGTGAGAAATCATTAAGGTGATAAGTGTCTTCACATATATAATTAATCATTAATAATCACTAACAAATCTTTTTAGAATTGATTATCCTATCGATTACTCCATCAATTACTACCGACCCCTGTTTCAAGGCAGAAATGTTTGTGTCAACTACCGGTAATTTTTGTAATCGAGTGTCAAACGACCCCCCCGCCTTAATAATAGTACAATAGAGTGGTTCATAACCTTGGTTCGATAGAATCAGTGAATCAGTCTCAGGGTTTCGATGGACACACACCCGACTAATATGATTCGTTATGACACACCCCACTTTGCTATTATTGGCTGCGTACCCTACATTCCTAGGCCTATCTGTGCTGCAGGGAGTTTTGTGCGCTTGGTAGTCAACTTTAGACCCTTGTGATGTTACGTCGTGTGATTTTTTATTATTAGTGTAGTCCCTTCATACCATGTCAAGCAAAAAAATTTAAATAAATGAAGAAGGATTTTACATGGAGTTCCACAGGGTTCAATTCTGGGACCTCTGCTGTTTTCATTGTATCTACTGTCCCTGGATTTCATCTTAAGAAAACCATGGTGGTTGTTCTAAAGTGCTCTATACATATATAATAAAGTTGAGTACAGTAATGGGAGTCCGTGTCCTAACTGCATTATTTGCCATGTCAAGTTGAGCAATTGTAGTACAGTACAACTAGCTATCTAGCAAAACTAAAGGAACACTTCCTTAAAGGGGAAGTCAACCCCCCAAAAATGATATGATCTATGCATCCCCACTAGTCTAAATATGGCATTCTGGTTAATATTATATTACTAGAATATGAGCGAAGCAGCAAAATCCTAATCCAAAAGTCATTTAGCCACTTACCGTCAACTGAAGATGATATCAATGTTGTTCGGGCTAAGACAACGACCAATCACAGCTCCCCTGTTTTCTGAAGCTGCGCTGTGATTGGTTGTTACGGCTGGATTCTGCTTGATAACTCATATTCCACAAATGTAATATTAACCAGAATGGCATGTTTGGACTAGTGAGGTGACATATAACAAATTATTGTCAAGAAATGTTTAAGGTTGACGTAAGGCTACTCTCCCTGTTCTTTTTCTTCAGCAGTAAACCCTATACTAGTGATGGCAAAATGAAGCTTCATGAAGCACTTGTAATATTTTTTGACTCCTCTAGATGCCACTCTTGGTTGAAAGATGCAGTGGAAATGTAATCAATTTCCTTTGCACTAGCCTTTATATTTAAATCAAGAGCACCATCTAGGGGAGTCAAAAAATATTACAAGTGCTTCATGAAGCTTCATTTTGCCATCACTAGCCTATACCTGTCTTGAATTTGAGAAAAATAATATTTTATTATTACCATACAACAATAAGGTTAAGAACCACTTATATAACAATAATAATGTATGATAAAACATAATTTGAGCAAACTAGTTATTTCAGAAGTATGTATTAAACTATTAGCCCTTAACACTAGCCAAGAGGTAGCTCTTAGCTTCAAACAAGTTGAAACTCACCCATGACAAACATATCACACATTCCTAGTTGCCCATCATGGTGGCCAGTCCTCAAGACACAACGTGGCCCATGTCAGGAAGCCAAGGGCTACCTTTGAAATAAGACAAAAGTAATCCTCTTCCCTTATGTTTTTTTTTTCTCCTTCAGAAGATCCCCACGGTTGGTAGTGGACCAAGTCAGTGAGACTGACATCAGCATAGCTATCTCATTACTCTCCCAAAGATGTGGGAGGTCAGTGCTATCAAGTGGAGTGGTGTTATAAAATAAATTGAATGTTCCACTGAGGAAAATGTTGAAGGTGATGGACAGTAAAGGGCTGCTTCTCAGAAACAGCGCTCCCTCAAGCACCTCAGGGAGTTAGAGGGACCCTTGGATTGAGCTGCTGGATGATTGGTTGGGGAAAAGGTTGCAATCGGAATTAAACATGAGCGGCCCTGCCGGTGCGGTATGGTCGGCCATCCGTCACCTTCTGCGGAGCGGAGAAGGTACCTTTGCACGTCTGCGGGCCTGTCAGCTGCTGGAAAAGACACACTTGGCTGCTCATGGTGGAATCAGAAATGCAGACACCAATCGATTGGGACGGAACCCCTGTGGTATAAAAGCCACGGAGAGACTTTTAGTTTTTATGTTTGATCCTTTCCAGCTATAGTCTTGATTGTAATTTCAATGTGAATTTCACAAATCCATGTTTATGAAATGAGACAACTTTAATCTACTACTTGGCCTGTCTTTTATTTTTCATCCCTAGCAGACATTTGGCTATTTTGATATTTTATTAGAGGCCATTTTCTCAATGTTTGACCACATTCAAAGGGTCTGCAGAAAGGATTGTGATCATACTTATTATGGCGCTCACTCTGAGACTCCAAAATATCGGAGTGTTTGTCTTGATGGGGAAGTCAGGTAGGACCCCAAAATAGCAGAGAAAAAGTGCAAGAGGTCACAGGTCACTATTACATACGGTAGTAGAACTCTATGTTCATTCATGGAAGCCAATTATCCTGAAATATGAAAATTGTATCTAATGAAATGCATTGAAAGTATGCAGCCCTTTTATTCAACACACATACATAACATTTACTGTTATTTGTATGCAGCTAAGTAGTTGGGTCTCTCAAGTGCCTGCCCACTGGTTAATAGGTAGTATAATACTCAACTCAAGTCGCCACCAAAAGCAAGTACTGATACCTCTAGTGGGCTGCTCGATTATGACAAAAATATTAATCACAATTATTTTGGTAATAATTGAAATCACAACAATTTTTTGGTACAAAACAAGAAAATGTTTTAACATAAAAAATATTAAGACAACAAAAATTCGATGAAACGCTATTATGCAAGTACCTTTTGGATGAAGCAAAATTTATTAAATTTTTCATTTTAAAATTTAAAAAATGCAAATGCATACATATAAACAACTCAAAATTAGTATAAAAAATTTATAATAAATAGATAAATAAATAAATATAAATATATATGTATATATATATATATATATATATACATATATTACGATTATGCTGATTATATAATTAAGGAGTTTTGATTAATTGCAAAGTTACACAAAATTAGACATAGGCATGTTCACTGGAAGCTCTTTTAAAATTAGGGTGACCATGCAGCATAATTATCCTTTAAAATAATATGAAGGAGTGACAAAAAAGGAGGGAAAAAACGAGCTACTACAAAAATAAAATTAAAGTTCAAAAAATAAAATGGAATTAAATTAATAATAAATTCATATTTTTATTTCTTCACGTATTGGGTCATTTTTGCAGAGTGAGCAATCTGTGGATGGGATTGTAAAGTATTTCAGGTTCAAGCCCTGCATGCTGTGAAATCACAGGCGTCACACTGTTTTATATGCCTATGTTTTTCTCCATAAAGTGCCACAAATGATTAATATCAGGCTGTGCCACAAATGTTAAAAGAATGCCTTGTAGTCCTGTCTTTGGTTTGCTTCTAACAGTCGGCAGAACAGCAATGATCGGCGGCTAACCGGCTTGGCACATGGCTTGACATTCTGAGCTCTCTTGTACAAGTATGTGTTTGCG
This sequence comes from Leptonotus elevatus, assembly GCF_054856555.1. NCBI lineage: Eukaryota > Metazoa > Chordata > Actinopteri > Syngnathiformes > Syngnathidae > Leptonotus > Leptonotus elevatus. Next base: position 9,756,963 of record NC_141249.1, on the reverse strand, counting down.
TCCTTATAAAAGACATGTGCTCTTAGTCAGAGCCACGAAGTCTTTCCAAAGCAGGGATAGACATTTGACAGACTATTTAAGATAAGATTTGACCACAATGACTGGAGAAAATAGCATTATGATTGAAAGGAAATCATTCCATATTTTCAGTCTTCAGTGTTTGTATGTAATGGCAACCAGGTATTAGGTGTGTCAGAAAAGTTCCAGGACTGGTGCCATAAAATAGTATTTCAAAACCTAACTAAAATATATTCATTTTTTTCTTTCATTGTAATCACCCTGGTGTATATAAGTGTGACCTCAGTTGTTTTCCACATGCTTTTATGTACTCGTCCTATTTGTCAGGCTATCAAACAATGCACCTGTTCACAAAGCCCTGAGCATCTGACAGTTCCTAGCTGAAAAGTACAATCACCAAGCTCAAGCAACCTGGCTAGTTAGTTGTTTTTTTTGTGTGTGGTACCTTTACAATGAATGTGCTTGAAAGGGCAACTGTTTGATAGCAGAACTATTTATTTGTTTTTTTTTTATTTCTCTCTTAAATATAACCCCCATCCATCCGTATTGAGATCATTATTCCAAGACATGAATACTTACACACAGCACATCTTTATACTTCGGTGTTTGAGAGCCAGGCAAATTGCCTATACCTTTGTTCAACATACTATAGTATAATCACAAAAGACTAGTCTTGACTTTTTTTTTCTTTTTTTTCTTATGATGAGAACTATGTAATAGTGCTGTCTGACCTAAATGAGTGTTTCATTTAAAATTCCATGATCATTTGTCTGAAACTGAGCTTCTAACATTAAGATTGTCTTTCCATCTGTGTTTTTCTTCCACACGGACTTGTAAACTAATTTAACCTCTGGCGCCTTCAAACTGTTCTGGCATGATTCAGCTATTTTAACATTTAGCTCACTTTTTTTTTTTTGTGCTCCATTGCTGGTAAATCTTTAAATCTGTACCAGTTTTGTTTGAAAGTAGCGTGTCACCACACATGGCTAGTTAGCAGATGCCTTCAAGATAAAGACACACCTTTTACTTGGCATTTCCCAGCAAACCAAGCCCTGGTACTTTTAAGTACCACTTTTTAGTCCAGCAGGTCGTGAGAGGGTAGAACCTTGTATCACAGAAAGAAGTAGTAGGCCAACACATTGTCGTGTCACTTCGTTATTAAAACATTTTTAGTTACTGTAACCTACTTTGTGATTGCAATTCAATTGACTCAAGTGTGCAACAAAACGAGGTTGGAATTTCTTTTTTTTATGAATAAGCATTTTGTATATGAACCGTTTTCGATATGTATCTTAAATTAACAATGATGAGACCTTTGTACAAATCACTCTTGTTGCCCTTTCCAGTGTTGTATTTATACGCTTAATAATTCTCTTTGTCTGCACTAAAAGTCAGCCATTATCCCAAAGCCAGGATTACAAGTGTTGTCTTCCACTTAAAAGGCCATGTGTAAATGAAGCCCAGTCAATACAATGAGATGGATGACACCACTGATTTAGGTACCAAGGGCTTCCCTTTTGCTTGGATCAATAGAAAGGCAGATTCCACATGTAGCCATTGTCTTTATATACATCCAAAATGGCATCTCTACATCACTTGCCATCTCTCTCGCTACTCACTCATCCATCAGGTCATAACTCAAAGGGTGTCATTATTTTGAGTGCAACATTAATGGAATCAATGTTTTGACACATTGCCCTCCTTCTGTAGGTAATTGATGTCACAGGTATCGAGCTTAATCGAGTTGTGGAGGAAACGTGATTGGCTGGTAATAGGATAGGGACTAAAGCCGAGCTCTTATGGCATTGACGCTGTCCCATAGAGCACGACTTACTGAATATATATATATATATATATATATATATATATATATATATATATATATTGTGGCATTCTGACGCTAATTTAGTTCATATATTTTTGTGCTTTAACGATTCACTTTTCTTGGACTGTGCAAAAGTCTACTTTTATTTTGGGGGGAAAAGTAGTTAACCATCCTGACACTTATAATTAGAAGGATTCTACTGAAAATAAACGGTCTAAAGCAGATGTACACAATACTTGAAAAGATTGGTGCATGGATCAAGAAAAACATTTTGCAGAAGATTTGGATAAAACTCAAAGGGGTTCAGGAATTTCTTTTAACAGTTTGAATTACTATGACACCAACGTAATTGTCCATCTGCATTCAACAGCCTAACTAACAAACAGATGGAAACAATGGAAAACAATCACAAAACAACTCAACTAGTGTATTTATTATTTGTTTATTTAGTTTTTAGTTGAGCCTTGGCAGAGGTCTGCATTCTTCTGAGCGCTATTGTAGTTAACATCACGGTAGAATTGCTAAAACAACAAATCTGATGTTTGCTTGGATTTTGGCACATTTACTGTGCACCGACCAGCCGCAACATTACGACCACTTGCACAATCCCATGACATCCAATACAAGAGCATTTGCGGCTCCATAACGATAATGGTACTATATTTTGATTGACACTGTCAGAGAGGTAATTACGGAACAATGTGTTTATTATTGTCCTTGTACTTAGCAGTAATGTAGAACTGTATCATATCATATGTACCATGAAAGCTGTTTCTAATATGTTATAATAATCTACCTTATTTAGTCACATGACAGAAACAAAATATTAGACAAAGTTCATAATCATTTTGTCTTGCTTAGCAGAGTTTTATAGATATTTTGCAATTTTATTAACTAATTCACTGCCATTGACGGCTATAAACGTCAAAAATTCATTTGAACTATTTCTATTAGTTTCACATTTTTTTATTTGTGATTAATTGTGAGTTAATTACAATTAAAAAATTAATTGTCTGCCGTCCCTAATTTTTAATAATCTTTTCTTTTTTTTAAATTAGGGGCATCATAATTAACATTTTTTATTGTAATTAATCACATGACTTAACTAGTTAACTCAAGATTAATCACAAAATGTATATCTGTTCTAAATGTACAATAAAAAAAATTCTCGGTTTTCATACTCTCGTTACCAAAAGTGGGAAAAAAATGTGAAACTAATAGAAATAGTTCAAATGAATTTTTGACGGCTATAGCCATCAATGGCAGTGAATGAGTTAATTCTTAGTAACTAGTGACTTGAGTCCATTTATTTTACTAGTTTGACATAGGACTGTATTCAACCCATCACCTTACAAACTTAAACGACTAAGTGCCCAGCGTTCCTTGCTCGAGCATCTAAGAGACAGAGATGATGTTTTTTTTGTCAACATGGCAGGCGCTGTGTTCCAGGCAAAGCTCCAGCCAGTGGACTGCCGCCCTTGTCATTAGAAGACTGTTAAAAATAAATAAAATAGAGACAGAAAGAGGAGCAGAAACAAAGCAAGGCGCCGTCAGAGAGATCTAAGGGAGTCTGGATGTCTCGAATGAAGCAACATTGAAGTGCTGCGATGTTTCATATCGCATGTGACGTGACACATCTGGACTGACAAATTCACATGGGGCCCAGTTGTCTATTTCAGGTTGTGTCTAGAGGAAAAGACGACTCGAGCTCCATATATTTCAGGTCAGTTATTACACGGAGGCTCCTGCTTCTCAGCAGGCAGCATGCTAACGGCAACTACATGAGCAAATAAAGTAACGTCACAATTTATATAGCACCGGCCTGAGTTTGTCCTTGTCAGATAGGGCGATGATTCACCATTTTTGTCTTCGGAAGCACTATCAAGTCAAAAGGTATGCAGAGCTGCAGTGTTAGTACAGATTAGGTTTTGCTAACCAGCCCGGCGAAAACAATTTTTTTTTTTTCCAAAGATTTGACACGTCGTACAGCGCCAACTACTGCTGGCGAGGACTTACTTGATGTCAAATTTTGTTTGCCTGAAGTATCAGTGACTGGTATCGACATACTCCTATACCTTTAAATAAGTATGGTATCGATACCAACACCTAGTATCAGTAGTCATCCATCTCTAATCAAAATGGCATCTACTTTTGGAGAAAAAAAAGTATGAGCAGTACAGCACTTTTTTACCTTTTATTCTTAGCTTTACATATATCTAAATGAAAATACATGTGTTTTATTTTAAAAGTGCATCAGTTACCTTACCTAGCTGCCCATGTGGTCCTCGGCACAGTTCATTTATCAACCAGGAACAATGCGGAAGCTGTTGAAATCATACTTGTTTTTGCTTTTGGGATGCTTTGAGTCACCACTGCGTTGTACAAATTGCTGCAGCTTGTTTCACTAGATCCCTCATGGCCTAAGATTACATCTTGCTCGAGTCTCTAAATGGGAAACTTATTACAGACCAGACCAACCCAGGACCCAAGAAACACACAATTCATTGTTAAAAAAACAACAACAACAACTCAAGATAGACTTGGGGTGGCCTTGACTGGCCTCATTCTCGCATAAAAAACCTCTTTTATGTAGAGGGAATACACCAAGTGCTGCCATCAGTGCACACCCTAGCACCATCACACATACACACGCAGAAAGCATAAAGGGTTTACGACCCCCATGTTTCACAGGTCACACTCAGACTTTTATTCGTTACTCGGTCATGTCAAATGCCCCTCTCAGCTTTCCCCATCCCATTCATTTACCTGACTGAGGTGGTTAAACAAAAATGCACCAAGAGGTGATGGCCCTGAACTTTGACCCCATAGAAGGGTACATACAAATGTCAACCCAATAACTAGCTTCCTTCTCAGAGCAACAAATTGCCTAAACAGCAGCAGTCGCTGACAAGCAATTCACCGGCTGGAACAGGAAATAGAAGAAGGTGGGGAAGAGTGGCACAACACATCTGTAGCTCGCAACGTGACTACATACAGGTCATAATCTTCCATTACTTTGGCAGCATAACATAAGCAATTAGCTAAACTTTTCTTTCTTTCTTTTTTTGATTACTCAAATCCTATTTCAACTAAACATCTCTGATCTACAATTTGGAATTCTACTAGCATTTTAGAGATAAAACTGGAACCTAAAACTGGACAAAAATCCAGAGGTTGTTAACTTGTTTCACATGTTTTAATGCTCTTTCTAAATTTGAATTTAACTTAGCTTCGCCATTGTCTGGCAACAGATTGTGTTTAACCTTAGGTTTTTGGTTTGATGCAAGATTACAAGTAGTTACCTAAAGTGAAGCGTTTCCTAAAGGTCAAGTTAAAAATAGTATGTGCTTGGCTCTCCCATTAGTCTTAACATGGTTTTCTGATTCATGTCACCTTTGTGGAACATGAATTAAACAACAAAACCGACTCGTTTTTATCCATCTCGGGTGCGGTCATTTTGCCACTTGTGGTCACTGAAGATGACATCACAGTTGTTCAGGGCTCAGGTAACGACCAATCATGGCTCAGCTTGCTAATGCCACATGGACTCAGAAAACAGGTGAGCAATGATTGGTCATTACTTAAGCCATTTAGTAGTGATGGCAAAATGAAGCTTCATGAAGCATTTGCGATATTTTTTGATTCCTCTAGATGGTGCTCTTGGTTTAAAAATAAAGGCAAGTGCAATGAAAATGGATTACATTTGCATCTTTGAATCATGAGTGCCATCTAGAGGAGTCAAAAAATATCGCAAATGCTTCATGAAGCTTCATTTTGCCATCACTACCATTTAGGCACTGGGATGTCATTTTCAGCCGACAGTGACTGGGAAAATGGCCTTCCCACAAGATGGAAAAAAATGTGTGGATTTTGTTGCTTAATTCATATTCCGCAAATGCAATAATTATTAGAAGGCAATGTTTAGACTAGAGATATTATTGTAATGATTTTTTTTAAATTGACTTCCCGTTTAAAATTAGTTTAACCAACAAAAGTGGCAACATGCTAATCTCTTTATGGCGGCTACTAGTGATGGCAAAATGAAGCTTCATGAAGCACTTGTAATATTTTTTGACTCCTCTAGATGCCACTCTTGGTTGAAAGATGCAGTGGAAATGGAATCAATTTCCTTTGCACTAGCCTTTATATTTAAATCAAGAGCACCATCTAGGGGAGTCAAAAAATATTACAAGTGCTTCATGAAGCTTCATTTTGCCATCACTAGCGGCTACCATTGTTGTTTGTCAAAGCACCTTGTAAACACTTATTTTTAAAGGCGCTATACAAATAAAGTTTATTATTATTATTGTATTGGTCAAATACAAAACAGACCTGCCTTCCCCAAGGAATATAGTACAGTTGTGGTGCACTCACCTGACTTTGGGCACTTGGGATCAGTTGTTATTCAGTGACGCTGTGAATCTTTGTGCCCTGTGATTGACTGGCAACCAATCAAGGATGTGGTTTACTTTTTCTCTCCCTTTGGGCCTGAACAGGATAAGTGATATGTAAATCATATCACTTTGAAGTTGAGCAATTTAATGAACACATAAGCAAATGATCACTCAAGCAAGTTACCCAAACAGCAAGTCGCCTGAAGCAATACCCCAAATTCATTACCTATTTTATTATTTTTATACAGTACTGTATTTTCATAATAACACACTATCAAGTAACGGTTTTTGAAACACATTCGCAACAAATAGCGAATTGAAGGAACATATACAAACGTTTTAGTTTGAAATACAAAAGAAAGTCTACTTTCTTCATTTGTCCATTCCCATTTTACTTGAAATATAACAGCCAATGGTAAAATGGTTGTAAAGTATTTCTGTCTGACTGCAGGCATCTTAACAAGCCTCATCCTTAATGATTTATACAATTTCACATTCACACTTACACTTTCTCTGCATCTGTGAAAATAATGTAGTCTAGTGGAAGGCCATATGATGGAGGGAGGCATGCTGCATCATGAAGTCATTATGCTGAACTAATTACTAAGTGCTCTTGGTCCAATTCATGAGCGGAACGGGGACCATGCAAGATAGGATTTAGCACGACCACAATGCTACCTAAAGCACCCTCAGTATGTAGAAAAATAAAATACATATGGGTTGGCAAAGAATACACTCTGTGGCTCTTTCAATATTTAATACAGCCAAAATGAACTCTTCACAATAGGGCTGTTGGACTAATCAGCAGTTTACATTTAGTTCTTTATTTATTTTCCCCAATTCCAATGACAATTGCAGTAAAGTATATTTAGTAATTCCGTTTTTTTCTTCATGTTGCCTTTGAGCAAAAGTATGTTTACAACTTGCAATTGGTGCACCATAGGACACACAATGTACTATCGTTTAACTTTTAGTGATTCCATCACAAAAGTGTGATGACTGTACGACTGTATGATTTTTTTAGCAGTTTTTCGATTGTTGCAAAAATATTTACAGTGCCGTGGTGCCAAAGCACCGTTGTGACAGTCAGGAAAAACTGAGCATTTAAATTCTTTTTCTAGTTCTTCTGTCACGCTGGCATTGGATCTCCTTTTCTTGTGCAGGTGTTCCTCAGGAAGTGTCCAATGAGTTATAGCTGTATTTTTTTGTGGTTTCCACATGTGAATGTATTTAACTAACCATGCGTATCGGCAAATATGAGCAGCTGAGCACATATGCTCGATTAATACAATTTCAAATACGCGGCCTGTATATGGAGCAGAAATGGAAGTCTCGGGTCGACACTTCATCTTCTATTAACCGCCTGGTGTCCACCCCACTTTAGCGGCATGCTTGTTTTGATTTAAGGTATGCTATTAACTCCAACTGTCCAAATATTTCACACTGTAACTTGCTTCACGGAAGTATGGAACTGCCAATGTGGAGTAGGCCTAAACATTTTTGACTGGCGAGTACCTACGTATGAACATAATCGCAAATACGTTCAAACGTATACTAAATGCTACAAACATAGCATACTTTCCCATAATGCCACAGGCTATTACTACTTGCACATGTGCGAGTGAAAACACTTTTTTTTTTCAGCATTTGCTCCTCATTATATTAATACGTTTAAAAATTAAGGAAACAAACATTGTTTATTCATAACATTCATGATTATTATTATTCTTGTAGTGCATGTTTTAGAATCAGCATTTTTTCCACATAATGCTAAGTGTTATTGTCTTGCACATGCGCAAGTAATTACGGTAAAATATGCTTTATGTATAATTTACTGTATTTTACATAGTATACGTTACATAACGGCCAGTACGAACGAATGTATTTGCGATTATATTCAAATGTACTTGTGAGCATGTTTGAGCGTATTTAGATACGTTAAAACATTCGAACGAACTCGCCAGTCAAAAATGTTTACTGAACATTGTTCAGTAGTTGTTCATTGTTCCTAGTTCCATGCTTGGACACTCCAAACTAAGCAGTCAGTCACCAACCAGCATTTCATGAACAAAATTGCCTTAAGACAAAAGTGCACAAATAGTTTTGCAACACTTTTCTTCTGTACATATCACAGGATCTGCTTACCCTGCAGATGGAAGCATTTTGTGCGCCTCCAAATTGGGTAATGTTTTAATACATTCAATTATCACTGTGGTATGTGAACCTTTTTTCAGGCACATCCAGAACATTTGTGTACATCCTGATTTTTCCTAAAACACCCGCAAGCACTCAGGCTGCAGTGACACTCACGTCGCTGCGCTTTCATGTGGCCGAGCGTCACTATTATGCCAGCCTCAAGCGCATTCTCTCCAAATGGCTCTTGTGCTTTTATGTTAAATAATGAGTTGAGAGGCTCAACTTGGCCTGCTATCAGTTGGCTTAGCCATTATCATACTTCTATTTTTGGAGCGATGTGCTTTATGTCGGGGTTGAGCCCTTCTATTGTTTTGGCATCAGTAACCACTTGCGGTGTTTGCTAATGAGCAGTAATCCTCGCACCCTTGTCACCACTATAATTGGCTAATGTTTGAATGCACAAAGCCTAACTAGTTTGTGCTCTTGAGGGGAAAAAATTAATTGGTGATTGCTTTAAGCCCAGAGTGCTTTAAAACCGCTTGAAGTTAAAGAGAAGAACTAATTTTTATAACAAGAGTGAAGCCAATTTTCAGCAGCCCAAGTTATTAAAACGTGCTTCTATATATCACACTACAACCAAAGGGAACAGAAAATGATCCATGCATATAATTGTTCTTAAACCAATGTGACAATTTTACAACATCCTCTTTATTTCATCATGTTTTTATCACAGTCGTCATTAATGTTTGTGTTACCAGGAATACAAAAAAAAAAGCCATGAAACTTTGTGAAATGGTACGGTTGAAGAGTTAAAGCGAGAAGAGATAATATTTATTATTTTGTTGTCAAGATTTCTTCAAATAGAGACTTTTACTCTGCACACTGTGCCAAATAATCAATTAATCACAAGCAAATACTTTTGGTCCCTATAATTATCTTTGTTCAATATATGGCCTGTACTAGTGATGGCAAAATGAAGCTTCATGAAGCACTTGTAATATTTTTTGACTCCTCTAGATGCCACTCTTGGTTGAAAGATGCAGTGGAAATGGAATCAATTTCCTTTGCACTAGCCTTTATATTTAAATCAAGAGCACCATCTAGGGGAGTCAACAAATATTACAAGTGCTTCATGAAGCTTCATTTTGCCATCACTAGCCTGTACGGACCAAATCTGTGTTTGCATACTCACTTATTATTTAACCACCAAATCTGAAATCTATTAGAATTGGTAGGCTAACTTTTGTTCTTATTTTTATCTTTACTTCATCTACAGTCCAAACCTCATGTTCATTTCTTTGATAAAATATTTGAGTGCACGTACCAAGACCGTTAACAAGCTAATGGCGCTACGTGAACCTACGGAAAGGGTTTTCTTTTTAGTTTAAAATAACACAATTTAACCTCCATGATCCTTCGTCGTACACTGACCAATGGCAGAACCAAATAGGAATGTTTGTTTTTGTTAAAGTTCTAAATCCATCCATTTCCTGTCTGCTGTATTGCAAGCTAGCTAGCTAGCACTAAGCTAACCTAGAACAATTCGCCTCTCCGAGGCCAGCGTCCAAATTTGCAACCTCCCTTCATGCTTAGATGTTGTCAGAAGCCAACAGCAAAGTGCCATCAAAGGCGTTTATACACTGCCTAGATGGGCTTTATTGACTGATAGCTTAACAGTTTAATACAATGCTCATTAGCCCTCGTTCATTGATTGCTATTTTCCCTACACTGCCATTAAACAGTGCAACTGTGTTGCCAAACAAAACACAAGTACTGCCTAAGACATGTGTACCGTCTCTCTCTCATTTGAATTAAGTGGAGTGTTCCAGCCACCTCAATGCTCTATAGGAGCTATGTGCGAGGTATGATTTATTTTCCATATTTTGTTCCCAGTAAATAACCATTGTTGATACCAAAATCCTGGCACATGCAAGCGCTTCTGTCCACAATGTCATTGAAACGGAACAAGCGTACTTGGTAAACATGTTTTCAATCAGTAATACAGGTTTCTATTTAATATTTGAATTTTGGTACTAGTCCGATTTTTCTTCCCTCTCTAAATATCTCAAATGGCTTCCCACTGCGCAGTTTCAATTATGAGCGGAATTCATCTGCAGTGAGACAATTATACAGCGCCTGAAGCAAAATGATAACTGACAGTTATGAAATAGCTGAAAACGTGCAAGCATGCCGAGATGATGGACAGCAGCAAATGATGGCATGGTCACATTATATTTTAAATTACGCTTAGAAATATTCTCATCTGAAGAGCTTACGCTTCACAGTAGATTCAATTTCCGGTTTGTTAATAGATGGATTCACCCACAAAAAAATCCTCCCAAGATGGATCATTAATCCTGATTTGAAAAGAACAGCGCTAATTATGACATTGAAATAGATGTGGGTGGGATGTATGCTAGCAAATACTTCATTGACTTGTGTTTAAAATTGTGCAATACATCTCTTTTTCTCTACATAATGTCTACATGTGTTTGTATACATAATTGATGACAGTTGGGTTGCTGGCGTCCCCCCCTCCACTAGGTTGCTTAGTTGTGTGAAAATATTGAGTGTGCGGCAATTACATTTTTTTGTCTTTGCTTATCTCAGCAGTTACAAACCAGCAGTCTCTCCTTGACTCTAACATCCCCTCCCCGCTTGTTTTTCTGCACTCCTGCCAGAATGCTGATAATTAACTCTCTCATTGGCCATGGAAGCTCATTAATAACTCGTCACCCTCCAGAGAGACAGCATGTCATCGATTCGATTCTCACCCAGGGTAGAACTGTGGAGACCTCCAGTCGCTCATTGCTTGCTTCAGCCTCCCTGGGTGGATGTTAATGAGATGGCTAAAGGCAGAAGGATTTTGCTGACTCATTCCTTGTTCACAAATAGGAGTTTTTTTCTTTCTTTCTTTCTTTTCTTTCTTTTTTTTTTTTATAGATATAGTTAATTTAACCAACATTAATTTAACTTAGTGTGTCATGTACTGATGAAATGCATGATGACTGCCAGAGAGTCCAAGTGAAAATTAAGAGGGGGAACCATGATAGACAGATTTTTTTTATTTTTATGATTCTCTCCCTTATTACATTTTCCACTCCAGATAATTAAATGGTAAAATGAAGAAAAAATAAGAAACATTTTGCTGGAGTTATTATCAAATTTTACAGACAGACAAAACAAGACCAAAGCCAAAACTCAAACATTTCTCTACTATGAAATCGTATTCTCTATAAAACTAGAAAGACACTCATAAATGTGTGATTCTCTGCCAAGGTGGAAAGATACTTGTGTTCAGCACAAAGCATTCTTGACAAAGAACTGTTAAATACCAAAAGTTTTGATTCATATTGTATTACCACATTATAAAAGCAAAGTGTATTATAAGAACAATGATTTGAAGACGCTCTGCCAGGTCACACCAAAAGATAACATGTTAATTGTTTGCACCCTATGTAGCAAAACTCCACAAATTCCACAATCATGAAGTCGCTATTGACCTACTTCATGTACAGACTTTATATGGGAGTGTATCAATTTTAGGGCAGGGAGGATGGTGCACTATATATTATACTAATTATAATGATTTAGAAAGATTATATCAAACATCAGGTCGATGACCCCTGGTCAGAACAGAATCCACAGATACACATATGGGGTTTCGTTCCAGATGTCTCAAAAATTGTAAATGCATTTTGTGAAAAAAGCGCAACATAAACATGTGACTTACCTTCCTTATCGTTCGCCGCCATTTTTGTGTGACTAAAATATGTGACATAATATCCAGTCAAAATGTGCAACATGGTATCCATCGTCATCGTTCTTTTTTTTTTTTTGCCAAATGTTATGCCTTTTTTCAAATTTCTACCATTTCGACTCAGGTTTAGTTTCACATTTCTTTTAAATTAGAATACCTCCAAACACATTCACATTTATACCCTTCTTATACTTTTTTTTTTACGAGATTAAAAAAATCTTCACTGCTCTTTTCCTTCAATGTCCTCTCTTTCTTCATGAACTTTGAAGATGCATCACATTGCTTAATTACGAGCCTGTGCCAAGGTCTCGTTTGCTTTTGGTGTCATGGAGAGTGCATCGCCAACAGGTGGTTGGGTGAACCTGCATGGCAGCCCGCTTGATAAATAAAATATAATATGGTAATGCCACTCGGGAGTAAAGTAGATAGGATTGATGCTCAATGAGTTTGCGTTTAGTGTGAGGAAGCGGCAGACGTTCACATGGTAACATATGCACATCAAAAGCATGAACACTGTGAATCGTTTGCAGTTAAATGTGTGCATGTTTATTCTCCTTCAGCAAGACAATTTGCATACGTCTGCTTGCACATTCAAACATGCTTATGTGTGAAAATGAATGCAAATGATATGTAATGACTGGCACCAATACTTTCTTGGCTGAGGATGCCAAGCTGACGGAATCCTGAATCACTGGGCGTGTCCCGTTACCTTTCGCAAGCCCAAAAGTCTTGGCCTGGACAGATGTTGGACAAGCACTCTACCATCAAGCTAAACAAGGAATGTGCATTTCATTAGGAAAGTGATGCTGATGGTCGGACTAGGAGGTCGATTAGAACTTGTCTGTTATGCATACAGAAACTCGTTTAGACATTCAGGAAAACAAACAAGCACTCTGTGTCTTCATACAACGCGCACACACACAAATGCACAAAATTGGGAGGTGACCTCGAGTTAAAGGTCATCAGACCAGAGGGCATCGCTGCTTGAAAATGTGAGCCTCGCAATTCATTGTTTGATGTCCCGACAGACATCATCAGTCTTGTGTGTCAAATCCTCTGGTGCCAAATGGATTTTATTTTTTATCAGTTAACCTAAAAAAAATATTGTATTAACTTCACATTAAAACAAAAGCATGAGTAAATCAGAGGCACAGTTTTAATTTTGCCGGGGTTACCAAAGGGCAAACTTTATCTGTGACCTTTTGAGAAAGGTCAATGCATATCCTAGCCAAAAAAACGTGTTTAGTATCCAAATGGGGACATTAAAAAAAATAAAATAAAATAAATAAAAAATAAAAATAAAAAATACATCCAAGATATAGAAGTGAATGTGAGAAGCAAAAATTGTACATCCTCTAACCTATTTTACATAGTAACATATGTACGTAGCAAAGAATATCCAGCGCACATACCACTGAATAGTCTACCCACAAGCAATTAAGCCTTAACTGTCACATAAATTAATAAATAACATTTAAGCACATTATGTACAGTGTATGGGGCGCTCTCCTTCCACTTTATTCATTTTAGATTTCTCCAACGTAGCATTTCAGAGTGAATCGGGCATTTGAAGTTGTCAATCACAGTTCTAATGAGAGGGCCACCACAAGGTTAATACATGACAAACAAACAAGTGAAAGAAGGAGGCCCAGTGTTCTGCCATGATACCTGCCTGCTCATGGGAATCAGGCCCAGATGTGTTATGGGTAACTCCCGGTGTTAGCGGCGAGTCTGGGGGTCATGCCGGGGCGGCTTAGTGCACCCCTCATTGCACACAGCTGTGCTCGCCATCCAGAAACCCCTCACCTTTGACCTTGTGCCCCCTCGGTACACCTTTGCCAGGAATGCCGGATGATTGGCTACTTTGCTCTCCTTTTCATTTCCTCTTACAGCTGCCTGCGATGCTGCGAGGAAGAGATCTCAGCTCAGACATTAATTATGAATGGATTAGAGACTAACAGTAAGTCAATAATGTCTGCTCAGGAATACACATGTACTTGTGCAACAAATGATCCATTAAGTCATAATTGCACCCTAATCCCCTATTTATATATCTGTATGACTTCGAACACAGTTAGCCACCCACAGGCAGCTTGGTTTCAAACCGAAAGGTCATTTATGGATGAATGCCACAGAAAATTAATACATTTGCATTCAAAGGCCTTTGAGTGTGACAATCTGAAGGCATGATCTTGTAAGTGTTGAGACTAAGTGTCGTGGAACAAGTCTTGTTGTTTTGAAACAAGACCAATTTACAGCATGTTGTGTCCCTCGGCGCATTTGGGTCCATTAGTCATTGCCGTTTCAGTTCTGGCAAATTTACAGCACACACTGGAACTTCAGTACAGGGAGCAGTGCTATGTCTCTGTGCTGACAGAAGTCTATTCCGTGCAATTTAACATCTTTCTCTGCTATATTGCCCCGATTCACACATCCACATACGGTACCTCTGGGTATGGTCTCCTTCATAGAACCACATCAAAAGTCCTCATTAAATTAAAATGGGAACAGAATTCGACAGCAGGGCCTTTTTTAGTAGCTGCCCATCGTCTGTTAAACGCAGCTACAACTCATCAAAGTTGGGTTTTCAAATTCATAATAATTGTTGAGTATCCAGAAATGGGCAAATCCCACTGGAATATGTTTCATAAATATTAATTGCTTGCTGTATGTGAAATACAGGTCAACGTTTGAGATGGTCCAGAAATGGTTCGCCTCCTTCAGTTTTGATGTCTGACATGTCGGTTTAATGGTGTGGTAGTAATGGTGTGTATACCGCCTTCTTACAATTTAATTCCACTGGTGTTAATGAGTTTATAACATAGAAGAAAATCATATAATTTTCTACGAAATAATGAGATTTGTGTCTACATTTATTGATTTCAGTACATTTGCTTTCAAACTAGAATCTCTGTTGTGTCAGAGGCTTGCGAGTTTTTGTGAACGTAGCAAAGATTTCGTTAAAGGTTGAAAAAAAATTCACCAGACCTTTACAAACACTCGCTACGTTCGCAAACACTCGCAAGCCTTCACTGCTCAGTGTACTACCTTAAGGAGGGACTTGAATTTCGGAATTATAATTATAATTATAAGCCATTCAGTGTCATTGAAGAGCAACAAGTTCCATTGTACTTATGCCGACCATTGATTGGATGCGACTCTCCAGTGCTTTTTACAGATGTTTATTGTACACCTTTACAAAGTGAATAGCTATACAAAAAGTCAAACTTATTGCATTTACTACAAACATAGCATTGCTTGACATCCAAGCTAACGATAGATAATTCAAAATACTTCAGACCTCTTTGGTCTGCACTCAGTCGAAAATGCTTTAACAGCTTCTTATGCCAACTTTATCCGTTTGCTTTGATCAGCTTTTGCAAACGAGGATTGACGTCGAAGAGCAACCAACTCGAAAGGAAAAAAGCGGCTTCTTCAAGTGCTTGTCTATAGCGGTGTAAAACCTACAGAGCTGTTATAAGCCCACAACTTCTGGTTTGACATATCAAAATAAAAGCATCGTATTTCAAAAGAAATAAAGATGGCAGCAATTACAGTACCTAAGCCAAGAAGTGAGTGCTAGTCATGATAGCTCAGAAGATATAAGCATGAACACTAGCAAGGCAGCAAGTTTGTCATAATGGTGGCTTTTTTACAAACTGTTTCATATGGTGCTCTTTGTCAGATGACTTTCTCATCATTAATATCAGGACGATCATTGTCCTTATTTTGCTTTCATTTATTTTCTTAATGCTTATCCTGGTCAGTAGGGAGACTACAACCTTACCAGTGCTTTCACTGGGAATTGATTCCATTCCAATAAAGTCAGCTATGTGAACCACTACTCTGCCAATGATTGACATCCCAGCAGTATGTGCCATTTTATAGAAATGAAGGACAACAATGAGCCACCCAAGCCTGGCTACCTTCGAAGCCATGATCCAGGTTCTGAAACACGGCTTGAATCTGAGGATTTAGTCAGTGTGTCAAGCGGCATGTTTTAACAAATCTCGACACCATGCTGGATCTAGGCTTGAAACCAAAGTTAAAGTGGTTAAACATGGGAATGTGACATAAAAGGCTGCTCAAAATGTTATAGAACATCACTGAAATTCTATACTTAAAATGGAAAGTCAAAGCTTTTTTTCTCAGTGACAAAATAAAAACGTTTTTTTTCCCCCCACAAGCCCTCCTCCTTTATGGAAATGAGAAGATGGGGATTTAAGTCTGCCATAGATGATGGATTGAGGCAGCGGTGTAGATGAGGTGAGATGTGAGACGCTCGCTTGCTGCTGAGTCCAAATGAAGATGAAAGAGAGGCGTTTAAACTATTTGCCTTTGTGTTTCATCTCCTTGGAGGCTGGGCTCTGTTGTCTCTCACACGGCTGGGACAAATCCATTAGCTGCGCTGTATCTCGGCTACTGCAGGCGTCACCTTAGCTGCTGTCACTCTGGCGGCAAGTGAAAGAGACAGCGGCCGATAACAGCAGAGACATAGGAGCCATCTAATAACACGTGAATGCTGAGTGGCTTGAATATTGACTACTAAAATTAGAACTCATTAACTCTCATTAATAAATTATTATTTTTGTGGGACACGTTGGTCCAAGCCAGTGGGTGATCACAGCCTTAATTAGGAGACAGTAAAGAGGATGGATGGATGGAAGGATGGACATTACAAGAGTGAAAAATGTGAAACTAATAAATATGATTCTTGAAAAAAAAAAAGACAATAGAACAATAAAAAGAGCTTTGGAACTATTGTTTGTTGTTTTGAGTGAACTTGACTTTTCTGTAACAGTCTCAATCCCGCGACCTGTCACAATATTCATGCATTGGTTTTCATGATTAATCCATTCAAAATGTCTGACTAAAACCACATTGCACAAAAACAAAGTAGTATTTAAAATAGCAAATAATAACATCCAGTTAATCATATCCATACACTCAAAAAAAAAAATAATAATAATAATAATATTGAAACTGAGTTTTACGAAAATTGGGGCATATGAAAGGTTTCAAGGTTGCACTGTATTTAAATTTGTACCTTTGTGCACTTGGGTAAATTACAGTTTTTTTATTTTGTATTTTACTACATATACAACATCATTTAACAAAGTCAGTAGAATAGTAAATAATTACAACTGCTTCATTTTGGTAATGCATACCATCTGAACATATCAAGTCAGCAGTGAAGCAAACACATAATTATTTGCCTTCATCCATACAGTCCTTTAATATTAAACAAACTTCGTCTCTCGTTTGCAATCCTATGGTAGTCATGAACTAGGAAAAGTAGCAGAAAAGCATCTAAGATCATCAAGAGGAAATTCTATCACTGTTGTTCGCCATCCCCACTTCTTCCAAAATAGTCTGACAGAAAAAGGAAGTTGGCAAGAGTGAAGTGCTGAAAGCATGAATGATGCTGCTGCAGGGTGACAGGAATAAAAAGGATCGGATGAACCCTGAAACATTTTTCTTTAAGACACAATGTTGTTCGTCTTATTCTGTCAGTGCATCAAGGAAAGTTCATAATAGCTGAATGCACGATGTTCAAACTGCACTTATCCACTGTTCAAGCCTTCGTGGCTGTAATAAGCTTCATGACAGTCCATCCATCGATCTTCTATACCCGCTGCACTCATTAGGGTCATGGGTGTGCTGGAGTCGATCCCAGCTGACTTTGAGAGGCAACCCTGGACAGGATGCCTGACAATCTCAGAGCAGATATAGACAAACAAGTTCATTAAACCATATCTACCCTTTGTCAACCCTATTGTGACAGAAAATAAATAAAAAATGTAGTATTTTTAGATAATCTGTATTTATTTTTATTATAACCGGTTAAGAAAAAGAATAGATTATTTTACGAATATGTTAGAAATCAGTTCCCCTGATATTCTGTAAATATTTTCTAAAATAAACCCAAAAAATAAAAAAGTCATATTAATTATTTTTTTTTCTTTTTCTTTTTTTCTTTTTCTTTAGAGCAATGATGATGACATTACCGAATGAACAATACTGAGCTCTTTAAATAAATAAAAAAAATATTCTACTTCACATCCTTTTGATGCCTTCTTCCTGACCGACTTCGCACCCTCAAGCCTTGCATTATTCATCTTGTGTTGAAGTCAGACAAGATGCACTTTACAGTATTATTTTCCACACCTTCGGTTTTCATCCGGCCAAGTGTGGCAAGAAAGCCCTGATGGCGCAAGGTGTTGTTGACGAAGGAAATTTAGATGTTGAGGAGAAAAACGGACTAAGCAAGAGGCAGCAAACGGGTAAATGTTCAAGTACATTTCATGTCTTGGCCGGAGCTTTGCAAAATAAGAGGCTGCGAGACAGGCGCCGTATTTTGTTTCATTCTCTTGGAGCAATACATAATATTAGCTAGTGTGCTATGTCTAGTAAGTCACTTTGAATTAATCTACCTCCTGGAATGTTTGAAGCAGAGTAAAGTAGTATTTTATTTTATTTTAATCCCCCGCTAATAGAGAGTTTACAGCATCCCCTGACAATTTAATGCTTTTCTGTATTTTTATTTATTTATTGCAAGCTATTGGGAGAGATTGGAGTGGGTTGTTTTAATGCTATCACTTTAATGAAAGTAGTGAGGCAATGTTAGCAGATTAAACCCAATCAGGAAAAATGATTTAATTAGACCTACAAAATATTAATTTCCTTGGGCACTTAATCAGACTGATATCATTTAACAAATGATGGCGTAATGTAAAATTGTTTTTTTCTTCATCCAGATATTTAGCATACATTAATAGAATAGCTTTAAGAAATGCATTATTACATGATTTATACTATTTTACATAACAATGCGATCTTTGGTTGGGGGTGGCGTGATAGCCTGGAAATCTAGACTTACTCGCGGCTTTGCCGAAGAGTGAGTTTGGTCAAACATCCTATCGGTTGCATTTCTGAGGCGGGGCAAACCTGAGCTAACAGACAGTGGAATGAGCCAATCAGCAAAGAGCGGAGTTACGTTAGAAAAGTGACTCGTTGAAGTCTTTTTTTTTTTTTTTTTGTGGAGACGGAGTAAAAATCCAACATCCAGTTGTAGAGAGACAGTAGTGAAAGATTTATGTTGTTGTTGAGGGAAAAACTTGAAGAGTGTAGAGTAACGTTGCTCACAAAGTCGACGTCACGCAAATAGACAAATTTGATTGGCCAGCCTGTTTATGGACGCCTGTCCAGACCCACTTTCATTTTAAAGAAAGTGGGTGTGGCTTATTATTATTATTTTATTTTTGTAGTATGTAGTTGCACCTCCACTTCAGTAGGTGGGAGTGGTGCTCTCATTGTCAGGGAGTGCGGAAGCACTATTAGCTCCTCTGTCATGGTGTATTCTGTTCTAGTCCCTAAAAAGTAGATGTGCCTGGGGAGAAAAATTGAAAGGACAAAAATAGTGGATATTTGAGACCTGAAGATGTGTGTTCCCTTTCTCTGCTAAACTCGTGTGTGAGTTTACTAGTGATGGCAAAATGAAGCTTCATGAAGCACTTGTAATATTTTTTGACTCCTCTAGATGCCACTCTTGGTTGAAAGATGCAGTGGAAATGGAATCAATTTCCTTTGCACTAGCCTTTATATTTAAATCAAGAGCACCATCTAGGGGAGTCAAAAATATTACAAGTGCTTCATGAAGCTTCATTTTGCCATCACTAGTATTAACTATACCACTTGGTAATGTCAGGTGGCTAATGTCATAGTTCGTTCTATATAGACAGGTCTGTATTATGATGTAGGATTCGTTGCTCCATACCAGCCTCTCCAACAGCTGAAACTGATTTTTTTTTTCAACGTGTTTCCCCAGACAAAAGTCTCATATTTCATTCAGAAGTACCATCTCTGCTGACCCACACTCCTCTGTCCACAACTGCGTACTCGCTATGGCAAATTGACTGTAGCCGCACAAATTTGCATGCTCTCGCCTGTCTGAGATCCATCTTTTTTGTCTGTGATTACAACACAGCTAGTTAACACTGTTATCATAACTCTGGTGTCCGGTGTTTTCCTTTTAGAGAGCTTGTCAGGAGATCACGAGAACCATTCCGCAAAACATTCTGGGATGCTATGTTTTCACATACAGAAAAGGCAGACAGTTTTGTTTCTACAAATGAAAACAAATAGAGTCAGATGGAAAATTGTAGAGGGATGGAAAAGGATCACTACTTTAGTGGTTCCATGTCAGCCACAAGGTCACATACCAGAAATCAGGATCCCCCACAGCGGGGCGAGCTTTTTCGTTTTGACGGCGGCACATTTTTAGTGCTCTCAGGGCTGCAACAATCATGGAAATTGGCCAGCTGAAAATGGTCCAGTGGTTCCCACTGGCAAGCGCCACCTTTGACATTCACTGCGGCATAAACTCAACTGTGCCTGACATTTACATTTCATTCATAGAAAAAGCACAGGAAGCTAGAATCCATAAAATCGAGCTGTGCTTTAGTCTTGAGGTTGCAAACAATAGCTTGCCTTGCTGTGGTATTTTTCACTGTACCCCAGAGGTATTAGGCCAATTACCTACTTAAGTAATGTGTCTCCCTAACCAATTGGCCTAGTAGCCAAAAGACGGCCACGGAGAGAGACAGAGAGAGTTAAAAAACACAAGGAGAATGTGAAAGAATGTGTGTTTTCTTGTTTAAAGAGAAAGCTTGAGGCTCTTTTTCAAAGCATCCAAAACAATCTTCAATAACTACCAGATGGTTAGGGCGAGCAGAGGGAGGGAACTTGATTACATTTTTTCTAGTTTCTTTTAATTTTACTGAAGCTTTGATGTTCTTAAAACACAGAGGCCATAATCCTTTACAACATATTATCAAGCGGTGGATAAAAGCAATAAATAGTGTAGTTCACGTGGGCAAAATGACTAAGTGAAAAAAAAATGCACTCCTATAGAGTTGACCAAGTCATTTACTTCCAATAAAAAACACCCATCAATACCACGCTTGGTCTTGAGCTGGATGTGCTTATATTTTAATAACCACACAATTTTGGTAATAAAGCTCCATTGGTTAAAATTAAAAATACAATACAAAGTAGAAAACCCATCTGCATCTTGTCAGTATGCAGAGCAATGGAGCTGCGTGTTTGTGACTGTAAAGTAAGGCAATTTCCTTTTCCTTTTCCAGTTTCATCAGGCAGCTCGGTTGGCGTCTGTGTGAGCCGATGACCAATGACCACAGCAGTAAGGAGGTCACAAGTCAAAAAATATCTTTTGGATGTACCATATAGTGTACAGTATGTCATGACATGCACTTAGCTGGTGGATGAACCCTTTGGGAATCAAGTTTCTCGAAAGCAAGTGCTAACAGATATCATGTCAGAGTGCGGCTATCTCTGCCTTCTGACAAACTTCTCAAGCTCGCTTCACAGGAGTCTTGCGAACCACCTCTCCAATTAGAAAACTTTTTACTGCTTCTAAATATTCTTTATAATGAGGTAATGCTTTCTGCTTCTGACAGAAGGGGAATTTGATACTACTAAATAAACATGTTGAGTTTTTTTCCCAGTGGTTATTGTAATGGTCTGATGCAAAATATGGTGTATTCATTCAAAATGCTTTGCACATTGTTTTCAACATCTCTGTCGTACAATGTGTAAGGTAAGTAGATTAGTCTGTAAACATGCTTCGTGTCAAGTGAGCCAGTGTTCTCGATCCTGGATAAAAACCCAATTTCACACGGCTACGACTGATTTCATCAAACACGTGTTATCCAGAATGCTCGCCTGGTCTCGTCATGGCGACTGCGATGTGCCCATCTAATTACTACTGGCTGCCAGCTGGGCATTGTCAAGGCGCCGGCCTTTTACCTTGTGTTTCATGTGCCAGTTAGCTACCCCAATTAATCTGGTGAATAAAAAAAAAAAAACACACACACAAAAAACACTGGAGACTGTTTTGGGTGAGTCCAAATGACTATTTTCTTCAGCATTATACACATTACTCTTAATGAATGCAAGCTGCTGTCTTTCTGACCATTTTAGTCGGATGAATGCGTGTTTTTCGCCAATGGAGATCATGATTATATGCTGGCAAGACGTGAAGGTTGATTTCATTTATGCATGCACTTCTCATAAAAATCCAACTCTGTTTCGGCATCTTTGAAGAGCCGATGCGCTCCATCCGCAACCACGTTATTCTGAGTGTGTGTCTTCGCCCCTTCGTTTTATGCTGCAGTTCATATTGTCAAGAGAGAAGTAACTGAGAGTCCAAACAAGCTGTGCACAAGAAGTGTGCTTCAGGTAACAACCAGAATTTTGAGCTGTAAAATGACAAGAGATTGAGCTGATAGAGCAGTTATTGGGGTATTTAATTGTATGCATTTACACTGTATAGTACCAAAAATACCTTCAGGCCTTTTGGACTGCTCTCTGCATGTGTAAAATTGCAAGATTGGATTAATTGCCAGTACATTTTTTTGGACCAATCTTGTTAAACCCCCACACCTTTCTTTTTGTATGTCAATGATGAAGCCAATTTTGCTGATGGGTTAGTGTCTAGAGAACTGACCACATGTGGGCCACAAAGACGGATCAAAGCATTTTGTGGCGAGCTCTGTTGCTTCTTAGCTTTCACAAGTCCCCTTTTTTATGCTATTTTCAGCAAATGTGGTCTTTGTGCGTGAGTCGAACACTGACGCTGATCAAATATTTATTTTACAGTATTGCTTTTTCAAAGCATTTGTTCTTGCTCTGAACTCATTTATTATTGAACCAACTGAAGACATTCACAAGTCATCTGAAATCAGATTTGCCCATCTTGTAACTTATCTTATGTGGAACCATGACGTGTCTTGTACTTTTGTGAGCAAATATACTTGTCAATCATGTCAACTTCTTAACAGCTACATCTATCTGTAAAACACACCTCAAACAAAAAGTGCCCCTCGTTGATTGATGTTAATGACGTCTATCTCTCCATCTTCAGCAATTCCAGTTGTCTCACACCCTCTAACTTCTGTAGATTGGCCTGATTTTATTTTATTTTTTTGGCCTCTGATAAAGAGATAGGTGAAATAAAACTCCACTCCATGACCTTTCACTTTCTTTACTCTTTTCACATCTGAGAGAGTTTCTGCTCGTTTCCTCAGCTGTTCCTCGGTTTCTGGCCTTGCGATAAGCTGATCCAGCAGCCTCATTCCCTTTACTCTCTGACCTCTCGGCTCCAAGTGTAATTACCTTTAGTTTAATGTACCGCTGTCTCTCAAGGAGATGATGTCTCATTGCAGCTTGGGAAAGACTCCCTAAGACCATCACACAAAAAAAGCTTTTCAAGAATATATTTACATTGGCGGTAAAGATAGTAGCCATCTGGGAAGGAAATAAAATCTGTATAACTCAACGCCACAAAATTCTGGTTTTCATTTCCACTTGGGGATACAGTAACTTTATGCTTTCCATCATGCATCTTTAACAACACTTATGGTGCTGCTAAGCAGATTCCTGCTTAATGCAGATGTCAGAATTATTGTCCATATTGTTGTAATCAAAAACATAAATGTCACCAATAATACTTGTTTTCTGTTCATAGAACCTTTGCCAAGCTATATCCATTCCAGCCTGAACCAAATATGCTTTAATCTGAAAACAAATGGAAGTGGCAATATTCAGGAAAGTACCATACATTCGAGCAGCACTAGTTGAAAGCGGTGTTGTCTAAAATAAATCTCTTATGATTGTCACTGGTCCTGTGGTTCAGAAAGTGAATGAATGAATGAAAGTACACTTGTTAATAATTAAAAAGGAACATCTTCGTACATCTTAATGTTGTAAACCACAATTATCAAATCCAAGGCCCATGGGACAGATCTGGCCCGCCACATCATTTTATGTGGCCCACAAAAGCGTATCAAGCAAGGTGACTTTCATGTTGCTTGCTAAAATCTGCATCAAAATGTCAAATATAATACAGTAAATAATAACAATTAGATATTGCAAGAATTTTCTTGTTACTTATTAGAGTAACAAACAATAGTTTTGTTAAGGTTTGGCATGGTTGGGGACCCAAATGCAGGGAAGAATAGCGTTGAGGTGAAGTCCAAAAAAGGTTTTCTTTTAATAAAACAAAAACGAGGAGGTGAACATTGTACTGGCCGAAAAAACACAAAAACAACAAGTTCCAAAATACAAATGCTAAACACAGAGACGTGACGAGGAGACAGCATTACATCTACAGCAACAACAAAAATGACAGCAACAATGGCCCAACCCGGACTTGTTGACATGACAAGTTGAACAAACCATTAATCCTGACTTCTGATTTCAAAACTAGTTATCCACCAATTTGTTGTGTATGAGGAGATGATTAAACGTTTAGATGGTTTCACAGTCATAAAGGCCCTCCAAGGGAAACCATAATTACAATGTAGCCCGTGACAAAAATGAGTTTGACACCCCTCTTCACAGTTTGCCAATTCATGCTATTGGTGTTTTTAAGCAGTAGAGACACTGGTGCTATTGTGGTATGAGCTGCTGCCTTTCACACAGATGGCACATATTCAATTAACTTTCATTGCTCTAATACATAGTATTCACATGTCGTCACCGACCTCCACCTATTGACCCGGCAGCCATTTGGTACGTGGGTCAAACTATATTGTGGCAAACAATTGCGCCCAGCAAGGAGTGCTCGTGTTGCTTACTAAAAGTTACTTTGATTCATCCATTTTGTTCATTCATTCCGGATTTTCACGAATTACTTCACAATAGTCAGGTTTGCATCCAATTGTTTTGAATTTTTTAAGTGAATTTATTGAAAATGCGCAAAACGGACATGTGACTTACGCCCGTTTCCATTTGTTCTTCTCTTGCGAATATTGAGAAGGGACTCCACTGCTGTAGGTGGCGGTATACACCATAGAGATGTGATCCACCAGTAATTTAAAAGAAGTAGAAGACCAGGAAGCGACTGCGCCGTGCGATGGCGTTGTATGAGTTTGCTTTTGTAACCCTTGATAAACCGTAGCGTTTCTTTGCGGTTTTCCATCTAAAATAGCATTAATATTCGCTTCTTTAATAAATTCCAAAAATATTTCTTTTTCGTCGTGCCACCAAACATCCCTTACTTTATCGTCCGCCATTCCTTTGTCACTACAAACGTACGTGTGAAATAATATCCGGTCAAAACGTGCGACGTATATCCGTTCTTGTCAGCGATTATTCGCAAAACCTGTTTTTATCGCCAAAATTCGCATTTTCCTTTTTTCGATCCGCTTCCAAATCCACCCCCTCCTAAGCGTAAGCGAATTTTTCGAAATTCTAGTGTTTCCATTCAGTTTTATATTTGCACTTCTTGAAAATTCGAATAAAAATGGGTGGATGGAAACCCAACTAATGGTGCACACGTGTGCCGTTCGAGAGGGGAAAAATAGGGCGAACAAAGATGTGAAACAAAACTTCTATTCAGCATTACAGGTCCACGGAATGTTGAATGGGAACGGACAAATAAGTGTCTGGAATGGCAAAGATAAATCAAAAGGATTTCCAACCGACGAAGTCTACCAAAGTGTGTTCTGACCATTTTGATTAAGGTAAGTGTCATTATAAGATGGTAAAAGCACTTTTACTATAATTTGATCATGATATATATGTGAGCCGCTAGCCGTGGCTAGCTCTGGCTAAAAACAGATCTGGTGGTCAAGATGTTTCATTGACATCCATGTTTTCCATAAACAATTTCGAATGTGTACTCATCAGACCACAGCACACTTTTCCACTTTGTGTCAGTCCATCTCAGATGAGCTTGGGCCCTAAAAAAAGCAAGTAGTATTTTGGGTGCTTTCCCTTTGCATGTTTAGCGTTTCAACTTACTTTTGTAGATGTAGCAACAAACTTAACTGACAGTGTTATTCTGAAGTTTTCATGAGCCAGCACGTGGCAATATCCTTTACACAATGATGATGATGATTTTAATAAGTAACATAGGCTACTAGCATTCGACTTGGTTTTCGACTTTGCCCCTTACATGCACAGATTTTTCCAGATTCTCAGAATCATTTGATATTATGCATCATAGATGAAGAAATCCATAAATACCTTGCAATTGTATGTTGAGAAACTTTGTTCTTAACGTCTTTGACTATTTGCTCACGCAGTTTGCTTGTGAATAACTGAGCCTTTGGGAGATGCTTCTTTTATATTCAACCATGACACTCACCTGTTTCTGATTAACCTGTTCACCTTTGGAATGTTCCAAACAGGTGTTTTTTTTTTACACCCCCCCCCCCCTTTTCCTCCAGTATTTTTAGTATTTAGTTTTTTGTTAGCCCTGTCCCAGATTTTCTGGAATGTGTTGCAGTCATCAAATTATGTGAGAGAATAACAGCAACAAAAAACAATAACGTCCATCGTTTTGAACATTAAATATTCTGCCTTTGTAGTATATTCAACTGAAAATAGGTTGAAAGGGTTTTATTTAGATTTTACACATTGTTCCAACTTCCCTGGAAAGGAATTTTGTATAGGTACAATAAAGTCACCATATTATTGTGATTTTGCATATTGTTAACTAGCGCATATGCCTTCTAATGTTATGTACAGATAATTAATACCCCTTTCGTAGTACTATCATTACTGACCATAAATCTCCTCGAAGGCTGAATAAAGCACAGTGACAGAAAGCTGGTGCAGATTCAGAAAAATTACTTCATCATTTCCCCCCACGTCTCATTTGAAAAATATAAACTTCATCCAAGTCATCAAGAGCAAATACATCATATTTGGAAAACAAAAGTTTCTTTTAAACGGGCAGTGACCATAGATAGACAGATTGATGGATGCATAAGTAGTCCATCATTGATGTTCCCAAGTAAAAAAATAAATAAATAAATAAAAGTTGATCCTGTCTGGCTTCTTGACTGCCCCTGAGTCAAGGTGGTGACGGGAAGGAGCGTGAATGATAGATGAAGATGCATGACTGCAGACAGACCATCAGATTAGTGGTTTGTTGTATCTCATGTTGTAGTGTAATCAATCCCGTTCATCCTCTGCTTGTCGGTTTGATCTGCTATCTCGCAATGTCTCGTCCCAATGATGGCCAGACACTATAAGAGCCTGCAATCATACGGCCGCACAATTATATAATTGCTTTTCATCTAAGCCGAACAGAAACTATTTTCACCATTGCGGTAATAGAAACCAGCTTTCAAGTTCTGCCGGTTTATCACACATCTTTTGCTGATTATTCTTCTCTTTTCCTTGTAAATGAGATATGATACCCCAAGGATCCTCTATACTCTTGCCAGTGGCCAACGTTACACCGTTTTTTTTGTGAGCTGCATATATTAGTACACATCATTTGAAAGGAAAAAAATGTCATGTGTATGTTAAAGGAATTTTGTAGCTGGGGAAGTAAGTGGGAAACAGCCCCTGCCAACAACTTTATATAAACACATCCACAATTCCGTATTGCAGTAATGACTCAGCACAGCAATCACCCAGATAAACACAAATTAATTAAAACCTGACTGAGAAGCTTAAGTCACTTTCTCTTCCTTTTCCATGCAAGAGAAATAAACAAACCAATCAAAAAATGTCCCAATCACATTTCCCCTCATAAACTTTAGTACAGGGCAAAAGTCCAACTCTATTTTTGATTTAGATTTATTTTAAATACGACCACATGGATCGAGACGAAAGTGATGAAAAATGAGAAAAAGACGTGAAGTGTTAAACACTGTCGGTCTGCATTGTATGATGTAAAACGTGTGAATCATCAATACACTTCACACTGCGATAGATTTTTGGACTCTACAGTAAGACCTCTTTTAGCTCTGGACAGTTCCACGTCCGCTTAAAAATTTAAATATACAACGTAGTGTGTTGGCTTTAAAACACGGGAGTGAAACAAACAGCACCGTGGCACAAATTGAGAGAATTCAATCAGGCCTACAGGATGAATTTAAAGATGATAAATGTTTTTATTATTTTGAAGAAATTTGAGGTTGTTCTTATTGCTTTGGAAAATGATAGCTACTTAAATTAATTCACCATTTCCATATTTTTATCTGATCACAAGATGGAAAACAGTGGAGTAATAATGTTCAATGCTTTTGCAGTCATAGGGTAGCAGTGGAGAGAGGAGACTAGAAGCATTGCAGAATTTTCTCCATTTACAGTATAGACAATCTTTATTACAATTCAATAATTTCCTTTAACCGGGTAAGGGAATTGAGAACAGTTTTTTCACTTACAATACCAACCTGGATCCAACAAACCGACCTTTTAGTGCAACCTGTTCCAAGCAGAGCCAACAGATTCAACCAGCACCCCAAATCTTGTCACAGTGATGACAGAGAAGAGGATTAACCATTATCTGTGGATGTTTACATGCCTTGTCCACTCGACATATACTGTAATTGTTTGTGTGGTATTAGTTGAGGAAAATGTTATCTATTGTTGTGACTTTGAACACATTTTATTATCAATTTTTGAAAACTTTAGGTCATTCCTAAAGGTTCACATACTTTTCCTTGTAACTGTAGTTAAAAAAAAAAAAAATAATAAAAGGTTTTATTGCTCATAAGAAGAACAGAAATTGGAACACACAGTTGACATCAGAGATTGACATTATTTAGATTTAAATACTGTCTCGCCGGACTTTGTTGTGTTGATAGTGTGTCGAGGTTGAAGCAAAATCTGGTGTAGTTTCACTATATAAACTCTGCATGACTGACACGACAAAATAAACCTTGCAAAAAGCCAAGTTTCGAAAAAAAAGCTGCTGTCTTAACGATGTTAGGAATGTACCTGAAATTAGCAGCTGTTTTTTCAGACTTGGGGCGGTGCCTCAGAGTTAATTATCAGACTTGTAGCCTAGTGACTTCTACAGATGTACATCTGGCAGCTATGGCGTGCGAAAAAAAAAAAAAGAGAGAAGAAGGCACCATTGGGTTTTAATGGGAATAAATGGCTTACCTGAGCAACAGCAAACCGCATCCTGTTCAGCTCGCCCGAAGGTCCCCCGTCAATCTGAGCGCCTAAATGGGCCTTTCAGTGAGGAAAAGAATGTGTCAAGGTAAAGTGAAATGTTTATGTTATGGTTATGTTAAGGTGTGCTGAATTGGGAACAAGAATGTCAGGAGTCTGAGCGTCTGAGCTGCATCACGTGCACATAGATTATGATCTATTCTTTCCTGGCACAACTTTCACAGTGTTTGGGCAAAAAGTTAAGCTTAAATCATACCACCTACCCAAAGTATATTATTAGCATGAGTACCAATGTTAATTAATGCCATGTGGAAAGGAAGCTTAGTCATTGTGGTTTGGGAGTGCCATCCTAAGGTAGAAAACATCTTGCAGTAGTTTGTGGTGTGCGAGTGTGTGTGTGTGTGTGAGAGAGAGAGAGAGAGAGAGAGAGAGAGAGAGAGAGAGAGAGAGAGAGAGAGAGAGAGAGAGAGAGGAAGGTAGATCTGTTGTACACTTTGCGGGGGGAAAAGCAGGAAATCCCTGCAATCAATTCAACTCATGACTCAATCCTAAGTATTTGTTTCTCACTTTTTGAAAAAGAGGCCGAAAATCAGAAAAGGGCATTAAGTGTAATGAGCAAATCAAAAAATAGAACTTTGCTTATGTTGGCAGTTCAGTTTGCAGCTCATTTTTCTGCTGCAGCTGCAAAAGTTTCACATCAGGACAATTTTGAAATGTGGACTCGTCAGACCACAGCACACTTTGTGACTCTACGGACTCTCCCTCTGCAGAATATTCAAAAAAATTCTGTCTATGAAGCCAAGTCATGGTTAATTATTATTACAGAATCATATGAATTTCAAAGGAGTAACTTGATAACTATGGGGTATTGAATTAAAATGCACACGATTAAATCACAATGCAATACCCATATCTTTCCACTGATGTGTCTGCCTGGCTTAGAATCATGCTGTGATTATAACTTTTCAATAATTTACTTAATCATATATAATATTCACATGCCGTAAAAGTCAATTGATAAGAGCGGGTGGCCTCAAATGACGTACATCATGTAGTTTATTTAATTATGGGTGCAGCATTCTGTTTCCTCTAAGATAACGACTTAAGATTCAGCATACATGGATTCTAAATAGCATTCTTCCTGATTTAAACCATCTTGCATTTACTTCCCATATTATTAATGCATTAAACTTCCTAACCTTAAATTAAAGTCAGCTAATTTAATTAATACCAAAAGAGAGAGGCTTAAGTACACGTTCTTCACTTTCTATTCCCTTTAACTTCAAAATAAACAGAAGTCCACAAATGTTCCAATTGCATTTTCCACATAAATTGCAGTACTATACAAAAGTCTTAAGCCAACATTAGATTGTTATTGTAGCAATTCTATAATGACCATGTTTAAATAGAATGTAATTCAGCGGAGGGAAGACCTCGACCAAGAACGACCTGCCAACAAGAGGGAAACTTTTTTTGGGGAGCACTAAATTTTCTCGAATTCAAAGTAAAACTATACACTAGACACATTTGTGGGTGGTAAAGGTCGGACCAACTTGGAAAAAAATCTCAGATAGAAGGATAAAGTGTTTTTTAAAAAAAAAATGGCTTTAAGAACTGTGAAGTATATGGACAAAAGGGATAAACTGGTGTGGAACAGCTGTGGGCTGACAGACAGAGGGGTTGAAAAAAAGAGTATGTGAGCGAGTGAGCTTGGCAGGAGAGAGAGGGAGCTGGAGGACTGTGATGGAGGTCAGGGTGGCAGTTCCTCTTTCAAAGCTGAGATGACCGGGGATGCGTACTTACCAGTTGAAAATAATGGAAGCATAAAAGTACAGTACAACATTTGTGTTACAGTTTGTTTTTCAGTCAAGTTGCTGAAGGTTGTTTTGCAGTCAATATCATTAAATACTTCATTTTGACTCGATTTTAATTGTTTACGCTGCCTATTCATCGACCAGTGCAAATCTATTGGGTGGACGTTACACGATACAATAAGTGATTTTGCATTCATGCATTTGGGCTGTGAAGTAACTAGAGCACTGTGTGGACGAAACATCCTGCTGCAATCCATTTGTGATGAATGGTTCGAATTAACTTTTCAAACATAGGCCAGGATTTTCTGAACATTGGTACGTTTTTCTTTTACTTTGAAGATACTCGTGTGTCCCGATAAAACCTTTAGAAGAGGTAAACTTGAATCAGCACGTTTCTTATAATAAACTGCTATGGTATATGAAATTTAGATCTGACTTTTATTAACAACAAATGGGATTACTTTAAAGCCAAAGGGTCGCCAGATGTCTGGATTTAGGCCGGACAGTCCTACTTTTCAGTGACGAGTCCGGCGTCCTGCGCAACCCTAAGACAGATGCCGGTTTGTCCGCCTTTCAAAGAAAATGAGCCGTGGTTGATTTTATGTGACCCAACATCAGCCCCACCCCCGTTTGTCACAACAGGTCTGCGCATGGCAAACCACATGGCAAAACATGCCTCTAAAATCTAAAAGTCCCCCCCAAAATAAGTTTTCCTGGAAATTCACCAATATAAAAAAAAAACATAATTGATATCTCAGCTCCCGAAGCAGATAAAAACATAATTCCAAAAACATTTCAGAGCTTACACCTGTGGCGTTCACACAAACACAAGTTTATTATTATAAACCTGCAACAAACAAATGTCGCATCTGCGGGTACATAACTCCATATATATTTACCTTCAACACTGGAGCGCGGTCAAAATGTTGTCAAGCCCTCTAAATTTATGCATGTCAAAATGAAAAATCCCATTTGTTTTTGTAATAGCTGCAGTATTTGGTATGTTAGTAGCATGTAGTAGGGTTGATATGATCAATCCGTCTTTGTTCCGAAACAAGCTTGGCTTTTGAAGACTTGTAGTAACTGTGGCTTTTGAAAAAAAAGCCCACATCATCACAGTGCAATCACTCATAATTAATAGCCATGACAACAGACCACAGTGGTTGTATCCACCATGAAAGTGATCCTACCCTGCAACTGAAGGTTCAGCCTTCGTGCTTAACTTTCTGAATAATACAAATGAGTTTGGTGTTTGGTTTTTGATAAGCAGCCTCCTTCTTATCATGTTCCTTTCCTGGAAGACAGAGATATACATTGAGATGATGGATTGGAGTTCATTTAAGTTTAAGTGTGTTAAGTCATCCGGCTCCACTTTCACCTCATTAAGATTAACAGCAGCTTTCCCACCTTGGTGTGTGGATTCACATTTGTCAAAAATGTAAAACTCACACACCACTGTGACTGCTTTATCTGAGGAAGCTTGAACAATCAACAATCAACCACACAATATTTGTTCTACTCAAACATTTTGGTTTTGCTCATTTCAGCTACTTTGGGCATAAACACAAAGTGAATGAAACCTACATCTTGAAGCAGTGACGTGCCATGAAGAGGATCTCTTACGTGTAGTGATTGTTTGGGGAGCATCTGGGTCACTTGGTGCTAATCCATCTAAGAGTCATCTGTGCTTTTCTCCCACTCACCTTTGACCTTTTCAAGCTCTGTGGTCCCAAATTCATTGCTATTAGAGAGACGAGATGAAGCAGTGGGCCATTGTTGGAAAAGGGCGGGAAGGTTTTCCTTTGGGTCTTTGCTGCGGTTCAGAGTGTTCATAAACGTTTCCAAGCCTTGTGATCCTGCAGGGCTACCCCCCTCCTGCAAACACTGGAGGGTGAGCACGTTATTTGTTTTTGACTGACCACTAACAGTACAGGGGGTGATTCTTCCAAACTAATAGCTTCCAGAGGGGGCTGTCAAATACTGTGAGAACACAAATCAGTTTAGGCAATGTGAGAAACAAACTGTCACCAAGATGAGACCCTCCCTAAAATGTTCTCAAATTCTTCACTCTCTCTCTTCTTTCTAATAGGTTGAAGTTTGGTCTTGAAGGACATTGGCACTGGGAACCTGAACCCCTGTTAACCTCCCAAAAGGTGTACTAAAATGTTTTCACTGAGGGCTTTAGGGACGGAAATAATTGAGTGGAATGTATGGTTAGCAAAGCACCCAGGGGCTTTTAAATGAAGCCCCATTTTGACGCTGAGCCCAGGACGGTTGTTGGTATGAGATCCTGTTAAGAACCACATCAGGCAGTATTTTGGTATGACGAGATGGAGGTCACAGAGTGGCTTGCCATGGCTTTGCTTCAAATGGCTGACAACTCCAACTTACTGGCACCTTTCTGTTGTACAAGGGAGGGGTAGCACAGGAAGCAGGATTTGGGAAGTATTGGTAAGGAGCTGGGAGGAGAAAGGGGGGTTAAGGGTCCGAGCCATAGCACAACGTCTCCATTTAGTGAAGCCAAAAACAGCTGCTTCTAAATATTCCTCGCAGGAAGCCTTAGGGACTTTGCCCTACTTCAGTCGCTGCTGCTTTCCCCACGATCATCTTTGTGAATATTCAGAACTGTTTCTTAACAGGTTTAGAAACTATTTACCGTTATATACAGTGGTTCTAACCTTGCTGGAGGTATTGATCCCCACCAGTTTACTATGTGCATTCACCGAACCCTTATGTATTGTAAATTGTGTATATTTTTTCAAATTCAAGACATAAGTATTGGCAGAGGCCCCATATTTGAACCCTGTGGAACACCATATGTTCCGTTATACATGTGAATCCATATTGCACATATTCGTCCGACCACTTTCTTATTTTTGCTTGTCAGTCAGTTTGAAGGGATTACAATAATAAAGCAATCACAACAGTCACAAGTGCACCAAATTCCCTGCAAGACTGATAGGCCAAGCAATGTAGCGTGATCACCTGCTCGACGTGTCATCACCAATCATACGAGTTGGGTGTGTGTCTTGACCTTCGCTAAACCCCTGAGACTGACTCACCGAAACCCTGGGGTTCGATCGAACCCTGGGTTAAGAACCACTGCATTATAACGAGTCATCAACAAGTCTTTCCTGATGCCAAAATCTCAATGCAATCAAGACATCTTTCACATGGTCGTTGTAATACACTCTCTGGCTTGTTCATTTCCTATAACCGCCAACCTTTCTGTCACCACGAGGAAACTAAAATCCAAAGATCGGCCGCTAGTGAGCAAATAGACTGCGGACCACCCCAGTTCTCCTCAACTCGCCTCCCAAGCTCCAGTATCTTACACAAATAAACCAACACGGATTTAATGACGACAAGCTTCAGGATCTTTTTTGCTCTCTTTATCAAAGGATCAAATACTTTAAAAAGGGCTTATGAAAGTGGTGTGGTTTATTAGCAGATAAAAGTGCAGAGATGTGCTGATAGGATTTTCATCGTCATTAGGAAAACAAAATCTTGCTTGAGCCTGCTAATATGTTTAGACACTCCCTTAAAAGAGGCAAGACACACAAGTTAATAAATAATTCCTGACAACAACCACAGTGGTTTAGTTGAAGATTCGGTGGGATAAATTGAATGACAGCCACCCGTGCAGAAAAGAAATATGGACATTTTTATGATTAATTTCAGACTTTTCGTTTTGCTCCCATGAACCAGCTGTTTATTGTCGAGACCGGTTTACAGTCCAGCGAGGATTGAGGTCCTCTAACATAAACCGTGGTCTCTAATAAAGATGGATGCTTGTTTTTTTAAAGCTCAACGCTGATGATTTTCTTGTTGATTTTTACCTTTCCGCTGGGAATACATACAGCATATATTTCAGCAGATCTTTGAGAGGGAACACTCGCGGCGCAGCAAAGCGGAATCGTGGACCCTCTGTTTACAAACTGTTTACATAACTTAATCATCACCCTTGCTGATGGGACATGCAAAGTTTGTGCTGCTTAAGCCTGAGCTATGTTATTACTTCAGGCTTGAGCAGATGAAGGAAGATCTCCCGTCTTACTGGGAGAAAAAAACCCGGACTTATTTATTTCCAGTGCAATGTTAATTACAGCAGTACAACAATAAATGTATTATTCAGCATGGATTACATTTGCAATTCTCATTCACCAGGACTATAAAATGCAATCACTATCTTCAATTGCTGAATGTTGCAACCAATTTACTGAGGTGAAAGTTGAAATTGCAAATAAACTCAAGGTGTGTATTTCTCAATGTTAAGCAGATGTTGCTGAATGAGCTTCTGAATATTCATAAGCCCAATCGTTTCCCCTCAGTGGTGTTGGCCTATTACTTGCGGATGACAGATAAAATAACACTTGTGCCAAAGCAGATGTGGTGTAATGTTTTGAGTACCTTACATGCATTCATACGCATTTAGGCGATTTCCTTTCCCTGGTCTCACCAGCTACACCTCCTTGACTCAGGATGAGAGATGCTTGTGCATAACTGAGCTGCCCAAACCACATATCAATGCTGTAACTGCTTATTGATGTCAGATGCAATTAGCTTTGAAAGTGTGGGGGTGTCTGTGGGGGTGTGTGTGTGTGTGTGTGTGTGTGTGTGTGTGTAGGCCGGTGACAGAAGCAGAGCATGTAATCGAAGCAAAATGGAAGAGTGATTTACGCTGGTCAAGACGGCCTCAACCTATACAGGAAGTGGATACTGTTTTGAGGTCAGCAAGCCACAAGGCACCTACTAGACTTCCTTATGAAAGCCATATGAGTGGTTTAGTGTGAAGTGTGTATGCGCGTGTTGTGTTTCCGAGCGAGGGTCAAATAAATCTAATCACAGCCCACCACAATGGTGGCACTTAACGACGGTGTGAGCGCAGATACACTTACAGTACTTAGCTGGTGGTCCTCTATAGCAAATGAGCGGACAAATATGTGCCTTCATTTCATACATGCAGAAAAAAGGTGGCTTTTCTTGACTGTAAATTGAACAATGGCACTAGGGCTACACAATATGTCACATAAGCATCATCAATGCGATAATGCAATATGCACATTGCAAAGACATGCAATAAGTTTCATATTCAACTGAATGCTCTTATCTGACTTGGACCAATCAGATGCAATCTTAAACGTGCATCGCCGTCCAATAGGTGACAAGTATAGGGGCATTACAAACATTAAATAACCTAAAATATTGTGTACACATACATACAGGGTTGGAGAATTCAGGTCCAGAAAATAAAAACACAGCCACCGATTGGCTTAAGCCACAGGTGCTTCTGCTTGACTGGCAGGTACTGTAAATGAGCTCATCTCCACCTGTAGAAGCACCTGTGGCTAAAGCCAAACCGTTTTAGGGTTTTTACTTTCTGGACCTGGATTGTGGATCAGTGTTAGAGGGGTCATCTCACAACCTAGAGGTTTCCTTGAGCAAGATACTGAACCTCCAGTTGCTCCTGATGCTGCGCCATCAATAGGTGAATGAGTAGTTAAATATAAATTATTATTATTATTATTATTATTTTATTAATTAAAATTTAATGTACCTAAAAATATATATTTTTTAGGTACAAATAACACAATAATATCAATATCGATATTGCAATATTGAATACCTATACCACAATATCATGCTTACTTTTTATTTAATATTTATTATCCTTTGTCAACTATTGGATAGTGTCAGCAATACTGCAATGCCAATGTAAGACATTACAGGATTACAGTGCTGTAATAATAATAATAAAACATAATAATAAAAAATAAAATAAAAAAATAAATAATAATAATTATTATTATATTATTATATTGGGGGCGGGGTGGCTTCTGACAAAAAAAAGTCCAAATCAGGTGTCTAACAGTTTTTAAAAAATAGTCTATTTTACATAATCTATTTTCTTCTTTAATCTTCATCGTCAGAACTGAGAACTGAGTTGAAAAAATGATAATGAAAAGTGTCTTTACTTGAACCATTTGTGTCGTTAATGATTTGAAAATGATGAGCAATGGTATTGCCTTAAAACCTGATAAAAAAAAAAGTTAGCAAAAAATGATGATGACTAAATTTTTCCTCTTTAACCTTGCCTTTAATGTTCAATATTCTGTAACCAATTTGTGTTCTGGGTGGGAAAAGTTATAGTTTACACGTACCAAACAAAATGTTCTTTGATTGACTCCATATATTTGACATACAATAGAATTAGTATGAATGCTTTAATCTTAACATTCACAGAATATCAACCCTATGGCACTATTATTGAAGTCGATTTTTTCAAAGAGCAAATATGGTGAAGTGGAATTCACCTTTAAGGGATTATAAGTGTAATACACGATGGCAGGACGTTTGATTTTGACGTTTCATTACAGTAAAGTCTCTGCCGTCTGAGACCATTTGAGAGCTCATGCTGGTGTTGGGCGCACACGTCGTCAACAGCCAGTGGTGAGTTGTGATACTTTCCAGATTCTGCTCCACACACATACACACACAGGCGAAACCACAAACCCTTTTTTGTCACACGTGTACGCTAATTTTTACAGCCCACACAGACACACACCCATGTCCAATTGTGCCAGTGGTAGGCAAGTGTGGAGCAAATTTTCAAAACCCAGGTTTTTACTGATATGGTCCGAGGCGAGGCTGTGTTGTGTTCTATTTGTCATTTAGCATAATTCACAAGCAGAAGGCATCAAAAACTGCCTAAAAATTGTGAGGGCGAGCTCGCGCTTGCATTTGATGTTGGTAATGGAATTGAAGTGAGAAGCGAATTGGTTTTTAAATGAAGCATTACGAAACGAAACCAGGTTAGCTATGTGTTGAAGAAGTTTGAAATTTAAAAGTTTCTTCTTATTTCCAAAATAAAGCCATAAAAGAAAGTTCATTGATCCTGAAATCTTTGGTGCAATGGCTATTGGGTTCTGGCCTTCGCTAATCAAGTGTGTCTGCGAATAGCCAGGAGTTTGATCCTTACACAGGCATTCACAGAGTAAGCAGCGTGTGTGGGCCCGAGCCACACTTAAGACGGGCACACGCACACACACAGAAAGCGCTAGGCTGTAGCCACCAAGGCACCTTCCCACAGTAACTGCACAACATATGTCGCTGGCTTCATGACTGGTAGCTCAATCAAGAAGCTGTTAGATTCTTTTTTTCTTTTTCTTTTTTTTTTAGCTGTGTGAAGTCCCCCAACGAGCGAGCGTGACTGGCTTGTGAGCTGTATTTGTTGTAGTCATCATGCCACTCGCAGTTGGTGAGTGAGTTTGAGCCTCACTACTGTTAATGGCATTCTCATGCACACTAATCCCCTGTCAGACATCATACAACTGTTAACTATTAATTTCATTGCATTCATTACACTTACTGCACCAATTTAGGCGAAGATGGTTTTTCTCACCATTTATTTTTTTCATTTACATTTGTGGGCCACATCATTACACCTGAACTAAAAGTAGAAGGTATAGTGAGATTTTTTTTTTTTTGTTATTGACATTGTAGAGGAGCCATTGATTTAACAATAAGTTGAATTTTAGGTGCGGTCGTGTAAACTCCATCGTCACCAATAAAATAATCAAATATTATTAAAACGTGAAATGCTTTCAATTATTATTAGTTAATAATTATTATTATTTATTATTTAGCAAGGATGTTTGATAACACTTTTTTTTAGACCAATACTAGTGCGATTACTCAACTCGAGTAATCACGAGACTGATACCAAGTACCAATATCAATAATACTTTTAACACATAAAACTTCACCCCAAAAAACAATGACAGATATTTTTTTAAATAAAGACTTATATATCCCATTATAGCATCTTAGCGTCTTCCCTAAAATTGCATGAAATTGAAGGCAATGTTCTATTCTTCTCATTTCTAGTCCCTGATGGTAAAACCATAAGAGGGCTGCCGATACATATGGAGTACCAATACCTTGGCGTACGGCTGCGTATCGGCAGGGCAATTTCTGGCTTCATGGGTGTCCTAAGTAAGATGCTGTTTGGGGGCCCCTGGTTTGCCAAACTACAATTAAGCAAATAGACCGTCAGTGATTATTCCTATTTTTTAATGACATTAATATTGCAGCAATACAGAATATTACAATTAATCTGTTTTTATATTAACAATTGCGATGTACAGTGTCTCTTATAAAGCTTGTGACCAAATATAAATTTGTCACTTTTAAGCATGCAATAATTTTACATATTATACTAGTTGAACCTGGGGCTGGCCAAGGGAAGGTTAACA
Organism: Leptonotus elevatus; assembly: GCF_054856555.1. Taxonomy (NCBI): domain Eukaryota; kingdom Metazoa; phylum Chordata; class Actinopteri; order Syngnathiformes; family Syngnathidae; genus Leptonotus; species Leptonotus elevatus. The sequence continues at coordinate 9,717,817 of NC_141249.1, read as the reverse complement.
TCTATAAATAAATGCCCGAGGCTAGCGAGCTGGTTAGCAAAACAAATAAACAAACTTGCTAAAAATACAATAAAATAGAGTTTCGCCTCCAACTATCCATCACCAACAAGTGTCGTACCTTTCTCCTTTAACCGTTTTCTTCTTCTTCTTCCACTGAGATACATTTTTGATGCCATTACGGTGTCTGTTTTGTTTAGTACTCTCGCTAACCGGGAAAGGTAGATGGGTAGCTGTGGCACAAAAACACCAGCCATTGCTTATCATCACAGTTTATTTTATTTATATCCTATGTTTATTTTTTAATAATAAGGGGGATGTAATAAACAAATATTAGAGACAGATAAAGACAGGACATTTTAATCGTCCTCAGATAAGACTACAGAGCTAGGTAAAAACTATAGAGCTTGGGGGGCCCCTGGTGACTTGGGGGCCCTAGGCAGCTGACTACTTGGCCTATAGGAAGAAATGGCACCCATCACCATTATATAGTATTTCAGTATTTTGAACATCCGTAATTATATCCAGTACTGCACAAAGCACAATTACAGTCAATAGTTAAAAATAGCTTCATCCACAGGCCAACCAAGTCTTCCCAAAGCTCCTTATCAAGTGACTTGCTGTTTGACACATACATTATATTGTGTCGTCATAGTATAGTATAACCCATTGGAAAATACTTAAAGATCTAAAGTGCTAATATTCAACTGACCAAGTATACATACGGCTGGAAAGGAAACGGGGGTGTCTGATATAGACAACCAGGTTTATCTAAAATCGAATCCAAAACTATAACAGTTATAAGCATTTGCACTCACTCAGCAAAGATCCAGCGGGATTTTCGAGGTTATCTGAGACTTGAGTGTGTTTGCGAGGGAGGTAGGGAAGACACATGTTGGTAGTAAATGTGCCTTTTTATCTTAATGTATGTTGTTACTCATGGAGGATCAGACAGGATACTCGTTTGCATGCATGAATGAAAACACAGGAAGCACTCCCACATCAAAGTGCTGGTGTCTGTGGTTTATTGAATCTACCACAAAGCAATGTCACATTGTTTTATCTCAATATCAAACACAGTCAAGAAAGTATTACTGACTGAATGTTCTTTTATAGTCCCGGGTCATCATGTCACAATGAATGCACAGGCATCTCAAGGATCCACAACAATGAGTCGAGGACATGGTTGTATGTCCGCAACTATTTGGCATAATTTCCTTTCTAGTTGCTGCATGGACAAACATGCCAAGCGGAAGTTTCATGAGCGGGGCGCAAAAACCAACCTCAAAGGAGCCCGAGGCACCTGTTGCTTACTCTTGACATCATCAAGGTCGTGCCGAGGAGCTGTCAGTTGGCTTCTCTGGGGTACTGGAGGCTATGGTCCACTAAGTGTGACTAGCTGAAGATGTGGGGTTGACTAGGGCCTGCACTCCTGCCCATCTTTCATCTGCAAGCAGAGGGGGAAAAAAATATGTAAATTTCCCGAGTCCACTGGTCTCCATATGGACATGCTGCCTGATCCTTCATGTTGCGTTTTGACAGTTGTCACGGCCCAGCCTCATGTTGCCATGCCTTTGCACCTGTGACTGACCACACTGAACAGTTCCCTCTGCGCTCAATAAAACACGGGCATACCCAACCAAAACAATGCGGTCTGTGGCTGCTGGCCTGCGTTTTATCATTACTTGACTTTTTAATTCCAGCCAAACCCATTCTTACGACTTTTAGGACCGTGTGACAGTAATTAAAATCAACAGTAACGAATAACACTGGGGAACACCATTTTTTTTAGCTTGGTCTGACAGCTGGTTTGAACAAATTTTTGTTTTTCTCCATCACATCAAGTTTTTGAGCTGTATGATTCCCACTCTTCTAACTACATGCATTCCTACTACATTTCTTTTGCGTTACTTTGAATTTGAATATTGCTTTATATTGTCTTTTTTTCTTGTAAAAATGAATGAAATAAATTGATTGATTGATTGATATGCCAATTTTAGTTTTAATCAGCATAAAAACTAACAACATTTTTTTGTTCCTATGATTGGCAGGCTTGCAGATTTTTTTTCTGTTGTGGGTGGGGGGGGGGGGGGGGGTTACACTAGTTACACTCACTATTGGTTGAAATTACTTGACCTGAAAAATGGTCCATTCAGTAATATTTCAAGATTAACCACTTCTATCCCATATTTCATATTGTTAGTGTTTTTTTTCCCTTACTTACTTAATTTCCTTTCCCTTAAGAGATGGCTAAACTAAATGACACAATCTAAAAGGCTGGAGCAGATTAGTTTAGATAGACATAATTAAAGAGATCATTTTGTAAAAGTGAGGGGGTGGGGCGGATCACGCAAGGATCTTGTTGCAAAAAAAAAAAGGAGCCCTTTTTCGACACTACTTCACCAATTACTAACCACTAACTACTTGATTAACTTGTTTTATAGGATCTGCCGCTGTCCATATATTTATATTTAACACATTTACATTTTTTTCCACTCTGTGTGCAAATTTTTCAACATGTTGATAATGTTTGTTTTTTTCCTTGTCTTTGTTCTATTGCATGGGGGGGGGGGGGGGTGTATCCTACATACTTAAAAAAAAAAACTCTTATAGCTTCATGTTACCCATCAGGTTTCCAACCTACTTCACTATGATTCACTGTCTGCTTGTCTCTGCTGTTTTGCTGCCAGAGCTTTATGTACTCTCTGGAGGATACCAGTGACATTTCCAGTCTCATTTTACCTCCACCCATTGAGCATCTTTCGCTTTCCAGCTGTACGTGCTTGTCTTCAGTTGAGCGGGGGACTCCCAAAACCTATTTGTGTCCTGGGAAAAGACTCTGGGATAGAGAAACTTTTGGGAATGTTTATGCTACATTTGTGAGACAGAGTGATCTGTACAGTGGAATGTTGTCTCACCATGAGCATCTCGAAGTTTCTGTAAATCAAGCTGGCAACCTGTCTACGGAAACACCAATTCTATTTTGTACAATATGAAGAGAAGTTCTGCGAGATTAACTAATAATGCTGCAATTTCTTCACTGTAGAACATATCGTGAAGTTTAAGTAAAGTAAAGTAAGCAGCAACTGCACCAAATACTTATTTAAACCAATAAGAACAGAGAACAATAAGCCATACCAACTATCTGACAGGCCTTTCAGGTGAGCTTTCTTGGTTCGCTCCAGACACTCGCAGTACAAGCAGGTACTCTACTGTATATTCACGCTCATCAGCAATTTCCTTTTCTTTCTTTCTTCCTTTTTTTTCATTGATGTGTTTTGTGCTCAATCTGCAGTCCTCTTCTTAACAACCTTTTCCCCTCCCACATCAAGCAGAAGTGCGGAGGGAACAAAAAATGCGGCAGACAAGAGGAAAATCCAATGAAACAGACAGTAATTATGATCAAAATGTGCTTAAGAACACACTGGTGTACAACAAAAACAGCAGGGTGCATGAGAGGGGTTTAAAGGTTCTTTATATTTAAAGAAAGGCTCCACTTAAAATGTGGGCAAAGTAGGAATTTTCTGTCAACACACTCAGGAGGAAAGGAACAAGGACACAAAACGAAGATTAACGTGAAGTAAAATTGCAGTATCGGAATAATATGCAATTGATACACTTCATATATCGTCATACTATATGTCATCTTGCAGGCGTGACATAAAACTTATCCATGAGTTTGGCTGGCAGTCACTGCCCAACTTGGCCCCAATTTATGGAGACCGTAAATTATTCTAACCCACACCTAAATGTCATAGTTTTTTTGCTCTGCCACCCTTGCACTAAATTTCAAGGACATTGGTTGAGTAAATTTTGCGTCATCGGGCAAACAAATGAATCCATCCATTCAATTTCCATAGCGCTTGACCTCATTTGTGTCACAGGTGAGCTGGACCCTACGCTCTCAGATGACTTTGGGCGAGAGACCACCAGCCAATGGCAGAGTAGATTCTGTAGAAACAAACATTCATACCTATGGACAATTTAGTCTTTAATGAATGCAGTACATCTCAACTATGAGGTAGACCTGCTAACCACTACTTCACAGTACTGCACTGTTAAGAAATTAACAAACAAACAAACAAAAAAAAGTGATACAATTTGCCTTCACGCTTTTATGTTAGGCTGGTATTATGTTAAACACACATGTATCATGAATATGTGGAGTAGTGTTTTAAATACACACAAAATATTATTGGATCCGGGTTATGGCACCAACTGAACACTTCTATGTGATTGGTTTTTCTAAAGCTTGCAAAATTTGATTATTAATAACTACCATAAGACTGCATATTCTCAGTTGTACTATGTAAATGATGCCAGAAAAATCAAATACAGAGCTTTTCAAGTCAAGTCATCTTTATTTATATAGCTCAGTGGAAGAAGGTCTAATCTATCCAATATGCTTTCTTCTCCTATACTGTCATGGCCGCTCCACCCTAGCCCATCTGACAATGAGTGACTCCACTTTTTTAACTGGTTTCAACCGGTAAGTGTTCAATGGTGCAGATAGATTGGAAGATGCAGAGCCACACAACAGCCGGGATCAAGTCACCTAACTACTTATGTGTCAAAGAAGCCTATTCTAACAATAGAGTAGTCACTACTTGGAGTAGACCTCTGAAGTCCAACTTCATTTTTTTAAATAATCAACACTTGTTGAGTTCATACTTCCATCAGTTTGGGGAAGGCCTTTTTTTGTTCCAGCATGGCACCAGGGAAGCAATCAAGGCAATTTCTCATTTAAAAACAAACAAAAAAAACTCCAGTCTTGTAGAAAGTCCTCCCAGAATCATTTTCCATGTTGTTGATACACAACTCCATACTTCTTATACATCTTTGTCTTGACTCATGAAGGTTCCATGGCGAGACGTCTCAATATTTAAAGTCAAAGTTTCAACTAATCCTTCTCATGTGGAAAGGAATCTTTCAATCCAAAGAAAGCCTCGCCCCGATATCTCATTAAAATTGTACCAAATAAAACAAGGCACATGTAGCGGCCCAACAAAATTACCTCTCGAGTTTCATCTGCCCGCCGGTGGCCTTCAGCAGTGCTGCGGCGCGAACGTGAGGAGATGGTGAAAATGTGAGCCACCCTCGCACAAACAGTCCACATGAGACGAAGGGTTAATCCTGTTTCAAACAAGTTGGGTTTAACCCTCGTCAACCTTACCACCAAGGCTGCAAACACTGCCACACAAAACGATATGAAGATACACACACACAAACACACGTGTATTCGTGAGCACCCTATAAACGCGCCCATGCTTGACGCACACACACACACACGCACACAAATATTTGACCAAGAGTCTATCATCTGTTTTGTGTTCCCAACATTTAAGCAGCTGTGTCTGTGGTCAGGCAGCAGTGTTGACAGCTGAAGGCCTGTTGCGCCATAAAGCTCTACCTCTAGACTTTCACAGTTTAATGATATCTATAACTAATTTGCTTGAGAATACACACAAACACACACACCCCCACACACACAGCAGGTGACATGCAGAGCACCTCGCAGGGTTGCTGATGCACATAACTGTGGTCACCTGGCCTTTCTCATATAGCCAACGCTCCTCTCTTTAATTCCGTCTGCTCATAACCTCCTAATGGATTGTGTGGCCACTCCAAATAAAAGCAGGCTTTGTTGGGCTGTGTCAGTGAGGGAACCCATAACTCTCCGAACCTTTCATTCTCACACATATTTCTGCTAAATTTCAAACATGTCAAGAGGTCTTCTCTTATAACATTATGGAATATTGAGTTTCACAATTCCATTGGTCCCGCTCGATCCAGCACATGAATGAAAAGTGTCCTTGAATGCGCTGACCTTGCATAATTCTGACCAAATGTTGGAATGGCAGAAGTTCAATCAGAAAGCTGAAGTGGGGATTCTGCAAACTGAACGACACCTTTTTCATGTTTTCCACTTCCATTTGATTCATGCTGGTTCAGATCCACCCATTAGGCACTTAAAAGCACTCTCACTTAACCTTGGATGACTCAAAATAAGAATTTGTATTTGGTGCTAAATGAAGCAAACATACACATGAAGAGTTAACTACGGAGCACAATCTGTGAAAAATTGTTGCGTATGTATTTCGAAGAGTTGTTATGTATCTTGAGTTTCAAAGTCTAATTATTTCTTCTGTATCAAACCACTAGTTAAAAATGAGACATCAACATCGTGATTTTATTTTCTACCGTCCTTTTAGTTGTGGGTGTTCTTAGTGATGATGTAAAAGCTCATTATAAAAAAACAAATCAGTTAATAGCCTCTTTAAGGCGTCTAATTTAAAAGACAAAAAAAAAAAGAGCTTTCAACTCAACAGCGTGCTCCCAGGTGGCCTGACTGCATAGATAATTTAAAAAGGGTGTCACATTAGCTTAAATGGGAACCTTTCTATCATCCAGTCATTGTTTGCAAACCATTGTTGCACAATGACAAAAGTCCAATTTTTCCCCTCTTCTCTTTGTGTGCCTGACTGTTTCAGCTCCGCCAAAGTAATAGAATGTTATTTTAAAGCATACATTCATCAGTCTGTATTGTCTCTGCAAGATAGTGGCAAAATTCAACAGGCAGAGACCAGACTCGTTACAGTTTATCTCCTTGTTGTGGCAAAACTGAAATAGAAAGCACTTTGCCCCAAATACGGGGACAGTACCCCAAAACTGGAATTAATGGTAGTGACATTTAAAACACAATTCATGACTCTTTCCAGTGTTTGTAAGTACTTTGAGTGCATAAGTATGTCAGAAAAGTTCCGGTGTCACAAAATATCTTTCTATCTTCTCAAAATGTAGCATAGCGTAGATGCTTTTTTTTTTTATATAAGGCTTCCATCCTTCCACACTACCACAAATCTCAGTCATCTGAAAAGGAGACAAATTGCTGTAAAACAGGGGTGGCCAAGTGTCCTCGAGAGCCACTATCCAGCCTATTCTCTCCACTAACACACCTGATTCATGATCAGGATCATTATCAGGCTTCTGCGAAGCTTGCTGATGAGCTAATTATTAGATTAATCTGCGCTGAAGGAGGGAGACATGGAAAACAGGCTGGATAGTGGATTTCGAGGATCGAACTTGGCCACCCCTGCTGTAAAATGTAATAAAAAGCCAGTACTTGCCAGACGCATTGCTGACATATCTGATGTATATCCACATACGAAAGAAGCCCAGGTCAAAAATCAGAATTGCACCGTTCACACTGCATGAAAAAATCAGAGACTTTTGAAAAAATCGGAATTGGGCTGCAGTGTGAACGCAGCCTAAGACAGGATCTCGCGAAACTTCCACCACCACGACAATTGGGCTGGCCATTTTGAGAGACACTATATTTATATGTATTTTTAATATAGTGAGCTGAATATAATTAACCTATGCTCACCCAGATACAGTTGGCGAAATAAGATGTGAAGTCTCCCTTACAGAAACTTAGTTTAACAGACTAATTAGAACAGTGTTGTGGTGAAGTGTGAAGGAGTTCCCATTCGGGTTGCAGATCGGTCGTCTGCGTGCACATTCAGAATGCTCATTTGTGGTGAGCCATGACAGCGTGAGACCGGAGTCTGTGAGCGGAAGAGGATGAGCACACGGGGATGGGAGCAGAAGTGCAACTTAAAAAGGAGGGAAAGTAATTGAAAAGTGGAAATAATCAAAGCAGGCAAGGGAATACGGGATTGGGAAGTGAGAAGAGAGAGACGGTGCAGGGGTTTTGTATTCATCTAACATCTTTTCACAGGTTTGTCTGTCATGTGGTTTGATTTTCACAAATAAACCTCTAAGATTCTGCTCGAGGCAAATAACTGTCTGCTGAAGCATCTGCCAAGGTGCAATCACTTTATGCAGCGAATTAAACACGACCAATAAAGTGCCAAAAAGTAATTACAAGATAACATTTCAGCATGATAATGAATGAGGCTTCGTCTGTTTGTGGTCCTGTTATGATTACATGTATCATTCATTCATTATCAGTAATCAGCAACAGAGTGTGTAACAGAGTGTGCCACACCCCACTGGATGCTGCAGCTGATGCCGTGATACTTAATTAATGAGAAGAGACAGTTGCCTTAAATGACAAATAAACAAGCTCAAAGCATAAAACGGTTTGATTTATGCCACATGTTTCATCGCCCGTAAGAGGAAAATGACTGCAGCAAACATATAAATATGTCATACTTTAATAGATGGCTAGATTTATATGTCTTCATGTCAAGTGGCTGCGGTTTACAGCTGTAAAGGAGTTTCAGATGATACTTGTAATAAATCATTTCATATCTTTATTAATTTTGTTAAATTGCATTACTCGGCAATATTTTCTAAGTTTTACAACGGTTTCTCTTGTTAAAGTACAGAGTATGCAAACAATTTGAGAATATTCACTCAATAATGGAATATTGGGGGAAAAAACTACAATGATTGACCAAATACTAGTACTAACACAATATGAGAGGTGCCATATTTGGTCCACCAGTTATTATAGAGTGAAAAGATGATCTTGTGTCACTGACTGAGTATGCTGAGAATTTGTTGTCTTCTGGAAGTTACTCTTAGCGTAATATTGCAAAGCATTTAAAATAAAAGGACCGATGATCGTTTGCTCAGAATTTTTCAGTTGGTGCTGTGACCCGGATCCAATAAGAGTTTGTGTATGTTTAAAAGACTGCTCCACACATTCTGGGTATATCTAAGGGAAGGCAAGAAATGGTTTGATAATTATTTTTAAAATGTGTTTGTTAATTTGATAGCAGGAAAGCACAGTGTGGTAGCTTGATTCAAAGGATTTTCTAGCTTATTAATGCTTAAATCATTTTAAAGTAGGCTTTCCACCGATCGGATTGGCTGGATCGGGATTGGCCAATAGTTTGCAATGTATCAAAATCGGTGATCAAAATAAGATATTACATGTTTCATTGAGTGCTTATCAGCATTTTTGAAGAGTTTTTTTGCGGGTTTATTGTTTTTTCACTCATTTCGATCGCCATCTATCATAAGTGGGTTGTCGCTAGTGATGGCAAAATGAAGCTTCATGAAGCACTTGTAATATTTTTTGACTCCCCTAGATGGTGCTCTTGATTTAAATATAAAGGCTAGTGCAAAGGAAATTGATTACATTTCCACTGCATCTTTCAACCAAGAGTGGCATCTAGAGGAGTCAAAAAATATTACAAGTGCTTCATGAAGCTTCATTTTGCCATCACTAGTTGTCGCTATTCGTGGGTTGGGCCAGCCTCTATACCCCGCAAATGGTGGGAGTCGTCTGTGGAGTAAATATAAAAGTTGTTTAAATAGACATATTAGTCGGTGATCGTTTTTTTCAAACTCACTGATCAGTGATCGGTCCAAAAGTCCTGATTGTGTCAAACTTCTCCCTTTCTGATCCCTGTTTCAGGTTGAAGCTGTTCAATGATTTAATATCTAGTTTTGATTTGTATATACACTGTTTGATGCGTGAACGTTAATGATATGATTATTGGAGGGGAAAAAAGCTAACGATGATGATCTGTTTTCAGAATTTCAAGACACGTCCTGCTAAATGTGCAGTTTAGTTGAAACGGATCCTGTCTGCTTTGGGCTATTTAATCAGCACTAATCATGTTGAGTCATGGTTTAGTTATATTTGTTGGGAATATAGTCAAAAACATGTAGTCATCATTAGACAGTCTTTGTTAAGTTCATTCTTTCCATTTACCTTGTAGCACATAGCTTTTCTCTCTCTCACTCTTTAAAAAAATAAAATAAATAAATATAGTATTAGAGGTTCTGGGTTGGTCTTGCTGTGCTGGGCATTCATTATGGCAAGCCAGGTGGGAGGAAATTATGAGCAACTTTCCTTTGGTTTAGTGTTTTTATTTCCATTAAGTGTACGTAAAGTCTGTCACTGTGTCTGTGTGACTGATTTGGGCATCATAAAGTGGTCAAATGTTTCACTCCTATTACAGTTGCTTGAATTGAGTGTGTTTTCTTTTCAAGCACAGCATGGCCATAAAAGCAGAGTAATTTCCTTCTTCTAATAAAAGATTGAATAAATAAATGAATGACACATGGGGATTTCTGCATAAATGATCATTTTCAAATCACAAACAAATTGCAATAATCAAATTACACATGTGCCTGTGTAAGCAGAAACATCAGCAGCAATAATACACGGAAATATGCTTTTGTTGCTTTTTGGACTTGAACAAAATGATGTCCTATATGTGTTACTATAAGTAGCAAAATCATCAAAACAGTGGCCTATTATTCTTTTCCAGAGCTCTATTATTTTTATTTTTAATTGCAATATTGTTCGTATCACAGCTAGAAGTACATAAAATAAGAATACAAATAAATCCCCTTCTATAAAAATGCCAAATCCACTATTTTAGTATGTTAATATATTATTTCAAGAAAATCATTTGGCCTAAATCTTTGTATTTCTCCAGATTATTTGTTTCATTAATTTCTTTCATTGCTAGTGACTCATGACAAGCCAGTATATGATCATTGTCTCATCAAGGCGACTTTACACAGCTCCGATTGTGTAGCCAAAAGAAACTATTTCAGGATTTTCTGAGGATGTGATTGACCCGAGCACATGGTTGGTGTATGTTGGAGACCTTTACTTCCGGGCGGAACCTGCACTCATGAGAAACGTTTGGAAATTAGAAACTTTCAGGTTGAAGCAAAACATATATTGGACAAAACAGCCGGGACCAAAAATAACTTAAATATGACGACGGTTGGTAGTGGATAGTTTGAGCAAACAAACACATACACTGTTGCTAAAAGTTATTCCCAGATTATTTTGAGATGAGCTTTCTAGTGATGGCAAAATGAAGCTTCATGAAGCACTTGTAATATTTTTTGACTCCCCTAGATGGTGCTCTTGATTTAAATATAAAGGCTAGTGCAAAGGAAATTGATTACATTTCCACTGCATCTTTCAACCAAGAGTGGCCTCTAGAGGAGTCAAAATATATTACAAGTGCTTCATGAAGCTTCATTTTGCTATCACTAGAGCTTTCCAAGAACAAGAACCTCCAACATTAACCTAGTTTGGATTTTGGGATTTAGTTGTGCATATTCATGAAATAACCTTGACAATCACACCATGCTGTTTGTGCATCAACAACAAATAATAAAGTATAGTACGCCAAGAGTTTGAGTGTGAGTTCCATTTTTTCACGATTGCCCAGTTCAGTTAAAAAAATGAACGCTAGCTAAATGCTAACACGCGCCATAAATAGGCAATGATATGGATGTTCGATACCGCTTTAATTTTCAGACCGATACCAATGAGTACTCAACTCTTGAATAGTCACAGATACCGATATCAAATACTGATACCACTCCTACTTTTGATACATGAAATTTCCTAACCTTGCCAGTAAACTGAATTCTCGCGGTATTTGTTCACAAACACTATGAGAATGCATTTTGTACTGCTTCGCTGATCCCTTCGCAACCGACCTTTTTTTAGGTCGGACCAATCAGGCGTTATATAGGGCGGGACATGCAGCTGTGACAAGACCAGCGGGTGCCAACGCCGGGGGAAACAAACAAACCTGATAGAGAAGAATGGAAGTTGCAATTAAGTTCTCGCAAAATTATTCACCGTTTCCTTGTTCAATGTTGTACAGCGAGAGACGCTTCGCACATTTTTATCTGGTAAAGATGTTATTGTTTGTTTGTTTATTTGTTTGTTTGTTTTCCTAAGACGAGACCAAAGACAACATTTTCATTCGTTGTCGTGATTGGTCAAAACAAATATCCACAAGATGCCGCATCGTCCAATCAGCTCAAAGTATTGTACAGAATGTCCCGCATTTCCGTGGAGCAATCCCAGATTGATATTGTGAAGAACTCCCTTGAGTAAATCACAATTATCAATCTTTATCAAAATGTCCCCTGATGATTTTTTAACTCTGTTACCGCCCAAAATATTTAATTACGTATAACAAAATCAAAATTTGAAATAAGGCCGGGTATGACAAGATACTCACATGCATTATATTGCTTATATGCTGCAACCCACAGTTCAAAGTAAACATGGTGAAGCTGCATTTAGCTGTTTTGCTGCACACAAATGGAATAAGCTGCCAACTGTGGTAGGCGGGCCGCTAATTGAATAGCCCTGCCCTAAGGGTATTTGAATTTATGAGCGCAACTGTATGGTGAGGGAAAGAAATAACAAATCTAATTAATAAATCACTTTACAATTGAAATAGTTGTTTTTGCATCATTGCATCAGAGTGTACTGTAAGCTGCCCCCTCCCCTCACAAAGGCCCTTTTGTTACAGCAGCTGGGGGGTCTGTGCACCTCTGAACCCCCCTTTCTACCTTCCCCTGCCAATATAACCTCACTCTGCATGTCTATTAAACCCTGACTCCCCATACAAATTGCCCCCACTGTTATTAATCCCAATCACCCTGAACACATCGACCACAGCGCACCACAAAACACATGTGCCCACCACCTCAACACCCCCCTAAGCTTGGCGCACTGATTCTAATTAATTAATTACATCCCAGGTGACTCTCACCCGAGATGGAAGGAAGGAAAATAGAAGCTCTGCATCCCAAAGGCACCGCCAAATTGGCAACAAAAAGCTCTGAAGCAAAGAAGAAAAAAAAGTCCAGTTCATTACTTGAGGGAGAGTTTGCTTCTTGTGGCTGCTTTCTAACAAACACTCGGTCGCCCAAGACTAAAATAGCCTGCTCTCCCTCCTTTTTTTTTTATCCACCCACAATAAACTTTAGATATAAACACAAACACACCCACATCAAAATCAATTGCAGACTTTTAATTGGATAGCGTAAAGGAAATTTGGTTTGGGAGAAGAAGACTATTTGGCTTAAACAAAGCAAGGGATGCATATTTGCTTTAGCTTGTGTCTTTGAAAGTTGAATGACTGGCAAATTATTTTATGTACTTCCAGATTGTATCCTTCATATTCAGGATGCTGGGGAGAAACTTTTCTCCCTCTGTGGGAATTTCAGCAATCTCCTGATACAAAAAAGATTGACTCTGCACTTCTGTTGAGCAGCATGTATAAATAATATCTATCAACCATCTCAAACTGATGTTTATCTACAGTGTTCATTTGGAGCTCAATTTGCACTTGCTTGCAAAATGTTCTGTGCAGTCAATTTGTATCAAGGTTTTGTTCCAAAATGAGTTTTGCTGAAAAATATGGCTGGAAAATAACCCACCCATGAGGAATGATTTCTATGTGTAGATTGTCATAACGTTACAATTTGCTAAACAGTGACTATTTTTCCCATTCGTACATTTTGTATGTTGCTTATTTTCATTAGGGTCACAAGTAAGCTGTGGCCTTTCCCAGATGACTGAAGTGATCATTTGAAAATGTGAACCCTGGCAGATTTGTGTGGTGTGGTTTGCTTCAAACAAAGATTGTTTATGTTTATTTTTTATTTATTTATTTTTAGTCTCACCGGTTGCAAAAAATTGCCATTTGAGGGCACTTTTCTGCATTTCAGTGAAACCAGGGTTCATAATGTGGATTTTAGGAACTCACACTCCGAAAGGAATTTTGGAATTGTCCAAGTCGGAGGCAAGAAGTACCCAATTTTCTAGTCTCCTGGAATGCAGCATCAGATTGCACACAGGATGCCAAAATGCACAAGATTTGTTTGTGCCTATTCAAGATATTATCAATGTCTATGTTTTTTTCTAAGTGTTGTGTTAATGTGGTGGTAATATACTTGGAATTACTTGCTACAGTTCACAGATGACAAATAATAGTGACATCTCTTGATCTAAAAACAACATTCAAAATGTTCAACATGCCAAAATATCCCATTGACAAAAAATTCAACATTGTCACTTTAAAATGTGCACAATATATTCCCTATTCATTTTTAATGAGACATTCAACAAAACAGATTTACATCATTCTTATTCAAAATTTAAATCAGTTCAGCTTGAGAATGATTCTCAAGATGCCACATTTTTGCACATTAGGGGAAAAAAAATCAAAAAATGTCACCCTAAATAAAATTCCCATAATAGTACATACAGTACAGTTGTGCTCATAAGTTTACATGTACAAAAGCTCAACTTTGCTTAATTATACAAAACAATGCTATGTATAGCCACCAAAATTCACATGCAATTCTTTACTCATGCCCGCTTAAACTGAAAATATCAAAACAACCACTGGAGTATTTTGGATTTTCTGGGCATTAAGCCTTTACAGTTACATTATAGTTTACATACCAGCACAACTGTAATTCTACATGATTCCAGTTGACAAAATTCACCCAAAAAAAAAAAAAAAAATACATATTCACCTCCATTTCCACATATATTTATACTTTCAGGATTCACTCGCATTTTCTTCAGACATCGCAAATGTCTAGTTAATACTTTACAATTTCAGCATGTTATAAATTTCAGAAATGTCTATAAAACTGGTCGCTCTTCACATTTATCAGTACCCAAGAAGTAGTTCTCTGTTTCAAAAAGGTTGGCGACCCCTGATTTAATGCTTTGCATACACTGCTGGTTATGTTACAAACTATGATGCGAATGTGACTTCCATTTGAAGAATGTGAAGTAGACGGCTCGGATCCCAGCCACACATTAACTTGCTCATTCATCATTTCTCAATAACCTTTGGCCTACTACTGTATTTTCTCTCCAGAAACTCCAATGCGAGTTATGAGGACGTGCAGCCTCCTCGTGCAAGTGGCAGGTCAGAAGAGGCAAAGACGCTGGATTTCCTATTATGCATTCATTATGGCTCGAGTGTAAACTCAACATTTTGAAAGCATGTGGGCGGCAAGATTGATGTACTAGTGTGCATACAGCGCGTGTGTTTGTGTTGTAACGAGCAGTGTTCTAGATGGTGGCTACTCCACTTCAGTGAACGTCTGCAGGGACACGGCGGTAAAGAGAGGAAACAGATGGTGCCTATACCCAATGGGATAGAGTAGACTATGGTATACAGAACTTTTAACATACAGAAGGCTGAATGTAAAGAGTTCAATAATGCCATTGGAAATGACTGGTGCATGTATTGTTTTTGAAGTGATCATTTCTAGACGTAACTTCTACACTGGACATACAGCAGCAAGTCATAGAAAGGTTCATGTAGATGCCCACAAGACCACAGGCGGAAATAAAGTGTCTATTGAGAATGTGATGTAAAACATTACCCAGCCACCTTCAGAATGTGCCCTGAGTGTTTGCAACTGGCCAAAACTCCATCTGTTGTAGTGGGAGCAGCATATTATTAGTAGTGCATGGAAACGTTTTGACATATGAAATTAAAAAACTGAAAATTGAGGCTTTATTAAAATATGTTCAAATCCAGGATTAAAGATGATCGCATCTTACCCATAGCTATCAGTATGCAGTTTTTTTCTCCTGTGTGTGTGTGTGTGTGTGTGCTCGCGCGCGGGTTTATATCACATCATGGGGACCATTTTCTGGGGTTTTACTATTATTGTGGGGACCACATGTCCTTGTGGGGACAATTTGGTGGTCCCCATGAGTCTAAACCTCTTTTTGAGGGTCAAAACTTGGTTTTAGAGTTTAGGTTTGAATTGGGTTTTGGTTTGGGTTAGGGTAAGGCAGTCAGTTGTGATGGTTAAGGTTAGGGTAAGGGTCTAGGAAATGCATTATGTCAATGAGATGTCCCCATTAGAAATGTAACCCAACGTGTGTGTGTGGGGGTTTTTTTTAGAGAGAGAGAGAGAGATAGAGAGAATTTATCTCAATCTTAAGAACGTTTTTTTCTAGCTCAAGGAATCGCAAAATATTTTCAAGTTCACATTTTTGAGTTGATGATAAACATTACTTTTCAAAATGTTTGCAGTTAGCATATGTGGCGAGACTCATGGCTGGGTTTGCCTGAGGCTGTCAAAGGAATATACACAGTATTTCCCTATTATTTAGGATGTTGCACAAATCCAGTTGTGGTTGACACCACATTACAACTACAATTACATGAAACGGCACAAAAAAAAGAAGAAGAAAGAATGATATCAATGATGAGGCTGTATTAGATAATTGTTAGTAAATATTGCAAACACTTACAAAAGCATGGCTCCTAAAATGTGTTTTAATTCAAATACCGACATGCAAAATAGTCACTGCTTTATTGTGCTACATTTTAAAGTGATTCTTAATAGAATAGGTTGTGTCCTTTAGTCCATTTCTGCACAGTGGAGCATGGGAACATGAAGCAGTTTTCTGTGGGAGAGGCAACAAGATTTGTGAGTCAGTTTGTTCTCAAGGGCTAAAATGCCAAGCATCTTTCTTTGAATATTTAAAGCCTCTTACATCTTAGCATGACTACTACATAACATCTATCAACCCGTGTTTTAGGTTTAGTTATTTTTATTAATTGTTATAAATGTGGCTAACATTTAGGAAAACAGACACCAACGGAAAGTCTTTTACATTGTGTGTTGTTTGCTGCAACTTGAAAGGTTTGTTTCATAAAAATGTATTCTTATTTAATGATGTGATGTTTAATTTTCCATCAGTCCATCTGTAGCTTGGCCTCTTCTGACTCGGCAGCTTCTCTATCAACACAAGTCAGACAGCTGCTGCTATCAGTGATAAAGGGTTTCTTCTTGGACATCAGCAATTTTGGGATGAGTCCAACATGATTAGGCACTTAGGAGATAGATAAAGCAAAATAGGTTATTTGCTGTCAGTCAGCCTTGCAGAAACTGTGGCTGGATTCAAACATTTTCCAGGACTGGGTGGCCACTTTAAAAGGTTGCGTGACAAGAGAGCATCGTCAAATATTCCACAGACGCTTGAGATGGAGTCTTTGAAAATCTTAAACATATATTTTCTCTGCTTTATATTGTCATGTTTGAGGCTAATGAGGAATAAAAGAGCAAAATGGAACATTTTAATGATGGATAATGAAAAGGTATAGGAAACCTTCATCATGCCCTTGTAAAACATCAGTATTCTTTTGATCATTTCCTGTAAAATAAAACTGCAAGATCCAAATAAAAGTGATGAATATCCTTTCAAAGTACCCTTGCTCTTTTTTATTGAATGCATGTCTATTTGTCTAAAAAGATTTACATAACATTTTATAAAATCAGAGTTCACATTCTGGGCATGTAAAACATCATATTGATGTACAGTAGCTTTGGTTGCACATTTGTTTTATATTTGTACAGTGAAAGAAAATCTTGAAATTTCAATTCACAGCTCATTGTTATTTTTACTTACAAAACATAGCAAAAGTTATGATCTTGTTCAATCAGGGGTTATGAGGACATTAAAAAAAGGACTGAAGGGTCATGAAATTGAACTGCAATCATTTAAAAAAAATACATCGTGGTTTTAATATACAGTACGAAAAACATTTTTAAATCAATATATAATTGGATTTACAGGTCTTATATCCCAATACAGCAGTTTTCATTGAAATTTTATTCAACTAATGGTAATGTTCTATTCTTCTCATGTCTAGAATTATACTGGTATCGGCTGCTGTCGCAAGTACGGATACTTTAAAATAAGGCCGGGTATCAGCCCGATCTGGTTTCGGTACTAGCCCATTCCCAATTTTGTCAAATGTATTTTGACCGTGCATCGTTATATCTATCTTGTTTTCTGCATGGGTCTGCTTTTCTGTTTAAAAAAATGCCCCAAACCTTTCATAAATTCACAGAGCACCGGATTGTTCGAGAAGTCAACTGGCCTCACAGCCATGAATTAGGTTGGTGAACAGGTGCCTACCGGTTAAGTGGACCTGGTCCCCGTGTCCCAACATCCAAGGGAGTTGGTCTTTAAAAGGAAAGGCCACTGGCAGGGTACAGGATGTGCTTAATCGCTGAATCTGACCTGGTAAAAATGGGAGCTATGTTGCTGTCACTCCAGGGTCCCTCCCCTGGGATGCAGTGTAATTATAAGAGTGACGGCCCCAGGGCCCCATCGCACAAAGATCCACCCACTAATCACAAATCGCACAACCCTGGCACAGGAGGAGGCTTCCCTCAGAAACTGAACCAAAAACCTTTCAGTGGATAAAGGTCAGACTCAAAGGTAATTTGAGAGCCAGGTTATGTTGTGTGTGGGGGGTGGGGGAGCAAAGTGGCGTCCTGTGACATACTTATGGTCCTCTGATATGCTTGTAATTGGTGCGTGACCTGTAAAATACTATAAAGCACTTGCAAATCTGTTTCTGTGCTGCCATTTTCCACTGGGGTGATTTTAATAGAGATTGTATTCAGTAATGCAAGTTTGATCCCGTGCCTATATTCTTACGCTTTAAAAAGGCAATGTTCAACTCAGAGGATAGTAAATTAGATGTAACATTTACCAGTCTACCATGAGCTTGTGCAGACTCCTAGAGCAATATGTTTGCACTTTTCTTTGATAATTGGCCAAAAATGAGTCTTACATTGGACTTACTGACTGTACGCCGACATATGGAAGTCAACTTTGACCATATTTTTCTCAATGTCATTGTTTTCTTAGCCAAATATTAGTCCTTGCCCTCATTTTCTTCTCCTTGTGCTCTTACAACACCATTCGGTCTTGCTTTTTTTTATCAGTCTTTGTCATCCCTCCAATCATCTTCCAAAACCTCTTCCATTCAAACCAAAATGACTTTCAAGGTCTACTCTGATAACGTCACTGCGGCTGTGCATCTGGTTCCAATCCTGTGCAATTAACCAGCCCAGTTTGGGAGCGTTTTTTTCTTTTTCATCCTTCTACATTTATCTCTGTCCATGCGTCTTTTCCCCCTTTTTGTTGCTCTCTCTTTTTTAATCCATCCAGTTAAGTTGGAGAAGGTCATTTTTGGGAGTCACTCAAACCAAAACAATGTAAATGTTTCCCCTCCCGGGTGGGCCGACGCTGATCCTGTTTTGCTTGACCACGGCCGACATTTAGTCAGATTAATATTCATCTATTTGGACGGAAATAAAAACACATTTGCAACAATAATTTGCCAAACCAAAGATGCAGGGCAGAGGTAGATATTACTTCAGAGATATTTACACTTCCAAAGTATTTATGTGTCTAGTCTGGACTGCAAGCTTGTAAAATGTGTTCTATTTTTCTTGGTTACAGTACAAAAATCTACAGAAAAGTGCTTGTATTCCTCACCGAGACGAGTGCTCCCTTACTCCCCACGCTCCACTAAGCCATAAATCCTTGCCCAGTGTAGAGTACTTCAATCCCGGATACCAATAGCTGAAGTAGAAGGCTGAAAAAGAAAGCTGGGAGAGAGGCGGAAGTTTGGAATGTTTCAGGATTTTATTTTTTTAACGAGTCAGTGAACATATCTCAGCAAAGTATTTAGATCCCTTTCATGCCAACATCAACAGTGACAAGGTTGCTTTTTAGAAAACTTAGTGATACTTGAAATGATACATTTCGAATATTGCTGCCATACAGAGAAGGCACCTTTGATTGCAAAATGTCAGTTGAGTTTGTTCGTAAAGGCCTATTCTGGTGGTGGTGGTGCAGCGGAGGAAAGTAAGAAAGGAGTTGAGCAGAATCTCAAAAAATATTCATAACAAAAATGGCAAGCTAAGGTACAATGTAATCACTGATGAATTTATTAAAGTATTTTTTTTCAGCAAAGTACTGTGCTATAATAATAATAATAATAAGTTCACATGAAAATGATTTTTTGTTGTTGCAATTTTCATTTTAAAGCTCTTTGGAAAGGAAAACTAAAGTGAAATAGTACTACAAACTTAGTTGCTACAACTACTACTTAATTTGTTAAAATAGCCACAGTATGACTGGTTAGGCTGTATTGTACATTTACACAGGTGGTGCCAAGCTGACCTAGGGAACTTGGCAGTGCAATACATACAATTACAATTACATTTAATGGCTGCTCTGCAGAAGTAAATCAGTGCCCAAGCTCGTATAAAGGGTTTGGCCCACTGCCTATTCGACTAGAGTTTCAATTGTCACTGACCAGGTATAAAATATAAACTAAAGACCATGTGCCTTCATCTTGAATATTGGTACCTTAAAAGATTTCTTTATGATTGGAATATAACCTAGTTTGTTTGGTTTGGATATTCATATTCCGAAGAACCCCGGCATTGACTCGAACGCATTGCCAAGGGCCCACGCTCTTCCTTTCAGCTCAAGTGGCTGGTAATTCAGTACGGAGTTTGTATATTTGTCTAACACCGGTAGCTCTGGGCTTTAAACATAAATTATGCATAACCAATGTATTTTATTTAAAATTAATTAGCCAGACTCAGCTGTGGATTGTGTGCCAATGGAAACAGTGGAACAGAGGGAAAGAAGGGTGTTATAGAATGAAACTGTGTAATGGCAGCTGTGACTTCATGGTTCCCACTGCTCTCCAGGAGAAGATTAATAGTTAATGGAACCCCTTTAGGCTGTGGAAATACCCCCAGCGGTCCGCAACCCTGTTCTGGGACTGGTAGGAATTATTGTTGAGAGCTATTGGAGCTTGAAGTAAACTATCATCCTATAATTATTTACCAGTATGTTATTTTATTATAATAACACTAACTTGACAATTGTTTGTGTATATTTGTTTCATCATTCAAAGAGATTTTTTTTAATATACCCCATTTTACTTTAAAAAGTAAGGTACATTTACAACATACAAGTGGATCAACTTGTCATCCATAGCAAGACTAGGAGAATCATCCTGGCCCACACAAATTATCATATCATGCTCGTTCAGGGTCGGGTGAGCGCCTCTCTCTCTCTCTCTCTCTCTCTCTCTCTCTCTCTCTCTCTCTCTCTCTCTCTCTCTCTCTCTCGGCAATTAGCCTCCTACATTAATTAAAAATTCTAATCAGGATGTTGGATCAATAGTGCAAAACACGTGAGTTGCATCTTATTTTAAGACCCGCATTGACATTGTAATAACCAATCCCAATTGATGGATTAATTTGAACGAGAGTCGAGACATTATTCTTCGGTGTGATTCAGCCAAATACAGACCTCCACCAAGGCAAAAGTCGTATTTGTTAGCACGTTGGCATCACCGTGCAATGTTGGTGTGCGGGCGATAGTGGACCCAAATGCAGGATGGCAGAGTGAGGCGAGGCGAGCATGCTCTTTAACGTAATTTAACTTCAAGAAAAACAAAAAGCAAACAAGATACAAAGTACAGACCAAAACTGGGAAGAAAATCACTAGTATCAAACTAAAACAGGCAGGAAACACAGGAGCTGGAAACCGGGTGTGACAAAGACAATGACTGAAAGAAAGCATGGCACTAAATACACACAGTAACGAGACAAAGAGAGACACATGGACAAGACACACATGGCTGGGGACACTGATTGGCTGACACAAGAGGGAGGAGTAGACAAGCACAGGAGGACATGATAAAACTTGACCAATAAACCAAACCAAAACACAGACCATGACAGTTGGGCAAGCTATGTGAAAAATGTAGTGAGCGGAACAAGTTATTTTACAAACCCCAATTCCAATAAAGTTGGGAAGTTATGTAGAACATAATAAAAACATTGTGGGAGGGAACCAGCCGACTTTACCATCCAGAGGAAGCAGCTCTCCTCATCCCCTTTAAATTCAGTGCACGAGAGAGGCGGTCTGTTGCATGATGCAGGAGCTCAGCGTGTGCAAAGAACATCTTGTTGAATAAAATCCACCTCAATCACATTACACCGCATGCACCACAACTTAGACCTGTTTTTAGCAAATTTCCATGCATGCTAAATTGGACTTGCCCTGGCACAAACACGAAAATGCGCCAGATTTTACGCAGAGCGCACTTTGATTCGGATCCAGATGTTTTTTCCCCCCCTTTCCCACACAACATATACCTGTATGTTGCCAACTATTACATCAAAATAAGAATGACTTTTACAAACTACTGCACACATCACAATTACGCTTACGATACATGTGACGGCTACAATACTTCTGAGTTCTGAGTAGTGTTAATTTTGTTAATGAAAATAAAAATATTTTCGTTAACTCACATTTTTCACCATATGAAAAAGGGACGAGACTAAAACCCTCATTTATAAACAATAACTATAACTAAATCAGTATGCATTTTTGACTAATGAAGATGAGATGAAAATGTTCTTCACTCAATAAAAACTGGACTAAAATCAGTGGAATAAAATCTGTGGACATTTTAGTTCATGAACAAAGACGAGACATATGATTTTGTAGAATCCTATCTCTGCTAATCTGTCACTGTGACACTGTCATGTGACACACACAGTGACCCCCCCCCCCCCCCCCTTTCAAATCTGCAATTCGCGAGTGCAAAATGCACAAACGCATGGGACAGACAGTAGGTGGATTCACGGTGAAAGGTTAAAAAAATAAAGAAGTAATTTATAGATTTATCGTAACATTAATCCAACGACTATAACGTTCCAACAATAATGTTAATCTGAACGCTAACTAATGCTGGCCATAGTATCCACTATAATTGTGTGTGAAGTTGATTTTCTTCAAAAATATGAGAGAACATTTTTATGTGAAATTATTTTAGATCTGAAATGTTCAACATTATTTGCTGACAAAAAAAAAGCAGTAAAATGCTAGATTTATAGTTGACTAAAAGTTGACTAAATAAAAACAGGATGAGGATGACAAACATTGATAAAAAAAAAACTGAGACTAAATTTAAAAATGGCGGATGTTTCACTAGTTCTGAGCCTTCACAACATTGACGAGCACCGACTTCCCAGGTCTATGTGAAACTCTTCCACAGTGTTACACATTGCTTATTGTAACAATAAAAACTTACAAAGAATTAGATAATCTGTGTATTGTATTTATGTGCTTTTCATCGGTAGTAGGATCGTAATGATTGATGATAGTTTTTCATTATTTTGGGAAAATTAGTATTTTTTTTAAATAGAGGCACTTGTGTTTTTTTTGGGCATTCTTGGCTCTGAATGAGAGCCTCATAATGACTTTAGGTACCAATTATATTCTGTCTGAAAGAAAATACTTTTTCCGTAGTTTTTTCTCTGCGTATGTGTCACGCACATAATTGTGCTGGCTCAAACACACAGTCCCACATGTGTATTCATGCCATGTCACAATGAAGTTGGTCTGCAGCTTTCCAAAAACATTCGGGGTCATTTGCGGTCTTACAGTTGCGGTTTGACTGATGTCCCCTGTAAATGTGAGTGTTTTTCTTAGGTCCGTTTTGGAGGAAAATCAAGTCAGATTTGATCCCACCGGGAATCAACATTGACCCTATATTTCCTTTTCATTACAAATGCATAAGCCCTCACTTGTGGCGTTGATTCATTCCAACTACAAGTCAATGACAGCAACAATTTTCCCAAACAAAGTACCAACCTGTATCAATATCAAGTTACGGCTGCTTGGCTCATGCTTTAGAGGGCCATACCGTATGTGCCTTGGAGAAAATCTGTTGATGTGTGCCAATTTGGCCAAAGGGGATATGCTCCTCGTACAAATATAAAGGAGTCTTAAGACCTGGCAACCTTTACACCGCATGGTCTGTCAACGATTGACAGAGAGGTAAACTTCCTTCCTGAAAGGTCATTGATGGCTTTGCTCTCCTCACCAGCAGCTAATCCTCTTTGTGTTGTGCTCTCATCATCAGCAGGCTTGTTTGTCACAAGAGTTCCCTTCTTGACTTTTGAAGAACCAAACTCGCCGTACCACTCGACTCAGCCAATTAGACAGCGATTTATTCAACTCATTTAAATGTAGGACGTGATAAAGAGAGGAAGTCAAATACAGTGAACAGAAATAAACAATAGATGCAAACATCAGCAGTTAATTTGAGACGCAGGGAAGTAGCCTCGCTGCCATTCTGTATATTTTTGACAGCTAATACAACACCCCATATTCATTGGAATTGGGGTTTGTATTTTTTTACAGTAAAATCTGTTATGATTTAACATTTGCCCTACAAAAATGTGACATCGTAATAGCAGGAAACGGAGCCTTAGAACACCCCAAATTTGTCTGCGTTAAGCATTCAGAAATGCAAGACAAGATTAACTATATGTGTGGCGTGCCTCCGCATTGCTTTCAACGTCATGTCATACTGAAATACATGACTGGCACTCACACTGACCCACAGCTTTTGTAAATTACAACATACTGCTGAAGAATAGGATACTCCATTGTTTGAATGCAAGGAAAATCTGGGAGTCATTTTATTGTGATGGGTTTTTTCTTCTGCTTAATCAACTCCTATGAAGTTATGTTTTCCGTCATATTCTGTCTCTTTACTTGTGCACTTCATCATGTGTTTTCTGCTTGCAAAGGCAAAATGGCCGCATGCCTCAACACATGGTGCAGCCAAGCATATACACATTTTTTATCCAGTCTAATATTATGCGGTGGTTATTGAATTTTATTTGACAGACGGGGGTGAATGCCACACAAGGATCCATTAATAAATCTGATTTCTTTCAGCATCAGCAGCAGGAGCTTTACTGAAATCAAACCATCTCACACCAACATGCTGACTTTTGTTTAAATTATGCTGTTGTTGATTGTTCACATTGGAACAAATACTGGGCGCCGGAAAGTAGCAGGAACAAATTCACTCACTGAAATGCAGGTGATGGGATTCTTGTATGAGTATTTTTTATTTAACCTGGGCTGTATCCTTGTAGTAGATCAGCGAAAATATGACTTAATGATATGATGGAAATGTTGAATTAAAAGGAATGACGTAATCATATTGCTGGCTGTTTACCAGCCAATTCATATCCAAATTTGTCAGCACATGCTTTACTGATACAAAGTTACAGCGATCATTTCTTGTCTTGACAACCTGTTCAGTAAAAGCCCCGCCTCTTCCCAAGTGGTTGCCGCGCCCCTCTCGTCCTAAGCCGGCTCACACAACTCACGCAAGACCGGCCGGCCCTTGCAGTACAACCAAGTCTTCTTTAAATGTGGAAATTGGATGGATGTTCAAATCTTTAATAAACATTTGAAACAAAACGGCTTCTTTGCTGCAAGAAATCGTAGTGGAGGAGGAGGGGGTGGGGTGTGGGGGGGGGGGGGGTGTTCCTGCGTAAAACTCAATTTAAGATGGCCAATTGGCATTGCAAAGAAAAGGATAATTGATTGCTTTGAATTCATTTGGACAGAATGTTTACTGAAAAAGTCAACGTTAAT
Organism: Leptonotus elevatus; assembly: GCF_054856555.1. Taxonomy (NCBI): domain Eukaryota; kingdom Metazoa; phylum Chordata; class Actinopteri; order Syngnathiformes; family Syngnathidae; genus Leptonotus; species Leptonotus elevatus. The sequence goes on along the minus strand of NC_141249.1, from coordinate 9,692,721 downwards.
CACTATCCTGCGAGCTTGGAGGTCTGAGAGAAAGTGGGCGTGTGTTTAGTCCGCATAGGCGGTGCGGGGGTGGGTCCACACCTGATGATGTCATAGAGTGAGTATCCCCTCATTTTCTCAGGTTGGGAGGGGCCAGTGCTTGGAGAGCAGAATGACCTGGAATTTCTCATTGAGGAGAGAATGGAGGAAAACACCATTTAGGTGATGTTTTTGGTGAGGAATTAGCATTTTAACATGGCTAAAAGCTCCCCAAAAAAGTTGATTTTTCACGTTACTGTCCCTTGAATGCGGTAGGTTAGGAGCAGAAGTAAGTATTTCGAAGGGAAATTTTGATGGCAAATTGTGATACTGGTTATAAATATTGTGTTAAATTAGGATTTAATGGGTTGTTTAGTTAAACGTTTTTAATAGGCTATTTGAGAAAAAGCACACACACATAATTGGTAAAAACAGAAATAATGTGCACTTGCATTATTGCCTAAGTACAATATCTAAGACGGTTATTTGATCATCAGAAGGTTTTCATTTCATATAGTCATAAGTATCCTAAAGCTAATCACAATGTTTTGGTTCACATCTACACATTTAACCAAGACTTAAAATAAGAAAGATTCTGGATGACTTTTGTGAAATGCCCTTAAAATAAGTTCAAAGAGCAGAGAAGAGTATTTATTCATTTAAAAAAGGGGTATTTGATGTTATATCTACATAGACAAAAGTATATAGAGTATAATATACGCTTATGTTATTTCAAAGAAAATGGCCCTCCACTTTTGAGAGTGGGCGACTTCACTCTTCATTCTGACCAGTCTTGCGTGTAATTGCTCGCAGTTTGGACAACGTGACTGTGACAGAGCACAGAAGTGTTGCCGTGCCGACGCCATAGTTCCTCACCAGGACTTAACAAATTTGAACAAAGGTGAAAAACCAACGCTTGGCTTTGCTTCTATGGCCAGTCACTGCAGCTGTTTCCAATCCTTGCTTGGAATCTGAAGTGAAGTGATGTTTACATAACTTGCAGCATATATCAGCGACACAAGGAAAAGTTGTTTTGTAAAAAATAAGAAAGAGAAAAAAAAGCCAGAGAGGAGGGGGAAAAAAAGGTAAAATAATATTTTACTTTGGCACATATTGTATAGAAATGGCTTGAGATGTTGCCAAAGAAATTCCGCCAGTCATAACAAGGCTTTATGACAAGGCCTCGAAAGCCTTCCTCGCTTGATCATTTCCAGCGTAAGTATTGCTTTGGAGGACAAGTTTTTGGTTTGTATTTGTGTCAGATCAAAGTTCACAAACACACTGATTGTAATCTTTTGGGTAAGAGTCACTCCAGCCCTCAGTTACACGAACAAAGTTATAAGAATGAGGCCGTCAGCCTCACAGTGACTCTTGAAGTATAAGCCCAAAGTGATGATTATAAATAGGCCAATTGTTCTGCTTGGCTTTCTGAATGACTTTTGACTGACTTTCACAGGCCTCTATCCTTGAGTTATGTGAGGAAAATGAGTCACAAGTGCAGGTCACAGCCAGCCCATCAAGACAGAGCTAAAAAAAAAAGAAAAGAAAAGAACCTGAGAGGTTTTGTAAGATCTAAAAATGTGTCTCTCTTTCTGATCTGTACAATTAGAGAGGATTCACATTAAAGATTGAATGAATACAAGTTCATTTCATGCTGAGTATACAATCAAGAAGTTTATTTTAGCTTAAATTATTAACTCCTTCATATTTTGATTGCTTCAGTTGTGATTGTTGACTCATTTTTGAGAAAGTTTCCCCACCTAGAAAGTTCACACCATATTTTTCGGACTATAAGTCGCTCCGGTTGCATCATTTTGGGAAATGCATTTGACAAAAACTGAGACCAAGAATAATAGAGCTCAGACTGGCACCCCAAATCCTTGGTCCCAAATCATGTTGATGGTAGCGAAAATAAGTCCTTCATCTCTAATGGGGAATTGTTTTTTTTGTTTTTGTTTAAGGTAATTATTTACCTTAACTAGAATCCCACATCACATTGTGGCCAAAGGTTATAACCAGGTTGGTAATTGTGCTTTTTGGTGCTGTAAATAGTAATTCCTTGTTGTGGCGGAACTATCGATATGTCACACATTAGTTTCCATGACGAGTTGTCGATTTCTTCTGCTTTCTCTAAGTGGTTGACAAATATTTTTGGTGCATTACTGTCATCTTCTTTAGCATCCAATTGCTAAGGAATGAATAGACCGATGTATATAAATAAACTTTGGAGGAAGTGTGCACTCCAGTAGGGGCTCAATATTCTATATTAGAAACATGCGTTTTGCGCCGTGATGGGCGTGAACACAGCTGACTTGATTCACAGCCAATGCAAGTGGCTCCTCTCATCTCTTTTAAAATTGGCGAGTGAGCGGCAACATACTTGACATGGTCGAAACAGAAACGGATTCACTGGAATCCATGCAGGAGACTGAAGCACTCTAAGTACGTTTAGAAGGAACTGCTAGCATACCTCAACAAGTGAATGATACAAATTTGGCCAGGGCAATCGCAGTGTGAAGTGGGGACTTGGAGACGCCCTCTACCCTGCACGCTGTGTGTGCGGGGGATTTTAAACATATGATATGTCAAGTTTTTTTTCATAGCCCTTAATCACAGAAGAGTCTCAAAATGAAAATGAAGATGTCAGTTACACACGACCACACCTGTGCTGTCTATGACTATAGAGCCCTTGGTGTCAATCAAGTTAGCACCATTTTCACCGTATCTGCGGTGTGAAGCAGGTTAAATAAAGACTGTGCTTCATAATTCTGGCAAAAAGACTGCTCAACTTGATTTTAACAACTTCTCTGACTTCATTTACTGTAACATTTTGCCAGGGGAACACTTACAGAGGTGTGCACTTGGTGCTTGCCAAGCTGGCATAAAAGCGCAATAAATCACAGCAAACAACATAAGAGGAAAGGAGAGAAAATGTCGAGGGCAGGGGCCGAACTGTAATGAGCTACGTTTCATAGCGGTTCATGCTCTGATACAGTTGATAAAAAATTGCGGCATCTGCTAACAACATGAATTGCATAATCAAATTTGACATGGATTATTTATCTAAAAAGTGTTTATGCTGCTCTTTTTCAGCAATATTATTTCCTAACCTTCACAAATGATGAACACCGCAGAGGTGCACTATTGTTGCTATGTCTGAACCCCTTGACAAATACCTTCACTGTTGGTTCATCATTTTTCAGTTCTTAAGCCGTTGTCTCCACTTCCTGTCACTCAACTCTCAGCTAATGCCAAAATTGGGGCTTGGAAAATATTCAGTGTCCTCTCTCGCTTACTGTCTATTCCAATTTCCCACATGTGTAACAACGTCAACGGGTTGTTTACTTTTAAATCTCTGCTATGGTTTGCCCAAATGCAAGTGCAGATATTTTCATGTTGCTAAAATTGCCACCATTTATATGCTCTTGTCTTATTCAACTTTATTTATTTAAAAAAGTATCAAAATATTCACAGTAATTTGGCGTATGCTATTTATTTTTCTGTTTTGTTCATCTATTTATTTATTTGTAAACAAAAAGTAACAAAATATTCACAGTAATTTGGCGATTGCTATCTAATTTTCTGTTTTGGAAATTTCACTCATTTCCAACACGAGATGTTTTGTCAGGCTGGCAATCATTGCTTAATTTAGCTATAAAGAGGAAGACAACATCCTCCAATCTCATGTGGCAATATGTTAATAATCATCAATTTTGTTCCATTTAGTATTTAGTATTAGTATTTAGTACCAAACGGTGATGTACATATTATGGGTAACTATTTTATCTTTTACACATTTTGACCAAGTGCATTAAATGCATTTTCTGAATGTACATTTTAGGTCATTCTGTCGAAATCTTCCAAATTAACGTTCGCACAATAGAATTTATGGTAGAATCATCTACAGGATTCTAAATGACGATATCTACAGCAAGAATTTTGACTCCACAACGTTTGATTTAGATTTGAGAGCCAATATTATCTTTTTATGTCTTTAAGCCTATTCTACACTGAACTGTTTTTGCAGTCAGAATTGAATTAAATTAATACCGAAGTCACCGAAGTGGAGAAACGCTAGGTGGTATAACATTGACATGAGCCATAGCAAAATTTGTCAAACGACAATAAAATTGGTCAGGCAGGCTGCCAAAAGGCCAATAGCAACATTGAATAAGATAAAGGAATTTCTGGCAAACATCGGTGACAACAATACATTTCAGGCTGATGTTGACTTGGTGTTTTTGATGTTTATGTATGTTAAGAAGAAAATGGTGAAACTAGTCACATTTGTGACTGTGGAAAATGGCCCAACTCAGGATGTCAGTGTTACAAACAGCTGCAGGTGAGTCATGTTATTAGGTGAGTTTACATGCACACCTAACTTTCCTGCCTACATCTCGTGTGTTCTTGGCATTGTGGCCGAGCAATGCAGTTCTGGTTCCATCACTTCATAGTGTGTTTCCGTTGGACGCTTCGCTGTCAGCCATCATAGCAGCAGCAAGAGACAGACATGCTTTGTCATGTCTCAAGTTTTGACAGCGCTTGATTTCTATAACAGCCTGTCTCTGCTCACAAGACTGGTTATATGTTCCATTTTTGTTCCTGTCTCACTGTGAGATAGACATTTTTAACTCATTAACTGCCATTTACGGCTATAGACGTCAAAAATGCATTTGAACTATTGCTATTAGTTTCACATTTGTTTCCACTTTTGTTAACAAGAGTATGAAAACCTAACCAAAAATGTATTGTACATTTAGAACAGATATAAAATTTGTGATTAATCGTGAGTTAACTATTAAGATCATGCGATGAATTACAATTAAAAAATATATAATAATCGTCTGACGCCCCTAATTTTTTAAATAATATTTGTTTTATTTTCTTTTTTTAATTAGGGGCATCGGGCGATTACATTTTTGAATTGTAATTAATCACATGACTTCACTAGTAATCACAAATTTTATATCTGTTCTAAATGTACTATACATTTTTTTCTGGGTTGTCATACTCGTGTTAACAAAAGAAAAAAATGTTAAACTAATAGCAAGGAAGGATGATTTCCCCTACAATTGGTCTAAAACAGCCAAAGTTGTACAGTGTATACGCTACTTCAGAGGGTTAAGTTTTACTGTACATAAATAGAATATTATCTGATACTGTACGTTCACTTCCTTGTTACATTGTAACAGAGCCTAACACAAGCCTTTCGATTTTCAAAAGTATAACAAATCATGCTTCACAAGACAAAGACATTTACACGAAACACAAAGACATTGGACATTTGACTGACTTCGACTGCTGAGTGCAGCACCATCCATTTGCAGTGATGCTTGTCACTGTACGTCTATGCTGCAAAGACTAGCAGAATGACCACTCCATTGCAGAAAGAGCCCATGGATAGAACTATCATTGTGATTAACTGTAATGATTGGGGGTGGAAATGGATGTTTAGAGCCTTGTACAGAGGATGAGTACCTCGCCAGCCCAATCTGGAGGGGCGACTCGACGTATGCGGGCTTATGCCTGCTTGGGTAATCGTCCCCATGTGTAGTGTGCTGGGCCATATCCCATGGGGCACTGCACACACAGGAGGCCACTTGAAAGCCTATCTGGATGTAGCAGCAATCAGAGTCAGAACAAGCACACAGGGGAGTAATCGGTTCCAGCTTTTGGAGCGTGCCAGGGTTCGGGGGTAACATGGATAGTATGAGTTAGGTTGGACGGGAGGAGTGTCTTATGGCTTCATTTGGACAAGGTCATGGTTAGTTAGATGGCAAAAGTATAAATGCCCTCAATCACACACATATTCAGATACACACAAACACATTTCTGTAAGATGTTTTGGGTGCATCATATTATTTGGCGCAATATCAATGAATGGGTCTATTTTCTAATATTTTCAATTTAGGGGTGTCAGGCGTTTACATCTTTTAATCATAATTAATCACATGACTTCAATAGTTAACTCACGATTCATCGCAAATTTTAGATCTGTTCTAAATGTACAATAACATGTACAAAAAATATTTATTTTCTAGGTTTTCATAATCTTGTTAACATAAAAGTGGACCAAAATGTTAAACTGATACAATAATTTCATAATAATTAAAACAATTGAGTTAAAATTAAAAAATATGTACTGTACTGTAAAAAATGAATGTGATATTGATTTGTGTTGAGGTCATTTTTCTGCCACTAGATGACACAATTGCAAATGTTGGTGACAGATCAGTGCATTTTTCTTTTCATGTTAAGAGATATCTAATCTTTAACATGAAGTAACTTGACCCCAGTCTACACAAATATATGCATTATTATTAAATTTATTACTGCTACATTTTGTCGTGTCTGCTGCGTTGCGACTGGAATTCCCCCAATACAGGCTTTCAAAATAAGGGGCGGTCATTGTTTGCACGTTTAAAAAATTAGTGGCGTTAAAGGAACTTGAAATGAACTCAAAATTAACACACTGATTTTGACACAACTATTTTTCATACATAAGGTGGCGCCCAGTTATAAGGTGCATCATTTTTGTGAAGCCTTGTATGTTAAATTGTTTATTCTAATTGTAGTGTATGTTTATTTGAGCAATTTAGCGCTATTATGCTAGGTTACATCGCGTAGTGCCGCATGTCCCGCTTACTTTTGTTTGCTGTGGAACTACGTGGAGGTTGCCTCGAGCGGAAGAGGGGATCATCCAACGGATGAAAAAAGTTCATCAGTAGTCAATCTGGTGACCGGTGGTTGTGTTATTACTTTGGTTAATGCTTCTTGTTTGACAGTGCAACAGCTGTAAAAATAAATAAATAAAAATGCACTCACCATTATCCAACTTTTTTAGCTCGGGTGCCGGCAACTGTTGGTAGCTGGCTGTGTGTTTACCTCACGGTGGTGCAATCCCGCATTGCATACATTGGAAATATACCGCCAGAAAATGTCAGCTCTCGTTGGGTCTATGTGGGAACCGCAGCATTACGCTTGTAAGACTATATTTCCCATGATTCTTAGCCGTGGGAGCAGAAATGACAAAAACATAGATGCGATTCAATGCGGATGAGAATGAGAACCCAAACATAATCCAAATGAATTTGATTTAAGATTTGAAAAATACAGTACTAAGAATGTACCATCAGAAAAACAAACAGTTCGAATCATTTTTTTGCATCAAACATTTGACAAATTTGACAAAAACCCAAACACAAAAGTGGTATAAAAAATGGATGGATATCCTTTGTTTATATTAGTGAAATGACAAGACATATTTCATATACAATTTATTTTCATAAGGCATTAGGAACCATTTTTCTAATGCCTGCCTTGAGCTTAGAAAAAACATTGTACATGTACTGTACTGCATTACACACTTTATTTTTATTTTTATTATAATTGTATCTAAACTCACCTTTGAAAATTTAGCATGGGTCGGGTCTCACATCAGTTAGTATGTGTTCAGGGCTGTAAGCTGTTCTATCGATTGACAGCATCAATATATTATACATTTTTGTTCCACGAAGAAGTAAATATCTCATTTGCCTTTTGAGCTGAAACTATTTGGAAAATACCACTCTAGTCCCAACTAGCAAATTTCTATTAATCTAAAAACACAGCTCATAAAAAGTACGGCAGCATGCTGACCCATCAACCGCCTAAGCAAGATTGGATACTTCACATCAGTGTCATGACATCCCCACTTGCACAAGTTGATGGAGACAAGGGAAAATGGTGGGAGTGCGGGGGGGTGAGGGGGGGGGGGGCTGATAATCAGTCGGCGATGACCCAGAGGAGGTCATGCTGAGCCTTAGGGAGTTGACTAATGAAAAGTCCAATCAGCACAGCAGAGGAGGAGTACAAGGAGCCTGAGGCCTCAACGGAGAGATACTGGTGGCAGTGAGAGATAGCAAAAGTGCAAATGAGACAATAAAGTTCATGCTACAAATCAATACATATAAGTTTTTTGCCCCTCGATGCAGTCCACTTATTTGTGGACAACCATTATTCTTTCTTGGCACAGTACTTGATAAAGTCTGTAATTAAGTTATTTAATGTACTAAACATTAGTAACTGATCCAGCAAAGTATAACTTAAAATGTAGAACAAGTTACTCTCCATAAAAGTAATTAATAATCCAAATTGAACAGGTGATATACTTTTATTGGACTTTTAAAGACATGCTCCACTACATTTTGGCTTCCTTGTGGCATTTAGGAAAAATATCAAGTCGATTCATGAGACCAAATCAAATTTATTTATTATACATTTTTATTGATATTTGCTTATTTAGTTGTTGCCAACCGTGATTGAGTTTTGATCACAAAAAAGAAGAACTTTTGGCTTTGCAATCAACCGTGAAAGTGTTTTGGGAAAATGATTCACTAATTGTTACTTTATAATGATTTTAATAAAAAAAAAGGGAAGTGGGTTGTCTGCAGCGCAGTTCAAATTTACTCAGTAATTGTTCGTAATGCAGCAAACCACAATGCATCATATGTACGCGTTGGACTGAAAATCTAGATGGTAATCACTAGAAAAGTGAAAATTTGTGAACAATATTTTGAAATAGTTTACTTTGCCTCCAACATTCTTAAAATAGATCAAATATGCAACCACTAGATTTTGGTTCACAAAATAACCTTGGTGTGCGGTTAAACAGTAAATACAGTACAATATAGAAGTAAATGAAACACTCTTTATTCTGAACACCCAGTTTGCTCACTAGACTACAACATCTTGACCTTTTAATATATACTACTGTATGCTTTGGGAACCGCATTGCATTATGGGATGTGAAGGCTATATAGCCAGGCAGATGGAAAGGTGGCATTTGAAAATGTAAGAAAAGGAAGAGAGAGAGAAATCTCAGTGAGATGACTACAATCGGACTTTTGTTTCTGTGCAAACATGCCATTAGAATTCCTTGTTTAACTGCTTCTCCTCATGCATGGGTTTTTGGTCCAGTCCGTGGAATCAAAGTAGCTTTCTTCCATTCATGAAGCTGCTTCTAAATATCACTGGGCTACTTACTGCCTCATAAATCTGTCTTCATCACAGCAGCTGGAAAACGTATCATGTTCAAGAAGAACAGCCACCCTCCTTCAAACTCAGAACTATCATACTGTATATAGTATGTACAATAAATTACCTCTAACTACCAGTGTTACATATTATTCATGTAGCTGTGGTTTGACCGTCATTCAAGAACACTGGATTATAATATTTATAGCTGCATTATTGCAAATGTCTTCTTGGAAGAACCGTAAGTGGACAGCAGGCAATCTTGGAAGGATACCATCCAGTCACGCGATGCCGTATTTTTTTTCTTTTTTCTTTTTTTCTAGCTAGCTAATAGATGGACAGATGATGGCAATAAACTACTGTCATTGAGGAATGAAAATGAATTTCCTCCCAGTGACCATAGCTGGTTTTGAGTTCCATTTCGAACCATACCACCGTATTCTTTAATGGTTTCACAATTCAGACCTCACAATTGTTTTAATAAAGGCCACGATTCCTCACACCAGATTTTGGTAAGCTCTGTTCTGGTTCTGTTCATTCTATTTGAGCCACATGCTCGTTTGCCATCCTGATGCCTTTGTAGAGTCATTGGGTTTCTGAGGAATGCACTGCTCAAGGCGACCGCTGTTCAACTGTGAGCTCCATCTTTCACTCCGCGGCTCTTTGTCGAAAGCCTCGTGTTGGTATTGATTAGAGCAGCGTCTTTTTGTCTCCTGCCAGCTTTTTCCACAGCTCCTTGTGAGTGCAGAGGAAGCAGCAACGCTGAGAGAAACGGTTGTATGTGCTGAATGAATGCAGACGACAGATCAAGCAAGGTCCGGGAAGCGCTGCCAAAGGGCCTGGCACTCAGGAAGACGTGCAACTTCCCTCTCAAAGCCACATGACTGGCACAGAGTCCAGCATATTGCCGACTTTCCTCTACTCTTTACTACTCCTGGCTACTGGTTCTGTTGGCTACACCCTTAAGTGGCATTTGACTTGGCTGTGAGGTCGGTCTGATTGGTGCCCGAGTGTAGATGAGGGGTAAGCAATGGCACCACATCTGTAACAATAAAACCAGGTTAACGTGGTCATCTTGTGACTGGTAACATCTGGAGAGACATTTGGAACTGTCAGTAATCTGTTCCCCAGTCATTTTTCACCCTCCATTATTCTCCCAATTTCCTCGCTATTTCTGATTGTAATTATCACAATTTGTAACCACCCAAGTGTCAAACCCTTGTGTACTAGGTTTTTAATGTACAATTTCCTTCTTTTGCTTCATTCCTCAATTTTCTAACCATCTGTTCCTCTCCCTTTGCGCTATTGTTTTTCCCACCCATTAAAACGCATCTCTTTTTCTTACTAACCACTTTTTGGCAAACTTTGCTTACAGAATTTGGAAGGGAAATTGTAAACAATTGTCTCCAACACATTGTCCAGACATGGGGAGTTACAGATGTCTGAGAGAACATGCTGACATCAAGGAAAACAAGTCAGTGAACATTTTAAATCATACTGTCATTAAATTGTCTCACGCAGCCATTAATTCCAATTAGACTAGCCATTTTTCCCAATTTTTTATTAGATGCCAGCACAATATATATAATAATTATTATTATTATTATTATTATCATAAGTAGTAGTAATAGTAGGAGTAATGATGATGATGATAACAATAATAATGATAATAATATTAGATATGAATTATTATCATTATTATTATTATCATCATCAATACTATACTACTACTACTATTTATAATAATAATAATAATAATAATAATAATAATAATATTTGATGGAGTAATAATGATGATGATAACAATAATGATAGTAATATATATTGTTAATTATTATTATTATTATTATTATCATCAATACTATACTACTACTACTACTACTACTACTACTATTTATTATAATAATAATACTACTAATAATAATAATAATACTATTCTTATTATAAGTAGTAGTATTGATATAGGCCGATACTTGCATTGGTTATCCTCTTGTGGCCGTTTTATGATCAGAAACTAGAAATTAGAACAATAGAAAATTGCCATTCATTTTATGCAAAAAAAATGCTACATTGGGATATATAGGTCTTTCTTTAAAATTATCGGTTATTTTTGGGGGGAAATTTTATATGTCTAAATACTAGTAGTATTGGTTAGTGATGGCAAAATGAAGCTTCATGAAGCACTTGTAATATTTTTTGACTCCTCCAGATGCCACTCTTGGTTGAAAGATGCAGTGGAAATGTAATCAATTTCCTTTGCACTAGCCTTTATATTTAAATCAAGAGCACCATCTAGGGGAGTCAAAAAATATTACAAGTGCTTCATGAAGCTTCATTTTGCCATCACTAGTATTGGTATTTGATATCGGTGACTAGTCAAACGTTGAGTACTCGTATTGGTATCGGTCTGGAAAAATGTTTTATTGAACATCCCTAATAATATTAATGACAATAATAATAATTTTGACTATTTACAATGTAAGTGCTTCACCTATCTGTTAACTTATAATAGTCAATTGACTGTTTTTTCAAGAAAAGCAGTAATTCCCGTATGCTCCAGTGTGCAACACAGCTTTGATGTGTAAGGAAAGTGCAGAACAGCAGACCCACCCTGTACAAAAGTGGAAAATCAAAACGGTCTATCAGTCATTTTTAAATGCCAGGGAGTGATGCCAGGAAACAAAAAATAGTCATTTTAATATAAGCAAAGATATTGTTCTGTGTACATGGTTCAGGGGTATGGTCAGTTGGAAAACACCCTCAAGACATAGATGACAGACGCTGAATGCCCGCAGTATATTCTGCTTTTGAAGCACCGCCTAAGGCAAGGCTAAGACTCAAAGTTTGTTCCCAAACCACAGATACAGAATAAACAACATTTAAAGCAACTCGCTGAAAGCACTCAATGAATAACATAGTGTATTTCACATAGTAGAGCTTTTGGTCTTGCCTTTGCCAGAGCTTTTTCCACCAGTGCTGGACTGGTTTGTTTGTCTGTCAACATACCTAAAAGGGTACGATAAAAATCAAGGATGGTCCAAGGCATGCTTGATTGGGTTTGGGAAGCATTACACTGTAATTTGTGTAAAACTGACTGAAAAGTATTTTTTGATCACATGGGGGAAAGTATTTTTTGATCACAAAATAGGTTTGCGAAAGTAATATGCCTAACTTGCTTGAAATCACATTATAATATACTGCACTGTAGTGTATTCATGAGAATTCCTTCAGTACTGCAAAGCCATGGCAATGCTACCAGTTATAAGGAATTTTTGGGTATGTTTTTACGACCACAGAAAGTGCTTACCGCAGCAAGTCACTCGCATAATTTTTTTCTGGCCCAGTTTTTTATGCCAGATGCAACCCTACAATTTCTTATTTAGGCTTATGACCGCCTGTAGTTGAGTATTGAGGCACAGGCCACCAAATGAATCCGTCTTCAGCCCCCCCCCCCTTATTTTGATCATTTGAATTAGTTCATGGGAAATTCAATTTATGCTGCTTCATGTACTTGTTGCACACCACACAGAGAAGTGTGGCCACACACGCATGCATGCAAAAGGAGATGTGGGAGTTAACTTGTGCGAAAATGGTGACCTCTTGAGTTGTCATGACGCAGACAAGCAAGCCTCCAACAGCGAGTTTCTTACGGTGAGGATCCTAAGCCGTTCCCAGGCCAGCTGAGAGACATTCTTTCCAACATGTCATCGGTCCTCACTTGGGTCTCCTTCGGAAAGGACGTGCTTTCAACTACTCACCAGATGTTCTAGCCACCTCAACTGGTTCCTCTTCATGGGGGGGGGGGGGGGGGGGCATAGATCAACCGGTTAATCGAGAGCTTTGCCTTTTTGGCTCAGCTCCTTCTTCACCCCCCGAAAGACTGATGCAGAGTTTGCATAAATGCAGATGCTGCATCAATCTGCCTGTCAAAGTCTTGCTCCTTTCTTCTCTCACTTGTGGACAAGACAGCAATATACTTCAACTCCTCAACATGGGGCAGGATCTCATCCCCGACCCACGTAGAGGACTCCACCCTCTTCTGGTGATGCTCTGAGATTCTCATCCCGACTGCTTCACACTCGGCTGCTAACCACTCCAGCGAGAGTTGAAGAACGCGGCTCGATGAAGCCAAAAGAACCACATCATCGACAAAAAGCAAAGACACGATACCGAGCTCACCAAACCAGACCCCCTCAATGCCTCGACTGCGCCCAGAAATTCTATCCATAAAGGTTATGAACAAAATTTACCGTAGATCATTGTTCTGTAAACACAGCCAACCTCTTGTGACCTTGAACAGAATAAGCTGTATAGACAACGGATGAATGAAAGCTTTTGGTTACACACTTCACATGTCAAGAACGTCTAGACTTTAGTCTTTGTATTTTCATTGAGAGAGACTCAGCATTCCCAGAGCCAAAATGTTTTAAAAGCTTCACTTTAAAGTGGGCCAAACCTCCATTCTTGGGGTCGGAGACGTGGCCTGTGGCCTACGCAAATGTAGGAAATGGATTCAGTCGTGCCCTATGATGATTGTGGATGAGCACAAAGGTTTTAAAGGAAAGTTAGTTAATTTGAAAAGTGGACGTGTCCCTGTTTGTTTGTGTTTTGTCTGCATTGCTGATCTGTAGTCTTCCACAAAGACAATGGCTAGGTAAGGACAAGGGTTTGATGACAAGTTTCTTAAGTGATGGAACTGCAAATGAACCAAAGCTAAACCAAGCCGAATGGGCTGGGTTGTGACAAATTCACATGGAATCAGTGATAAGGGCATTGCGTGCCGTTTGCACGCAGCTCAGAAAGGAGAGTCAAAATTGGCATGAAAAAAACCGAGAGATTTGTCAATGAAAAGTAGAGCGTAACACTTGATTGGATTTAATTGCGCTATTCAAGGCCGAGTCATTAGCAAAAGAGATCTTATTTTACAGGACTCCATTTAATTAGTCAATTCAATTAAAGACACTTGTAATATACACATTTATCAGCTACAAATGACTCTCTCGCTATTAATGACATGATTAACGGAGTCTTTTCAGGGATTAATTAAAAAATATGTTTACTTCCCCGAGTAAAGGCAATTTCATGAAAAATACTGCAGTCATAATTGTTGTATTTGTTCATAGTATGCACACACAGAGAGTATCCACACAAGCCAAACTGAAAAAAAAAAGTTTGGTGAAATGGGCAGATTTCAAGTAGTCGTTTGTGTAGTTCTAACAAAGTAAACATCAGGAGGAGGAAAAACGGCCACGCTTCTGACTGAAGCCGTTATGTTCTGGAGGTATTTCTGAAAGCTCACCTGCTGAGAAGCACATCCGGTGAAAACGGAGTGCAGGCCAACAAATCTTTTGTGAGTAATGTTTCTATTTCTGTCATTGAGGAGAGAGAGAACCAAAATCGAGCTGGAAAGAGAAAAATAAAAAATTGCCATTGTTCACACAATGACATGCAAGCTTGCTGTTTGAATTAAAAATGATGTGCATATTAACATCACAGAGATCGCAAAGACTTGCTTGCATGGCTCATACTAATATCATGCTATGGCAAGGACCTTGCTCATTCCAAAACATACCCGTGTGCAGTAAAATGATCCTATCAATAACATTAGTAATTAACCATGTAAGGACACAGGCGGAATGAGAACCAGCCGCTTTTAGTGACCTTGCTGTGACCTTCTCCAAACCTCAACATGGCATCATGCTTCATTCACCCTTAGGCGAGTCATATAGACTTGCTTCTCTCTCCACAAGCTAACAAGCGTAAGTCAAAATCCCCAACGTGGCATGTGCTTGATTAGGCCTTTGTAGCAACATGATGTGATCTGAAACTGAGTTGTTTGACATAATAGAAGAAGGAGGGAGAGATACAGAGAGAGGAGGATCAACGGAAGGAAGGGAATCAACAACAAATGCTCAACCCTCCACGTCGACATTGCTTTCTGTAATATATTTTCAAATATCCAAAAATATACCGAATAGGACATCTTTTTGGTCAAAAATGATTACATCACATAGATGAACATACAAAATATTGACAAGTATTAGGACATCAGGAACAGAAAAAAAAAAAAAAGCCTTTCGCAAACTGTTTCACATTCAAATTTGGCTTAAGAGTCCCATTTTTGTCCCCAGGAAAAGTCTAACAAGCGTGGCCAAGGGGGGATGATTTTAAAAATTATATTAAAGATGACAATAATAATAATAATAATAATAATAATTGCAATGATTCAGATTCAGTGTTCAATGCACGCTGTTGTCATATTTATGAATGAAACACAATGACATCCACCACACACGTTCAGAATCTGCCTGCCTGCATCTGATCAAATCCACCAAAATCGCGTTATATCACCTGAACCACAACTTAGACCTGCTTTCCGCTGGTCAAAAATTTCTTTCAGCCACCAAAATGTCAAGCCGTGGCCATGTAAAAGAAAACACCCTGGGCCACCGGAACACACAGCATGGTGCAGTGCAGTCTTTCAACTTCCCCAAAACGGTACAGGACACTTCCACCTGCACGAAAATCAAGTGTCACCAGATTTTAGTCCCAAAAACACATGCGCTGTCTACGAAAATAGATCATGTGCCAAAATGTCGGTACTTTTGTTCGAAGTTATTTTCTGAAAGACTCAATCCATAGAAAGATGCCTAATAGAACATATTACCATGCCACTCTATATAATTTAGTTAATTGATTAAATACATTCTTAAATAGGGTAACACTGTGGCCTGGTGGGTGATCAACTCAATCAATTATTTATTTGTCTAGCAACTTTCATACTTAAAAAGCAACAAAAAGTGCATCACAGGGCAGGATATAGGGCGGGAAATGCAACAAAGGGTTAAAAAGACGTACAATGACTCAAATGAATATTTATAATTGTTATTTTGAAACAATTGTATAAAAAATTCACTCGATGTGTGCTGATCTAGAAGGAACTGCTGTCTAAATCAAAACTCTTCTCATCCCATGTCCATGGTCTCATCATTGAAGAGAAATGTGCTTGTGTGTGTGTGTGTGGGGGTGGGTGGGTGTGTGTGTGTGTGTGTGTGTGAGACGAAGCCGTAGGTGTAATTTTCGATGTTATTTATAGACAAAATAACTCTGCTCATGAAATTTCCCTCGCCGTGCACTCCCAAATCACATTCTTTATTCAGCTGACTTTCCTCTGAACTTCCTCCATCTTTTCAAGGGGACGAGAGTCAATGAATGAGCGTCTCAGTTGGATTTACACGGTATTAGAGAGATGGAGAGAGTTTGTGGGTGCTGAAGTGGCTTTTGAGAGCTTCAGTGGCTGGTAATGCTCGGCATCCTCCAATTAGCCTTCTCAGCATAATTTACCCCAATTCTGATGGGGACTTGAGAGAAGCCGAAATGCAACTTCATGTAGTTTACAATCTGCAGGATAATAATTCAGCTACTTTGGCACTCTCGTTACAAGGCTCCATATAGCGCTTTAATTATCTAGCAACTAACTCTACACCTATGATGCATAATTTGTGAGAAAAGACCCAGAATTTAATCAGAAGAACTTAACCACAGGTAGTCCAAATATAGAAAATTGTTCTCGTATTCACCGTGAAATGGATAAAAAGCTTACTTTCTCCTTTATGTTGAGCAGGGAATGGCAGCTCAAGGTCTCTTTTAATTTGATTTGATCTGATTAAAGGAAGATGGGGTTAAAGGTTACTGCATTACTTTTTTTGTATGCTTTTCCTGGCTGCTAAAAAGGTGCTTGTCTGCATATTTGTAGTTCCCTTGAGAAAATAGTAACACTAACCACGCTAAAGACGCTATTTGAATTTTAAGATTAACACATTATTGTCTACACACATGGTTCCCCTCGCTGACTGCAGCCTGATTTACAGTGTGATTCAAAGTTCATCCTTAGATGATCTGTCAAGAACATAGACGATGGGAATATTTACGTTAAATCCCTCTAGGCATGAACCGGAGAAAGGAGGTGAGATTTTTTTTTCAAATTTGTCTGTGGTACATTTCCCTAACTGTCGACACATTCTTCCTCTGGCCCCTCCTCCCGCATCACCTCCATCTCCGGCCCTACTGGGTCGATGTGTTATGAGAAAATGTAGTCACTGGGATGTGTCACATCTGCATGGGGGAGACTGAGCGCATGAGGATGTGGGAGTGGGGGTTTCTGCGAGTGTGAAGATCTGTAATTTAATCTGAAACTCTGGAGAGGATTGTTATGCTCACTCCCTGGGATGGGGCAGAATTCTGATTTAATTCAAAGCAGGGGAGGGGAGGGGGAAATGCAGAAGGGAAATGATAGAAATGCTACCACACAGGAGTGGCTGGAATCAAACTATAAAAAAAGATACAGTTCCTCTGGTTGTGTGTTTCAATGTAATCCTATATACTGTTCAAGTGTGTCTGAGCAGGTCCAAAAGATTAAACCCTAACTATGAACTAGACGTTTTTCTCCTACACCAGGGGTGTCAAACATACGGCCCACGGGCCGGGTTAGGCCAGCAAAGCGGTTTAATCCAGCCAGCGAGATGATGTTGTAAGGTTAAAAAAAATTGTAGTCAGAACAATTAATCAGCTGGCCACAATCAAAACATATTAATTCATAATTAATTAATTAATTAATTCATAATTAATTAATTAATTAATTAATTAATTAATTAAAGCAATCCTCAGATGAGCAATGCAACTTGTACATGGAATTGCCCTGGATGTCATTATTTACACCACCTAAAGTTACGGTTTGTTTAAAAAAAATAAAAATAAAATCATAGACCGACATAAACGTGTTAAATACGACACAAATTAAATTACTGGTAACATAAACACACATAAGAAGGATTAATGTGCTTATAACTTCATTAACTGTGCCACACAATGCATTCTGGGAACAATACATACACAAAACGGGTAGCTACAACACATCCGGAACTCATACGGGCAAAGCGTTGCTGCGTTCCATTTGCATTTGAGTTATTTTTTGGAACAATATAATTACATTTGAGCTCTGTAATGTAGGGCTAACCCACAAATAGTGAAAATTTGCGTATCATTGACGCCAATTGTTTTTAAGTTATATACCATGATTTTACCGATCTGGCCCACTTGGTCATATATTTTCCTCCATGTGGCCCTTGAGCTATTATGAGTTTGACACCCCTGCCCTACATAATGCCCTGAGCATACTACAGTTCCTCATCCGACCTGGCTCTGTGTCATTGTGGGTCATCAAGTGTACTGGTTTTGAAGAAGTGGATGACGGCAGAGGAATCCTTCCAGGAGTGCATGAAGGCTAGGAAACTGTGTTAGAGTCCAAGGGGATTACTTCCCAGATGAAAACTTATAACTGGGATTTGAGATGCATCTTTTAGGATGCCAGACCTGAAAGCTGCCTGACACACCAGCTATGTATTGCAGGTACACTAATCTAAAGTACTGCGATTGGCTGGTAACAAGTTCAGGGTGTACCCCACCTACTGCCCGAAGCCAGCTGGTATGGCTCCAGCGCCCCCCGCGACCCTTGTGAGGAATAAGCGGTTAAGAAAATGGATGGATGGACAAGGAACAAGGAACAAGGAAGGACACACATTCAAGAGGAGCGAAATGTATCCAAATATCTTTCACTATTTGTAAAAGTGAGTGTTGCTGAAGTCCGACTGAACTGCACATTTATTAGTTTTTTTATTGACTTAGATCAGGGATAGGCAATTTAAATGTTGGGGCGGGTGGGGGCACAATTTTTTTATCAGTGCTACTGGGGGGAGGGGGAGAGGTTCACATAGGCCCACTCACTTCTAAGCAGATGTATGACAAAAATGCTATTTTATATTTGGACAAAATATATGCATACATGCAAAATACAGGTTCTTGATATGTAATTTTTTGATAATACATTTTACAATGCATATATACAAGAAGTTTTGAAAGAAATAAGAAAATAACCAACATTTTATTTTTACAGTGCAAATGGCTCTCCCATAAAAATCACCATTCAAGGACGGCACCAAACTGCTGAACAAGAAACCAACATTAAGTGCAAGAACTCATCTTGTAAATGTTATTACAACAATCAACTCACACAATAATTTCATATTATTAACATACTATGTTTGTTCTTCATATTATTATTCAAAATCGACCCAAAAATTACTAGGGCTACTCACATTGTGGCATAAGGTGTATAAGATATAATAATAATAAATCTGATTTATATTGTGCTTTTCTAGACACTCAAAGTCGCTTCACAATAGATACATTATGCATGCACTCACACATTCACACTCTGGCGGCGGTAAACTAGCCAGGGCAGACTGACAGTGTGCGCCTCTGACTACCACCGAATATTCACACCCTCTGTAAACCAGTGTGACTGGAACTGGAGGCAATATGTGTGAGGTGTCTTTCCCAAGGACACGAGATACATGACTTGTAGAGTGCATGAATCGAACCAGAGACCGCCCGGTCAATGGACGACCGGCTCTACTTCCTGAGCCACAGCTGCCACAATGTCTGTCATCTAGTGATGATTGGTGATATTACAAATTAAAAACTACAATCAACCTGCACACAAAGATCCCCTTTATTCTTTTAACAAAATGTTTTCATATTTTAGATTTTTCCCATGTTTACTGGAATAATGTCCCCAATTTCAGAGTTTTTCGAGAGAAAAAAAGGATTTGTGTCTTTATCAGCATTCTCTGAATAATTTTTTAGTTTGCGAAAAAAAATTAAAAGAAAGATTTTTTTTCACTATTATTTTTTAAATAATTTTTTTCATACATATTTTTTCAACAGAATAATTTCTACAACATACCCCTTTTTTCTCTTCTTTTTTTCACTTCAGTTAATACAGTACCCTTTTTTCGTGCAAAAAAAAAAGGCTGCCAGTTGCCCATCCTTGACTTATATCATTACTTACATAACATCACCCTCTTAAAATAATTGCCTAAGCCATTTTTTTTGCAAAATATTATTATTTTTGCCTAAATCATCTCCTCATGATGCAAATGGTTCAATTTGTGTGTTTCCTGAATAATCTGTGGGGGGGATGACTTAGGCGATTATTTTAAGAAGGCGTCAATAAGTATCTAAAGTTGGAGAAAATAGGTAATCACACTCTCCACTCATTTTATTTTAGAAATTCAAGAGCTCATGGGGAGATTTGCACTCTACTGCTACTATCATTAGCCCGTTTAGGCCAATTTAAGTACAACTTATACATAAACAATTTCATGATTAGATCTACACTTTGTGGTCATACTGTAAACATGCTATAAACGCACACCAGTCATCATTCTCGGAATGTATATTTCCCATTCAGATTTTTTTAAATTGTATTTTATTTTTTAAAGGTGAGGGTCTTCCATCATGAAACTGTGCAAGCAATTTTCTTAAGTCATATGTTATCATTCTTATCTGGAAGAAAAAGTACAATTAGCATTTGTGACAATGACACATGAAGTGAGAAATGTGAAGCTTTCTGGAGAATTTGTAAAGATATTACTGCAAGTGAGAGATGAGTTTCATTAAAATTAACCCAAAAAAAAGCAGACTAGATCGTGACTTACAGTTTATTTCGGTGCATTGTACTGAGTCGCAAGGACAAACTTGTGTGCGTCACTTTTTCCTCTTTCCACCATGTGGTGCCCAATCTGGTGGTATCACATCAAAACAGAGAAAAATAGAGAGAGTGTGTATCTGTGTGAGTGTGTGTGTGTTTGTGCATGTGAGACTGAATTCATGTTGTGTGAGAACTTTGGTGATATCTACTTGGGTGGATAATAGCAACCTGGGGCTATTGGATCAATTTTTGCAAGGAAGGAAGGCTATGCCAAAGGATATAATTGTCAGGGTCCTCTGGCTTTGTGCATTGCAATTAAATCTGGTTCCACTTCTTGCACATGTGCAAAACACATTTTCCTAAACAAGTCCAAGGGATGAAAGAAAGTAAGGCGAATGTAACTAATTTTGCAAAGGATTTAAAACTGCAAGCAGAACATTAGAACAATGAACATGCAAGAAACTTGCTATCTTTCTGATACAACTGTCATCGTCTTCATACCCCGTTTTGTTTGAATTAATCATGATAGACTTTAAAAGACAATGTAGGGTTTTGATTAAGCTGACAGTTTGGTTATACAGTGGAGATAACAGCTATGTTATTGTTCAATAACTACTTCTGCCACTCAAGATTTATTTTGGAGTTATACTTTTTGATCCAGTTCTTGTATAGGATATGAATGGTTAGATATCAAAAATGGTTTGGTCTGTGAATGTAGAGTATGTGCTAAATAATAATATGTTGCAGATGTCCATCCGTCCGTCAATCCATTTTATCAATTTTCTAGCTCCTTTTCAATCATGTGGAGAACCCAGTTGAGAGTGAAACCCACAACCTTTGACTGTGGGGTAGACATGTTAACCACCTTGCTTCCAACTGTTATCATAAGTCCCAAAATCTACTACTTGACAAGGTTTTTCATTATGTTTATTATATGTTCAATAAAAAACACAAAAAAATAAAAGGTGTAAAAGTGGATAGCTGTGTGCTTTATGCATTCAAGTAATAAATAAAATGCGTCAACAAAAAAAGATTGCATCAAATCATGTTTAATTGAATTATTCATACTTAATTACAAAAAAATGAGAGATAATCCAGTTTTTGTTTTTTTAGCTAGAGCCTAAAGAGATACAAAAAAAAGTTTCACAATGTGCTCTCTTTTGTGAACTTTTACACATATGTTGGAACTGTAGTTGCAAAATGAATTAAGTCACATTTTTATTTTGCACTTCACGCTCATTCTTCTGCTGCACTGACTCAAGGGCATTTATAATATGCTGGAAAAATGACTGCATCACCCAAAAAGAGGTCATTTTCACATAAAATGTCAGAAAAAGAAAAAGAAAAAAAGACAGATTTCATCAAATCAGTGCTCTTTTGCTCATCATGTGTTGCATTTTTTGCATTTTAATTGAATTATTTATACTAAATAAAAAAAAACTAGAGGCAATCATTATTATTATTATTTTAGGTAGAACCTAAAGAGATACAACAACAAAAAACAGTTTCACAATATGCTCTCTTTTGTGAACTTTTACACACATGTTGGAACTGTAGTTGCAAAATGGATTAAGTTATGTTTTTATTTTGCACTTCTTGCCCTCGGTCATTCTCCTGCTGCACTGACTCTAGGGCATTGATAATATGCTGGAAAAGTGACCGCACCTTCCAAAACTGTGCATATTGGTCTTGTTGGAAATGATTAAAAGGGGATTTGTGCTGGAGGAGATTTTCGGAGTTGTTATCACTGTGTTTGATTTATCACTTTAAGCTTGTGCGGTGGGGGCCCTGTTGCTGATGTGAAGCAAAAAAATAAATCCCACCGAGGTAAAAACTAGGCAAAGTACACTTAGACATTCGAAAATGGCAGTATTATATTATGAAGTGATGACACACCCTCAAAGGTGCAGGAGCTTAAATGAGTTCAGCACAGTGTGTGTGCAGGGAGAAGGGTAATAACACCAAAACACGGTACAGTAAAAGTTCCTCCAGGGAAAGTATGCAAAGCCAAAAGAGAAACGTTTTCTTGATTTTTTTTTCACTCCAAAACTTTTCAACATTTAAAGCTTGCTTAACTTTAGTGTGTGGAAAGTTTGCGCAACAAACACACCCTTTTATAAATTCCCTTTTGCATCACTTTTGGAGGCTTCACATAGAGTGATCATATCTGGGAGATGTACTGTAACCCAACCCTACACTTTGACCCAAAAACATTTATATTTCCCCCCCAACATTGACATTAATGACTAAAATGATGTCACAATGTCTTTAAAAAATTTTGTTTCAGCATCATTATCACAAATTACACAGTTTAAAGCACATATTCAGATGCTGAAAGTACAGATCATTTACAGTGTTTTAAAGACATCTTAATGGGGTAGTCTAATATCTGACCATGTTTATTAAAGGGAAACTCATCAGAAAATGTTCTTTACAATATGTTGTATGCGCCCCCGCTATAGTCTAAGCGTGGCATTCTGATTAATATCGAATTTTGGGAATGTGAGTTATGCAGCAAAATCCACCCGTTTTTATTTATTTCAGAAGGCGGCCATTTTGCCACTTGCTGTCAATTGAAAATGACATCACAGTTGCTCAGAGCTCTGGTAACGACAGTTCACGACTCAACTTTGCTAATAACACGACCAAACACAGAAAACAGATGAACCGTGATTGGTTGTTACCTCAGCTCTAAGCAACTGTGATGTAATTTTCAGCCGACAGCAAGTGGCAAAATGGCCACCCTCTGAGATGGATAAAAAAAAGGGTGGATTTTGCTGCTTTATTCTTATTCCACAAATGCAATATTAATCAGAAGAATACCGTGTTTAAACTAGTGGGGCTGCATAGATCATATTCAAAATAATTTTTTGGGGTTGAAGTTCTCCATTAAGGTAAAAAATAGTGTTTATTGTAACCTTTGCCAATAATTAATATTTGTAAATGCTTTATGGCAGGCATACACAAAATCTACATGTACAAAGTGCATACAATTTGGATGGGTGGGTTATTGCTCCAGTATCAAGCTTGGTATCTGTAAAGGTGTACAATATGATGATGGGGAAGCAAGTTTTGGACATAAAAAAAATTAAAAATACACACACACACACAGAAAGAGTGGACAAATATCCTTTATTGCCTCTGTTGATAAGAATCCAACCAAAACACAGCTTGGGGACGATAATGAGTTAACATACGGCACATGGGCTGAGGCTCCATAATGGCTTGGTGTGAGTATGATGATCCTGGCAGATGTCTTACGTGCCAATTCGTTGGGTTTAGCATAGACTTGTGCAGGGCAGAGAAGGCAAACACACTTCCTACAAGTTATTCAGGGAAACATAATTAAAATGCAGTGATAAAAAAAAAAAAAAGAATTCTTTATTCATTTTAGAGTGAACTTTAAAGGGTATATACAGTATTATGAAAATGTTCCTTTTTTAATTGCTTGTCTACAAATACACTTGCTTTTCTCTTCCGACTCTGGGCTGATTGAGATCAAGTAGCCGTCCGCGTAGTTATAATGCCCTGGCAGGTACCTAAAGTAATTTTGGTCTGGCTCAACGACAATGTTCAATCACATGAGTCAGCATGAAGGTACAGTGCATATCTACGATGGCAGTAAAACGGTGATATGAAGGTCAAATGCTACTGAGAAAATCTAAAAACCAAAAGTCTGTTAGGTTGGTCCAAGACTGAATAAAAAAAGTAAGAATGCTTTGGTTGGGCTTAGTGTAAGTATTTCCAGATATACCTTTATTGTGCTCCCTTGTGCAATCTCTTTATAGTATTTAAAGGAATACTTAACAAATTTTACAGTTTTCATCAGTATAAAGTTCTAATTTTATTTATGATAAATTTGATAACTTCATTATTTTTCATGTACAATGAATACCTTCAAAACGGAATTTTGCCACTTGCTGTCGACTGAAAATGACATCACGTGTTGTTGAGGGCTCAAGTAACATCCAATCATGACTTACCCAACGCTGACAAGTTGAGCTGTGATTGGTTGTTACCCAACCCATCAATACATGTAATGTTATTTTCAGTGGACAGCAAGTGGCAAAATGCCTTTTTTAAAGGTGTTAATGGTACATGAAAAATTATGAAGTTATCAAATTCATTCTTTTTACTGCTGAACATTTCTAAATTAGTAAAGTATCCCCTTAAATGTCGTTTCCTTCCATTGGTGGATACTGGGACAACATTTAAACCCTAATTTACTGTATATGATAAGTAGCAAAACAATGGGTTTTCCTGGCAACGCTGTTTATGAGGTTTAAACTCAATTATTAAAACTGAACGGACAGTAAATGCAGCAACAAGGAGTTATGTTGTAATACAGGATATTTATTGAAGTATTTGGGGTCATTTACCGTCATATATCTAGGATGATGGAGAAGGGCTTTGTCCGTATGGCTGTTTAATTTAATGCACGGTCCATTACACATTTAGGAAATTAAAACAAAGCTGTTAAAGGCCCTCAGCTAATTTCATTTGGAACATGGCTCATTTTTCATGTGCTCTATATTCCCTTCATTCTGGGCTAAGAGTAAGAAAGTGGGGGTCTGTAAAGTTTTAATGTTCTTTGTGTGTATGCAGGTTTGTAGACAAGCATCACGGCTAAGCCTCTCACACAATGACAGCACCCGATGAAGTCTCAGTAAACAGAGAAGCAGGCCTCATTATCACTCATGTGTGCTTTTGGATTTTCTTCACTTGCTCTCTCTAAGCTCTCTGCTGTTCCTCTGTCAATATTCATGTGACACATCACAGTGTGAACGTTCATTTACATCCCCGGTCCAGAAGCTCTGAATACAAAGCCTTGTTTTTGTTCAAAGAAGACCTTGTTTCAAGGTCCCAAATTGCTCATTGCTTACCAGAAGCAGAAGATACTATACAATGTTGAGGTATTTATTGAGGCCTTTATGTCTAAATAAATATAAAAAAAAATGTTTTAATTAAACCTTACATGCCAAATATTAACCACAATTCCAATGAAGATGGGACATTGAGTAAAATGTAACAAAATTTAAAAAAAAATCATTTTCAACCTATATTCAGTTATATATACTATGCAAGATATTCAATGTTTAAACTGGATGATTTTTTTTTTTTTTTTTTTTTTTTTTGCAAATAGTCTTCAATTTAAAACTTGACATCTGTAACATGTTCTATTAGATCTGGCACAGGCGCAACAAAAGACTGGCAATGTTGAGAGGAATGCTCAAAACCATTTCACAGTTGAATAGGTTAATTGGAAACAAGTGAGTGTCATGACTAGTTAAACATCCCCAAAAGGCTCAGTTGTTCAAAATACAGGAACAGGAACATTGTGAACAACTGTGTGAGCAAATTAGTCCAATAGTTTAAGAATGTTTCTCAATGTAACATTGCAAGGAATTTAGGGATTTTGTCATCTACACTCTATGATATCATCATTGAGAGAGACTGCACATAAACAGCCAAAAACCAACATTAATTACCTGCAACATTTGATCCCTTCGGCGGTAATGCATTAAAAATCGGCATTGCTGAATAAATTATATTGCCATGTGGGCTCAGGAACACTAAATAAAGCAATTGTCATCTACATCTACAAAGTTCAAACTCTACGATGCAAAGCTAATGCCATTTTTCAACAACACCCAGAAATGACGCCAACTTTTCTGGGTCCAAGCTCATCTGAGATGGACTAACGCAAAGGGAAAAAGTGTGCTGGGTCTGACAAGTCCACATTTCAAATTGTTTTTTTTTTTTAAATCATGGAATCTGTAACCTTTGAGCCAAAGGGGAAAATGAGCATCCAGATTGTTATCAGTGCAGTTAAAAATCAGCACCTGGTATGGGGGGGGGGGGGTGGTGTTTGTGCCCACAGCATGTGCAAGGCACCATTAAAGCTGAAAGGTAGGTACCGGTTTTGGAGCAACATATGTTGCCATCCAACATGTTGACATGCTTATTTCAGCAAGACAATGTCAAATCATATTCTGTATGTTTTACAACAGTCTGGCGTCATAATAAAAGAGTGCAAGTACTAGACTGGCCTGCCATCAGTCCAGACCTGTCTCCCATTGAAAACATGTGGCGCATTATGAAGCACAAAATATGACAATGGAGACCCTGGACTGTTGAGCAACCGAAGCTTTACACCAGATCAGTGGCTTAGTGGTAGAGTGTCCGCCCTGAGACTGGGAGGTTGTGCGTTCAATCCCCTGGCTGGGTCGTACCAAAGACTATAAAAATGAGACCCATTGCCGCCCTGCTTGACACTCAGCATTAAGGGATGGAATTGGGGGGTTAGATCAGCAAATGTTTCCCGAGCGAGGCCCCTGCTCCTGCTCATTCACGGGATGGGTCAAATGCGGAGAACGAATTTCATCCCACTTGGGTGGGTGTGACAATCAGTGGTACTTTAACTTTAAGAATGGGAAATAATTCAACAGTTTCCAAATGCTTATTGACTGGTGTGAAAAGGAAAGGTGGCGTAACACATTGGTAAACATGCCCCTGTCCAAGGTGTGTTTGGATTGTGTTGCAGCAGGCATCAAATTAAAACAACAAAATAAAGTTTATCAGTTTGAATAATAAATTATTTTCTCTTTGAAGTCTATTCAATTGAATATAGGTTGAAAAGGATTTGGAAATCACTGTACAGGTAGTCCTCTAGTTACGAACATCTGACTTACAAAGATTCGCAGATATGAACAAAGGCTGACTGATGTCCATAAATTCCAAATTTTGCAAGTATATATTATTATACTGTGTATAAATAATTTTGTAAAAATTAAATAAAATTTACTCTGAGGAAAAGTGGTTCAGATCATGGATGGATGGTGTCATTAAATGTATTTTTTTAATGTAATATATGTACTGTATAGAAAGTATATACTGTGTATAATTTAATTTGTTTCATTTTCAAAAGTGTTTTACATATTTTTATTATTTTTATTTAAAAAAATAATTTCATAAAAAAAATTTTTTAAACAAAATGTAATGCCCTCGACTTACAAACAACTTCTCGGAACCCATTGTTTTTGTAAATTGAGGACTACGTGTATTCTGTTTTCATGTACATTTTGTCACAACTTCATTGGAATTGGGATTTGTACAATTAAAAAGAATGAATCATCACATCAAATGAATGAATCATTGTCACTTTCTTTATGGCAAATTTACAGATGGGTTAGGAGGTTAATCAACTGTACAAGGAGGTATAAGGTTTTTATAGACTTATTTTCGAAAGGAGCTGGCCAACGCATAATCTTATCTGTCAGTGCTGAGAGCCGTTTCCGTTTTATTAAAAGGCAGGTGTAGTCAGGTCAGATGCATTACACGCACGCATACACACTCCCGATCCTTTAAGGGCATGTATAAAATAAAATTGCCACAAACTCATTTTATCAGGACCTCCGGTGAACCACCATTCTTCTCATTAGCCACCACTGGCATTTGTAGTAGATACAGTAAACACTCCCAGTCATTAGACACTGTAAACAGCACACATGGAATGGCAAATAAGCACGGTAAAGAGCTTGAAGAGTGCCAGTGAACCTATTTAATTACCGCAGCTGCCCGAATGCATGTCTCCAACAAATCATCCAGGCTGTAGTTCTAATTTGTACAAAGACAACAACTTAAGTCATATATCGAGCGGGTGCATTGTCAGCTAAACAAGGGCAATTACATTCCATTGTGATTTAGGCGGCTTAGTGACAATAATGCTTGTCAGATTAGTAATACGTCTCTCTCTCTTATGTTTTTACCCACCAAACAAAAACATTCGGAAAAATGTGTTTGGTAGATTATTTCTTTGTGCATGCCAGTAAGTAGGTGTATTGCACCCATTTAAAATGTTCCAAATCTTCACTGCTAATGCCAAACAGCTTATTTTTGTTCCTTGTTTTTGCCCTCCTATTTTATTTGTTATTTGTTTGTAAATATTCCTGTAAGCATCCAATTCTACGTAAAATGATGCAATACATATGTCAAGCCTGTGTGTGGCGCTCTGGCGGAGACAACTGGCAAGGGGAGAAGAAGACTCAACTCTTAGCGGATAAAGAAAAAGACCAAAGGAGAGCAAAATCTAAATATGAGTATGAAAAACTTTTGTAAAAATTATAGCAGGTAAGTAGCAGGTGAATGGAAGAACAATACAAAAAGCCACATCTCTCTTTTGAACTTTGAACAACTGCTCCTGTGGCCCCTTTTAATACAAGAAACCATACAGTATTTGATCATTTCAGATTTCTGTTGGGCGCTGTAGATGTTAATAATGTATTAAATAACATTGTTGTGAGGGAAAGAGACAATAATTATTTTGTACAAAGACAGGATAATTGAAAAATGGCCGTGAGAAGAATATATTGTTTTAAGCAAACACAGAAGAAAACGTATTGCCTTAGTGTAAATGTCATATTGACTTAATTTGGTCATTGCCAGCACACAGGAAGCACAACCAGACTATTTAACTTGGAACGGGGAAATGCTTGCAAAATGGCCAGAGTAATCTGTGAAAAAGTTCGCCTCACCCAGGTTCCAATAAATTCTCACCCTCTGCTCTTAACATTTTATCCATATCCAGTGAAGATTACATTCCCAGTGCAGAACTGTTACTTAATTGGATAGTTTTGCAGGTGTAATGCCAAAGTCTAGCAAAAATACTAAAAACTGACGACCGTACTGGAGCCCAGACATCTGCCTCCGAAATGACTGTATGTCTCCTTCTGCATTGTCAACTACACCATTTATGCATTTCTAGTTTTTTTTTTTGCTTTAATTTAAACAAGGGGGTTGTAAAACATGAGCAGTTTCTTAACATTTAGAAGTCTTTATTAAAGGCGTATTACCTAAACCACTGGTGGTATGCTGGAAAAACAGGACACCCCATAAAACCCTGAAAAAAGGCCTTCTGTTTTAACATACTCCCGGGTAACTGAATCAAACACTTTGTGAAAAGAGCGCTTGTGTCAGCCTGAAAGACAATTAAATGCGACAAGCACAAAGTTCAGGGACATTTTATTGTCCTTTTCTGTCTTTTGTCAATCGAGAGGCTTAGTTGAAAGCAGACCCACGAGGGTATTTATGCTAAATATTGTCCAGAGGCCAAAGACAAGAAATCTCCTTCAGAAATACTGCTGCAATGCTGAAGTTAAAATGGGATAGCATATGGAGGAATATGGGGTAAGTAAAGCTTTGAATGATCTCTGAGACAAAACTTCCATTTGTTGATTGACAGTTGACCATTGTGTGACCTTTTGATCTTGTTATCAAGTGACGGGAAGCCACAAAGTGGGTGAAGAGCAAGGTGAAAGAGAAAGAAAAAAAGAAGTACATTAGGGTGGACAAAATGACATCATACAAAGGTTGAAGGACATTTCTTTATTAACAAAATCTTATAAAGTGCTTTTGAAATTTCCCAGTTCTTGCCTATTTGTTGAATGCTCTAGAGTGAAATTGGTCACCTGGGATGCGAAGGATTAGACTTTAGACTATAAAGCAGGTGTTTTTCCCCCCTCTGAGATAACGAGAAACCGTCCAAGGACATCGACATATGTTTTTAGCCTCCATAAACAGAGTAAATACTGCTCAACAACATGTAGATCTCACTCACTTTTTGGACTCCCAGATGGGAAAAATGATTTATGCACATGTGCAGACTCCCCTCACTAACATTTTCTTAAACTTGTTTGATGTGAGTTAAAAGCATCTGAAGAAGAAAACACATCATTGTTTTATAGATCGGTGGTGATGGATAAATTAGTGCTTTCCACAGATTGCATTCTAGTTCATTGAACTACTTTACATGCAGTGCTGTTCAACTACAATACTGTTTGGAATCGTAAACTCAATACATTTTGCTAAGAAGAATATTATATAATGAACAAAGGACTACAGTGGAGGACTTCCAGCATTTTCATGTTTTCTCTTCTTTGCCATGTAGGCTAGCTGTTTATTAGACTAGCTTAAGCCTGCCTTGTGACTAACGATGGTTCTCCAGTCCAAGGTGTACCCCGAAGTCAGATCAAATAGGGTTCATCTCATCCAGGACCCAGATGTGGACAAGCTGTGTCAATCATAGGTTAGCTAAGTAATTAGTATGGCTTCTCCCTTCATCAGAACGATACTTGTCAGAAATAGTAGTAGCTTATTCGCCGCCACAAAGGCGAGGATAACTGACATTGCAGAGACTCCACAACATGTTTAGCAGCAGGAGTAGCCAGCCGAAGCTTGTTGCTACCTAGCTAGCTGGTGTAGCGTTAGTAGCACTTAGCAGTGCCTCAAACCAACAACCCGCAGTGGGTGATATGAGTGGCACAGCCCACTGAAGCTTTTTGGAACATCTCAATGGTTAATTTTCAGTTTTGCAAGTCAGTGACTACGTTTACATGCAGGCAGTAACCCTTGTAAACCCGAATATTGACAATATTCAGGTTTTGTAAGGCCATGTAAATTTACGCACAATAACCCGAATATGCTCTTATTCAGGTTTTTAAAAACCCGAATAAGACCCCTGGGTTACTCCTTTCATAACCCGAATTCTTGCTCATATAAACGCATTTGGAATACCTCGATAGATCGGGTCAATATTT
The DNA here is from genome assembly GCF_054856555.1 of Leptonotus elevatus. Lineage (NCBI taxonomy): Eukaryota > Metazoa > Chordata > Actinopteri > Syngnathiformes > Syngnathidae > Leptonotus > Leptonotus elevatus. Next base: position 9,661,542 of record NC_141249.1, on the reverse strand, counting down.
TTCGCGTGTGCTTCATTTTCTTCCTAATCTGCTTTTCATCTTCATCTTCTTCGAATCTTAGTCTATATAGTAACGAGTTGTATGCGCAGCTCCGTCATACCCGCTAAAGGAGCCTCGCTTGAATACATTGTTTTCTCCACGGCAAAAACGCCACAGTTTGTGCCTATATACACATATATACAAGTATATAAGTGGCGTGTAACCCACTGGAAATAATCAAGCCGGTGTCAACAAAAATGACGCTTGCAGCAATGAACCACACTTCTGGAGCGAGGAGGAAAACGACTACAGGGAGTTCTCGAGTTACGTCGTACGCGATCTAAGTCGTTTCGACTTTACAGCGCACATGCCTCGTCTGTAGCACTTTCTTTTTCGTTAATTTCCCACAGTAATCACGCCATTTTAAAGTTCTTTAAAGTTGTGTTGTTGTTACCTCCAGCAACGGACGTCCATCGAACAGGTTGGCTCGCCATCAGGTGCGTTCGTAGTTCGTTACAATTCGTTGTTCTGACTCAAAAGGTAGGGTGCCAAAAGTGCCAAAATATTGACACGTAAATAAGAATATTTTCAATTCAGAAGGAAAAATGACACATCAGTGAAAATTGCTAGCGATGATAAGATTTCTGCAAATTTATAAAAAGATCAATTTTGAAATGTGACCTGTGGTGCAGTGACAGTAAACCTCTTCAGAGGTTGTGGGGGGCAAATACTCCCTTCGTGATGAACCCGAAACCCAGCAAAGTGCATGACAGTTCACGCTCCAGAACCACAAGAGTCCAATGAAAAAAGAATGCATAACACAATGCAAGCAGCAGTTCCCAAGCAATGTTTTTCAAACGATTCCAAACCATCACTCTCCCTTTGGTCTAGGCGGGACATTGTTCAGCTGTGAGGAGCGGCACCAAACCCGCTCACAGACACCAAGTGCACGTCACAATTGGGGATTCTGATTTCATGTGGTAACTATAAAACTTGTGCTAAGTACCATAAACTATTTTGCACTGAGTTTCACCCGCAGCATTTCCTGTGAAATGCTTAGCAAGTGACAATTACAAACATGTTATGACTGCGTGCATAAGGGGCTTGTTAGAAGCCAGCTCGCATGATTGTGATATACTGTGATTATTCTAGACACCAGTGGGATGCAACGCAAACTGAGGAAAGCTGTGACGTCTGTCAAGAGTGCAGTATGATTTAAAGATACAAACATGAATAAATAGACTGCATTGAAAGTGCGCTCTCCTCACTTGAGCTTCAATGCAACTCACTGAGTGTACAACAAGGTCACACAGGATAATCTAATCACTCGCTTATCATATTTCCTGGCCAGAGGTTCATGCACAGATTATTGATTCCTGTGTGAAAAGCAGAAAATCAATGTTTATATTGCCTGTTGACATTATCCTAAGCACGTTAAAGAACCAAATAACCCTTCACAAGGATGATATAATTATTGGGCATGTTACAGAGATGATTCCTTAGACGTTTCCTGGCAGTGGTCTGCAGGGCCCGAGATCAACCAATGCTCATTAAATTATCAACCATTATTGGTCTGTATCTAATGCTTCATTTACACAATGACTGACTGAAGTGTGTGTGTGTGGGTGGGGGTGCTGTGTTTAGGCGGAGACACCATTTTTTTTTAAGTTAGACTTACAGATGACAACGCTATCAAAATAACGTCTGTTTAGATGTGTCAAACACTGTAATATTCGTGTAGGATCAGTACAGACGCATCTTAAATCACAAACAACATTGTGGTCCTCCATTTTTGTTTTGACTCTGATGGACTTACACATGTCTACAGAAGCATGGCCAATGTGGAGCAACTATTTTTGACTGGCAAAAAGGTTTGAATGTATTTGCAAATACATTTAAACATATTTAAATCAATTTGAATGAATGTACGTTTAAACGTGCTTGCAAATGCGTTTAAATGTACTTGCATATATGTATAGATCTATTTGCAAGTACGTTCAAAGGTACTTGTAGGCTAAATGCTAAAAACCTTCCCATAATGCCACAGGGTATTGGCTTGTGCACACGCAGACCCCAATAGGATTATGGGAAAAAATGCTAACTTTTTAGCATTTAGCTTAGATGTACTTTCAAACATTTAAATACATTAAAATGTATTAGCAAATATGTTCCAACGTATTTGCCGGTCAAAAATGTTTAATCTACATTGGCATTTCCACCGTTCCGTACATGCCCGTGTGACCATTTACATTAGAAAAAAAAAACACCAATACAGCCATTTTAAAAATGTCCATTTCGAGATTCATTTTCAAATATTTCATCAAAATCCCAGGCTCCAACACAGCGTTGTCATTTAAAAATGAAATCTTCACTCTAAAAACAGTTGGGTAAAAATAAAAAATATGGGTAAAAAATGGACCGATCCTCTACTTTGGCCTATTTGACCCAACTTTGAGTAAAGAAATGGTTCTTAGAGTGTAAAACAACTCATAAATATTAATCAGATCCTTTACTTTGGTCAAAAATTGGGCCATTTTGTAGAAAAACAACCCAGAAAGTTGGGTCAAATTGGCCCATAAAGTGGATCGGTCCATTTTTGATCCATAAGTGTTATTTCACTTTCAGTAGCGTGGCCAGCTGTTATCTTATTTGTTAACACCATTGTTCATTTGGTAATTCAATTAATTATTACACTTCGACCAAGTGTTTTCCTGAAAAACATCATTGAAAACACTGTCTAATTATCTTATTGTCATATATCAAAAGAAGCACACTGTTTATTCTGAACTACACCAGACAATACAAGTATACCTGACAAAACGTACATCAATTGTTCATTGTTGTCTTCAGTTTTACAAACACACACAAACTCTAATAAGGTGAAAGGAGCTCATTTTGTATTTTTCTTAGCGGACCAGCTTAATTGTTCACAAAAAGAGAACATGATCACACACAATAAAGGTGATGTCAAGTCACTAAGACCCCCGCACACACCAACTATTTCCATGATGCAGCAGATGCCCGGACTGTGGGAGAGTGCAATGCCAGTGAGCTACAGAGGCAGCCATGACACTTTTCTTTATTTTTTCCAGCTTGGTCAGTCGTGTTGGGGCCTGTGAAGCCGGGTCCCAAGGGCCTGGCGGTGAAATAGTAATACGGCCCATCTGACACCTGTCAAAACAGCCCTGTTAGTTGAGCGTCAAGCCCTGTCAGTTTGGAGAAGAAATTGCTATGCAGCCTCTCAATTCCCCTCTTTTCCCGACTTCCCTCGCTCTTTCTCGCTCCTCTTCCTCCAACCCACACTGGCTCCATCTGCATCACTTTCTTTTCACAATGTGATGTCACATTTTCTCTCCCTGCTTCTGCCCATCTATCTCTATTTCCCATTTCTTCACACTCTGACAACCATTTATCTTCATCTTTTTCATCCTTTGAATGAAGTCAAAATAAATTGTGACTCTCACACAAATTTCACCTATTCATCTTCATCTTTTTCCATCCTTTTTATCCCAAGTCAAAATTAATGGCTTTCATGCTAAACTGTGAATTTCAGCTCATATCATTGTCATCTCATATCATTTGCCAACTAAGGCATAACGCACTATAAAAGCTTTGGCTTTTTTAACCACCCTCAGCTTGTCGGTTAAAAAAAAAAACTTCTTTTTTTTCAAGGCCCCTTTTTAAAAACTCATTTGCATCGAGCTTTGAACAATTATTCAATGTTGGGAAGATATCAAAATCTTGTCGAGGGTCAAATCCAACCGTGGTCCTAATGAAGAAATAATATAATTTGCTTTCACAATTTAAAAGAGTTCCTAGGTGTCATATGAATGTCTTAATTAAGCCCAATTCATCCCAATGTCTGCAGGATGAGGGTTTGTCCCTATGATGCAAATTTTGTCATCCACCCATGTTCTCGAGGGTCTACACATACTCTGAATGCTAGTGATGGCAAAATGAAGCTTCATGAAGCACTTGTAATATTCAACTTTTGGTCAGATCCTTTGCATGTTGTCCCCATGCTTGGGTAGTTTACTTCAGGTGCTCTTCATCCTCACATTTAAATAAATAATAATTTTTAAAAAATACATGAAAGATTCATTCAAGACTCAAAATTGTCGATAGCTGGAATGTGAGTGTTAATGATTGCTTGTCTATAAGCCCCATGTGTCAGGAGTTGGGTTATGGTGAACCCAAACGCAGGGAAACAAGGCATGAAGGTAGGGATGTGCTCAACAACTAATTGAATTGAACAAATACTAAGTGGGAAATAAGGTACGCTTCCGTCTGGACACCATATGCAGAATACTAGTGATGGCAAAATGAAGCTTCATGAAGCACTTGTAATATTTTTTGACTCCTCTAGATGCCACTCTTGGTTGAAAGATGCAGTGGAAATGTAATCAATTTCCTTTGCACTAGCCTTTATATTTAAATCAAGACCACCATCTAGGGGAGTCAAAAAATATTACAAGTGCTTCATGAAGCTTCATTTTGCCATCACTACTGAATGCACATTTGGCACATGACAGCCATGACAACCCTTTTTTTTTGTGTCTGGCCACAGAAAAAAAATTATAAATCCAAAACTAGGGTCAGCAAAAAACTTACAAACTTAATTGTGTTTGTAATAAGTAGTATTTTAAATCTCAGCAAATGTCTGAAATAATCAATCACATACAAACGCACATTTTCCCTTTAGCAATATAAAATTGCTTGTGCCTCATGCTTTTCTTTAACACGCCTTACACTGAATTTTGCCTGACATTTTCCTCTGCCTGTATTGATTCTAAGGTACATGAGCAAACCAGAAGAGAGAATGCAGCAATGACTGGATGTCCTGTCATGGTCTATGTCAATTCAGGCCAATTCAATTGCTATCAGGCCTATCTATCAGGGATGGGCCGCACGTACACTCACCCACACTCTGAGTGCCCCTTTATATATAAAAAAGAAAAATAAAAATGTTTTTTTTTTTTTTAAATGAGGTATGCTTATTGCATACTCACAGTATAGAGATTTTTCCATTTTTTTAATGCTCTTTTTTTTGGGGGGGGGGGGCAACCTCCATTTTTAATGGGAACCTGACTTTGGAGATTTCTTAGCATTTTTTTTTTTAGTTAAAAAAAAAATCCCAGTGCATTTGAATTGCCATCACTTCTACAGTATGTGGATTTATGCATTTTGCGGGCCGGTACATATTTTGTCCATTTTTAAAACAGCATTTTCGGCATACATCTATTTAGGAAGGGCGTTGTTCCCCTCTATGTGGTCTCCAAGTAGTGCATTTAAGCTGCCCGTCACTGATTTACATTGTAAATCTCTCTCACTTTCTTAGGGCAGAAAAGAAAATATCCATTTTTTTTTTTATGCTTTTGAAGTTGTTGTTTTTTTACATTACATACATACATAATCAGCGGTGACCACACTTCGGCCCGGGGGCCATTTGTGGCCCTTTGTCCAAATTTTAGCATCACACACGCACATCCCCAATCGGTGTGACACACACTACAATTACTACTACTCCTAATAATAAAAGAGCTTTTTTCTATTTTGCTATGCAAAGAATCTACATAAAACTAAAATATTACCAAAAATGTATCTTTATAATGCCGAGTTCGATTTCAGTGGCCCAAATGTTTTCTTCCATGTTTTGCTCTTTGTCAAAGTCAGATTTGCATTATTGATTAATTATCATAATTTCTTGAGACCAACATACACGTATATTCTACGATATTAAATAACGTCTATACAATATGACAAATACTCATAATTTTGTGTGTCCTCGTGTGTAATACTTTGTATGCCCCCTTGATTTTTTAAAAATGTTTTAAATATGTTCTTGATAAACTAAAATATGATCCTTAAGTAAACTCTTTTTTAAATATTATCATCTTATGACAGATTGCTCTTGTTTTCTTTGTTGTCATCTTTTTTCATTCTCATTATTGAAATCTACTCAGGGCAGAGGGCATGTGTATTTTATTAGGATACAGGACTGCAGGCTACCCAAAAATATGAAAAAGGCTAAGCTTATTCACCTTTATTGGAAAGGTGTAGTGTACTCAAAAATAATTAAAATACATTGTTTTGTGGATTGGTTTTAGTTTGCTCATTAAAGTTGAAGAAGTGGCCCTTGTATCCTTCATTTTGTCTGTTTGATAGAGGCAATTCAATAGCTTTTATGTATTTAGGACTGACCACAAAACGCTCCAGATCACAAATGTTCCGACTGTCAAATGTGTGGTAAAGGTAAAGGTCACTAAAACTTATGCCACAGTAATGACCTGGCACAATTCTTTCTATCACTCTCTGCAAACCTACTGCCAGTGAGGACACATACTTAAGCTACTTTCAGTGAGTATGTGTTCAAAAAGACATGTTTTTGAAGACTGCTGCCTCTTAGATCATATTTCATATCCCTGCTGTTTCTGTTGAAGTGGCACAGTGGGACTGCCAGTGGAGAAACTGAAGGAAAATGATTCCAGTGTTGAATCATTACTATGTGCAATAAATCTTACATTACAGAGTCAAATGTGCTTTGTCCCTCTTCAAGTCATCCTTCCAGGCCTGTGGTGACCAGACCCAGCAGTACAAAGAAGAGCTTCTGGACATGAATTTCAGCAAATTCAATATTTCGACGATTTCCACCCAGGAAAAGTGCTACTATTATTGATCATATCTTGTTTGACCTCGGCTGACTTTGAGAGAAATGTTATGGATTACACGTCTGATCATTACTCACATGAGGCATGCATATAGGAGGTTTTATACCACAAATTGAAATGATGCCTGAAGGAACAGCAGAAGGCTGTGGATTGTTTCCCACCTCTTCTTCTAGTGACTTCATACAACTATATAAATATGGATGGATGACTGGATGGAAGAATGGTGTTATGACAACATTTCTTGAAGAAATAAATGAAGACAACTCGACATTGTAGGGATTTAAATGTTCATTAACACATCACTATTTAGACATACATGGTTACACAAATCATCAGAAACGTTCCTAATTTTCTCCTGATACATTATTTGACCTCAAAAATTTGTATTTAGAAGGAATCAGTAATGAACAATGTATTTTCCTTTTTCAATTTTTTTCTCTTCATCACTCCCAGCAAGTTTCTGAAACCTTGGGCTAGCCTAGGATCAATACAATTCTAATATAAAACCAACCACCGAGACAGCCACCCGAGCCGTGAAAGCCATGAAGATTCCACAAAATCCCAGCTCTTTACATATTAACTTCTGAGCCACCTTCAACTAAGTTATCAGCAATTTATGCTCATTTGCATTTGTTTCAAGTTTTTAATTCTGCACCTCAACAGCATAGCATGGATTATTATTCTCAGCTCCCAAACAGTCAAGATGAGGCCCGTAAAGTAAAAGAAATACTTATTAGTTTGCCAACTTTGGAAAGAAGCTCCCTTCATTATAAATAGCTGAAGCGGAACACAATAAAGGAGGAGGATTTCTGCTCCGGAGACCTCCAAACTTCAGTTGTCGACCATCATTGCTAATTAAGGGTCTGGAAACCTTTGGTCTCTGCGCCAATGCTATGCTCCTTCTCACCATCTCAAGTCCTGCAGGGGGGTTATTGAGTAACTGTGCAGCACTTCCGTTTTTAACCAACTGAGCTTTAGCTTTTTATCTGCCCAGACAAAAGGGTCTGTTGGTCACACAAATTAATGGCCAATTAAGGCATTTAAAAGACAGGGAGCTCAAAGATGACTCATGAAAGTGCAACACTGGAGAGTTAAATCATTTCGAAAAGAAGCATTAGGCTGACTGACCATGTTTATTTTTCTGCATGAAATAGAGATAATGGGGTTAGTTATTCCAACACAATATTTCCCTTCAAGTAACTACATTTTTGTGTTGGGTTTTTTTTCAGATCGATACCAGTATGAGTACTCAACTCTTGAGTACTCATAGTAGTCCTTTTTGATACATACAATCCCCCCAATTTTTTTAAAGAAAGACCTATTTATTCCATTATATATATATATATATATATATATATATATATATATATATATATATATATATATATATATATATATAAAATGTTTCACTTCATATGTATGAATTTGCAAAGACTTATACTAAATACTCTATCATGTTTTTACTTAGCTCTTGCCACACTAGGCTTTCATTTGCACAGCTATGTAGGAGTAGCACAACAGGGTAGGGTTTAAATTTGATGCTGCGTGAGCCTGACTGACGACATGAGCGTTTGCTGACAACGTTGTTGCCTCTGTGTGTGCAAATCTGTCCAGTAAGCACGCATTTTGCACGCTGCTCACACACTTTCCATACTAAACCTCTGAACTAAACTTGAATTATGGCTTTAAAAGGAATAAATAAGAGATAATTATTCTGATTTATAGGTTAAAATATAAATAATTCAAAGGGTGTGATGAAAAATAGCAGTGAGGCTTCCTCAAACAGGTAACCTCTAACCCCTTGGTAATATTTTATTGATTGGAATTCACCATGACTTCTCGCCCGGACATAAATTAGCACCAGTTGATGTGCAGGCCTGATCCTGTTTTGGGATGAAAATGACACATGCTAAGTAACAACAGGTCCTCAGGAGCCGTCTGGAGATGGTGCCGTCATCAACATACTAATATTCAAGTGGCAATAGGGGGGCGCGAAAGTGTTCTAAGCGTTTCCACTTTGGTATTTGTATTGACTTATGACATGCCTCACTGTCTGCTCAGTGCTTCCCTACGTCAGTGCGAAGAGAAGATCTGATAAGGTGACCTACTCAGGACAAGAAACACAATCCTCTGTTTAACGCATCCATCAACATTTGAGATGGACAATCAATACAGAAAATTGTTATTTCCAACTACACATTGATATGCTGTCATAATATTAGATATAAGACATCTTCAGTTTTAGGAAGGTCGGTCACGTTTAGGGTGCTGATATGAATTAGATGTCGGGTTTGGAATAAAGCTATGTTAATAAGGACATCTCGGAGGTAGTGGACACAGGGGACCTATACAGTCACCTAACATTAGGTAGACTTACTTATTCAGAAACAGAAAACTGTCAACCCAACTATATTGTGTCGGTGTACCTAATAAAGTGCTTGGCCATTCTGTAAGATACCAAATATAGTAATTTCCTGGGGCGCCAAAGGTATCAAGTGGATCCTCCAGTATGCCCCCCTGTCCGCCTTAATGTCTGCATCACATGCCTATCCATCTCATTGACAGCTCAGTGGCGTCAAGAGTTGGGGGTGTGACATTGCTGACACAGAAGTGTGCCCTACACACACACACACATACACATTTCTGAAGTTCCGAGATGGCCCAGACGCACATCTGGAGGAGGGGGGGTTGCTTGCGGAAGGGTGTCCAGGGCGGAACTCGATCTGTGTCCACAGCTTGGGGGGTCGTAACGGGAAGGAGCAACAGGGCTGGCGGACTTTCACTGCAGCAGATCTCTTCCCTGTAACCCCCGTGGCACTTACATTAGTTTCAGACTGTATGTCACAATGTACAGTTGCTTTGGTTGCACTGGTTCTGCAAGGCCACTGATTGAATGTGGCCAAGTCTACACCAACTTGTATGCAGTGGTGTCAATATGTTTGTTTGTGCTCACGCCGTGATTTAACTGCCGCGTTTCCTGTCCAGCGTGTGAGGATGTTTATTTATTCAACTGCACGAGTACGAGGTGTTAATTACACCTTAGTCTGTAGATAAATGTACAGCTTTGATTTGTGGCAATATTTGTTATTAATTTCACAAATAATAACCATAATGATAATTAAAAAGAAAATCAATAATCATTGTTAGCCTTCTTAATAATTTATTTAAATAATACAGCTAGTAGTTAATTTGGTGAACAGCCTCTATTATAGTGGTGTCCACACACTGACAGCGTAGGGTCAACATACCAGTTTCTAAAACATTCGGGATAACTCGTCTACCTGTGTGAGTTACTCCTTTGTTTTTGTTTTTTCCAAAAAGAGCTCAGTATTGTTCATTCGGTAATGTCATCATCATTGCTCTTTTTTATTTATTTTTATTTTTTATTTTTTTTATGTGGGTGAGTATGTGTATGTGTATGTGCGTGCGTGCGTGCGTGCGAGTATTCGTTAGCTCACCAAAAACCTATTAGAAAAAATCCCATACCGTTCACCTAAACCGAACACCGCCGTCAGGAGACCCGAGGGGACCAAAGAAAACAAAGGAAAGTGAAATCCAGCACCGGCCAGACACCACCCACTGTTGAAGTTAGACTTGTTTAGCGAGTGGCAACGTAAGATGGCCGCTGTATATACAAGTAGTTGCAGTACGAAAGCAAGACCTTGCGAAGAGAGCTTGCGCAGAACACACAGTCACACACCAAAGTTCCGTTCAAACGAGGTATCCTGAACGTTTATATGACTAAATATTCGGATCACAAAAACGCTCATCCAGAGAAGCAAAGCACTACATTTTACATCTATTACAGCCCCTCCTCCCCGCACCCAATGCAATGTAATGAAATAAACTAGTTTTATCATGTGCAATAACTGTATGTTGGGACAATGTGGAAATCACATCAACAATTGTCCCTTTAAGGGGTGTGGCCTAGTGAATAACATTCAAGTTGGCCGAATTTGCTTTGTAACTCGAAAACATATGTATGTCGGGGCACTTGTAAGTCAAGGCACCATCATGAATACAAACTGCCTTTTCACTTCGCAAAATCCAATTTTAAATGAGACAGTTGATGTAAATATTCATGTGTGTGGGTGGTGGTGGAACCGGGAGAAGACCTTGTCAAGCCTCATCTATCCACATCATGGGGATGCTGCTGCTAGCATACGAGCTTCTTTGACTTGACCCGGTGATGAAAATGGCAGATGGAGCTCGGCAGACATGGTCTATGTTCACTGTTCATGCTGCTGATCCTGCACTGAAAGACCACTCACAAATGCAAAGTCCTTGGAGAAAAGAAATGACAAATGTTTTCAGCTCGCCCCTTCCCTCTCGGGAGATATAGTGACAGGCTGAAGTATTTAAGCTAGCATTTGTCTCAAACAATGGTAACTTTTCATAGCACGTCTCGCTAAGCCATTAAAAGTCACCAGAATGCTATTCCAGCTATTGTTCCCCTGGATGCTAAGTCATTGGACAAAGCCTTTCTTTAGCCTCACTAAAACAACTGTGTTGCCTTTGTCTAAACATTATTTTTAAAATGTCTAACTATGAATGGTGATGATAATTTAGAACGCTGCAAGATTCATTGCTGACTTGAATATCGATTAAACATTGAACTCAACAAAAGCATACTTTCATTGAACAAACTATTTCCGTTACAATCTGTTTACATGCAGTCATCAAATTCCAGTTTTTGAATCATTCGCGATAGCCAATTTACATGCATAAGCGGACAGAATTAATCCCATATCTCGATCTAATAGCGAGTGGCAATGTGCGATGGCCGCCGCAAATACAATTACTTCCTGTACTCAAAAGACTAAGATTCCTTGCGAATAGGCCATACGCAAAACGCAAACTAATGCTCCGTTCAATGGCGGTACCTCGATTGGATTTACATAACCAAATATTTGGGTTAGAAACGGGGAAATCCAGAGTTCTTATTTGGGGCTTTAAAAACCTGTGTAAGACTATATCCGGCTTTAGATTGTCTTTCAAAACCTGAATATTGGCAATATTTGTGTTTTGAAAGGGTTATTTACTGCATGTAAATGTAGTCAGCGCCAGATACGATTCTGTTGACCATTATCTTTTAGGATCCATCTTTCTTACTTGGCAGCTTTGTTCTTCCTCCTTCCTCTTGCCTTCTGGCATATAATGCTGCTGGCAGGGGATGGTGGTGACGGAATGGAATAGATCTTTAATAGATTTGTCTGGGACGGCACAATGGAGGGGAATCGTTGTTAACATTATAACATATCGATCGCTTTGACTCCATTTCCCAGGGTCCTCTCAGACAGGAGCCATTACTCACAGCAGTCACCATACACACACACACACAAATACACACACAAGCACACGCTGTGACAGTTTCTGACAACACTTATGTTCATTCACCTAAAACCCCTTTGTAACCTGCACCTCCACTATTTGGTAACCATTATTTTCTTTCACTTGCTTCAACAGGTGCTTCTTGTGTTCGCCATTTGATGGATTCCTCCTTGAGCTGACTTCATGTTTAAGCTTCTAGCCTGAATGCCAGAAGTGGTTGGGGCTTTACTCGTGTAGATATTTAGAGAGGTGTGTAATAGTGAATCACGGGCCCCCAGCATACCGTTGAGCTTTTGTACGGTTTATGAGATAAAGATGGTCAAGAATTATGATGCAACCAACAGCATTGGACACCCATCCAAGTTTACAGTTTGATTCATCTAAATCTCTTGGCGAATATTGGACAAAGTTATCACCATACAGTGTATATATTCTTAGGTTGATATGACATTTATTTCACACGAAAGTCTCGCTGAAAGCAATGCAATAGGCTATAAAACAACCAGTTGGTATTTAAAGTCACATTTTTAGCTCAAAACGCAATAACTTAAACCACCTGTCCCTCACAATGCAGCCAGTTGCAAAGTATTTTCTCCCTACGGTTGGCAATCTCTCCCGGGTGTGTCTGATGTCTCGCCCAAGTCAGAAACTGTGATCCTACTAATTGTAAGTGCTGTGAAAAATGGATCGATTCCAGATCATGTATTTTACGACGCCATGTTATTTCACTGCATTTGAAATGACCCAAAGAATGGTTTCTGGGTGATACACTAAGGTTAGGGAAATATTGTGGTTCGGTTGTCAGGGATACAAGAATAGTGCAGATGATTTGTGGCAACTAGGTTCACAGTGTTTTGAGCAAAATGGTATATGTGTCTTGAAGTTCAAAGAAAATGAAGATAAAAATTATAGTCTTGTCACAAAGCATTATCCATGAGTTAGATTTGTCTTTAGCCTTAGTCAAGTTCAGATGACTTTTAATATGCAATCCACATTTTGTCTCCAGAACTAAAATGTGTACTAATACAACCCTAACAATGGAGAAGAACATTCTCCTTAATGGCCCCTTGAATGTAAATGTCATATTCAGCATCCAGATTTAGTCTACATATTTTGGCTCATAGAAAGACTTGAACCAGCTACAGTCCAGTCCTCAATTCACTACTACAGATTGGGCTACCACCACCCCAAACTACTGTCTGGTTTTGCACATGAAAGACACCAACACCTAGTAGTAACTGGTTTGGACCATGACTAACATTTTTGCTTTCTCCACGTTCAATCAGTTGATGGTAAATGTGGACCACACCAAATGTATTTTTTAAATTTCCTCTGCTGGATTAGTGGTTAGGATTTGGCGCGCTTAATGCCCCAGTCCAGGTTTGATTCATGCAGGGAGCTCTTTGGGGATGGTCCCAGCCAGGTCATTTGGAACCAAGCTAATGGTTTGAGTGTGCTTCCTGACAGCTGTCACGATGCCCTTGAGCAAGGCCAATAACCCACCAAAACCAGTCATTTGCCCTTTGACACTGACACCTCTATTGTACCCATGTTCAAGTTCAATTTATTCACATGTTGAAATACCACAGCTGGCATTTGTCATGAAGGCAATCTGAATATACATTTACATGTGAAAGAGACACCCCTTTGAAACTACTTAAAGCTTATTAGATGGGGAACAGAAAGAAGACAATCAACAAGCTAAACAAACAAACGTTGACCTCAGTCAGGGAATTTAGCTAATTATAATTATGTAGCCAATAGTTTAGTTTTGAGTTTCTTTTAAAGATGACGAGAGATATACATGCCTGTGTGGTTTGATCCTCTGTTTGTTTTGTAGCAACAATACACATACATATATTTTGAGGTAGCCGGCAAGCAACTGATGCCAGTGGCGACATAGCCCTTACAGCAAAGTCAAACATTGCACGGCAGACAAGACAGTGAAGTCTAGAAGGGCTGTACATTTTGAGCTGATATGTTCGAAATGTCTGCTTTAGAGGATCGTCCAGACCTGTATCCACTATAGTGGATGGTCTTGAATTTTAATAAGATCTGATCATAGCATGCCTGAAATTGTATTAAGACATATTAGTTAGTGTAAACCATGATATGTACAAAGAAAAATAAATATAAGACTACCATGCAACAACAAAATAAGGTTTCTCAAACTTGGTACCTGGATCGGTACCAATCCATGGATCAATTGGTACCTGATTGGAAAGAAAAATATTCGTGTGTTTTTTTCATTACTCTTCCCGAGATTTATTTTGAAAAACGACTGTTTCCGCCCTTGCCACACAACTGCTGTTGACTCTGGCGCTCCATTTCACAAATCATTGACATGAGGTAACCTTTTTTTGGGAAAGAAATTAGCAAATAACGGCGCTGCACCATGAAAAGTGCATTTAAAAGAAAATGGCATGCCAAGATTCCTACTCAAGTCTCATTGCACCTGGCTCCATATTTGCTATGCATAATTTTCAGTAATCCATGAAACCCTCAAAACTGTTTTGGGAACATTCAGACAAACCAACAAAGTTAAAAAAAAAAAAAAAGCTGTTTATTTATTTATTTTTAAAGAAAAAATCTATGAAAATGAAGTAACAAAAACTGTTATTGAGGTGCCACCACTTCAACAAATATATAAGGAAACACTGTCAAGCTGGAAAACTGTCACCTGAGCTTAACCGTGTTTTCCAAGATTTGATTCAAGTTATTAGCCGCAACAAAGCACATGTCCTTAATGTACATCTGTTTGACCAGCTCTATGAAGAGATAGATGCTGAACATTGACACATTTCTCTTACAGACACACAGAAGTTAGATGGCTTTCTAGTGGTCAATTTCTGGCTAGAGTTTCTCTTCGTGAAGAGAGTCCCTGAAGAGAGTTGTTCTCAAAGAGACTGAAGTCAGAAATTCCTTCTCTCAGATGGTCAATGATCACCTGTCAAAGCTTTCAATCCAGTTTCCAGCACTACTTCCCCATCACGATGAGTTTGTAAATGATGGTGACCTATGATATACGTTCAAGACAACTTGAAACCTCTTTGCATTCTGGATTAAAGTCAAAGCAGAATATCCAGATAGTGACGTAAAGGACTGAAAGACTTTCTTCTCCCATTTCCATCCTCATCTTTTTGAGGCAGGGTTTTCTGCAGTGATATCCACAATGACAAAACTATATGAGATTGAATATATAGAACAGAATTTGAGTATCATTGTCTCCCATCGCCTCCAGATGGGGCCATCTTGTTACAGGGAACGAAGCCCAGGGCTACTTCTGAGTTTGCATTATGTTGAGTTGGTATTAATGTAGAATCATTGTAATTATCTGACTAGAAGTGGAATGTTTTGGTTTATGTCAAGATTTTTATTATTGACACCTACACTGAAATTAGACTTTACACAAGCAGGATTTTTTTGGGCCAATCACTGTTCAGCTAATTTAAAAATCTAAAATATCGAATTAGCTAATCAGATCAATGGAATGTCTAATAAAATAGTCCCTGATACAAAGAATGGCTGGGGATTACTAATCTATACATAGCAACAAAAATATCGCTATTTTCTTTTACACATTCAAATTAAAGTCCTATGTTGTTCTATTGTTTTGCTGCCTCCAGCAACCAGCAGTGGATCCATCATGTCTGGTGAATCCAATTGACTTGACCTTTTCTGTCTCAGCCCATTTGATGACGTGCTGATGACTAGTAAGCAGAGAAATCCAGGGTCAGGCAAGTCGCTGTCTCTCCCCCACCAACATGACGGTGAAAGGTTGTCTGCCTTCCAACTGAAACCTGTCTTTTCTTTTCTACAAATTCCCCATGTTGAAGGATGGTAGGAAAAATTAAGGATGAAGCCAGATAGTTAAATATCCATTTTCCAGATGGCCACGCATCATTTGCAGGTTATCCATCATCTGTTCTTCTCAAGAGAGAAGCTTGCATTTAAACCCTGCAAATAAAATATCATATCACGGTTGGTTTGGACAAAATAATTTTGGTTACTTAACCAAGAAACATATTAATTAAGTAATTGTAGATACTGGAGCTTCTTGATTAGGAAAACCCAGATAACAAAAGGCAGTGCTGAAAACGCAAAGAACACTACACTACTTGCATTGTGACATATTATTCTTGTCTTGCTTTTTTCTCTATCACTTTAGTGGTGATTAGCCCCACCCAACACTAGCAATTTAGAGCCTATGCACAACTTTGACCAGTACACCAGCAAAATATTGGAAAGACAAAAAACACTCCATGAAACTGAACTAACACATACTGCTTCACTGTAATGAAGTAATCTATCACCCTATCACCCTCGCTGATCTTCCAGAGGCTGCTGTTGTCCTTGAATTTGGAGGGGATGGGCGTCTCAAGAAATTAATTTGTTGTCTGATTTCCAAGCTGCCCAGCCCAGTCAGTGGCCTTGACCCTGCATGATCTGCGGTGAATTTTAATCAGGGGTAAAGCTGGCGTTAGATAATGGTGTGGGTTTGCATGTGAGTGTGTGGCATAAATGTCTGGCAAGACATGAAGGACAGTTAGTGACTGCCCTTGATCCTTAAGCTGCCAGCTATACTGTATCATGGGGAATACATGTGTTTGTGTGTGCACACCTTGGATGTTATGATAATGGCCAATGTGATTTTTTTTGGGGGGGAGGGGGATTGATGAACATTAGATTGTGTAATCCCCCAAAAGGAAGGAAAATATATCTCCTTTGTATTATGTTTGTAGAATTACATGAGTTCCTGAATGTTATCTTTAAGACAGATGGTAAATGAGTATCTTTGTAGGCTACACTCATTGCCCAGCAGAGCACTTCATCACGAATACGGTCAATAAAATGTAACATTTTAAGTTTCTCCAAGAAGGTTAAGAACCTCTGTACTACACAGCATGCAGCTTGCGAGGCAACTATGCAAAATATCTTCCCTGAAATGCTATTCATACTCTACCCAGCGACTAGCTATACTTGTTGGCTGTGTGGCCATGCAATTCCCTGCTTTCTCGCTCCGTGCACCACCCTGAAACTTCAGGGAACGTTAACTGTTTGTTATGCTAGCTGGCGGATAGCCCACAGGCTAACAGGCTTCCGGACACTGCCAACACATGGCAGGGTCCACATAACACACACTTCAGGGAAAGTTAATTAAACACAGCGGCACACGGTATTCAGCTCAGCACTAGATCAGTGGCCTAGTGGTAGAGTGTCCGCCCTGAGGGCTCAATCCCCGACTGGGTCATACCAAAGACTATAAAAAATGGAACCCATTGCTTCCCTGCTTGACACGCAGCATTAAGGGTTGGAATCAGGGAGTCAGATCACCAAAAGATTCCCGAGCGCGGCCCCTGCTGCTGCTTACTGCTCCCTCAGCGGTGTGCGGAGAACGAATTTCGCCCCACTTAGGTAACAATCAGTGGGGCTTTAACTTTATTCAAATTGTGGCTCACGCTACAGACATACTCTATGTGACTACAGACATTTAGGCTCATGCTGTGAGAACGTATACTATTGGAGTGACGGGTGCTTCCAGCAGACGCACCCCATCTCAAAGCTGAGGGAATGTTTCAGTTTTTCTGAAAGGTGAGGGACTGATTCCGTTTTGAATGCTGATTTCATTTGCGTGGTGAGTTTTTGTTTTTGTTTTGTTTTTTTTCAAATTTGGCAGGCCTGTTAACAACACTTTTCTCTCTGGTCTGTAAAATTTGTTAGTTTTTTTCAAATTTGGCAGGCCTGTTAACAACACTTTTCTCTCTGGTCTGTAAAATTTGTAAGACTTTTTTTTCCCATCTTACAGGGTCTTTAAATAGTTATATAATAGCCCATTAGTTTTTCTTTGTCACTAATTTCACTTCCCTTGAGAAAGTATTGGAAGTATGGGAATGAAAATGCTAACTTGTAAATTGGGTAAATTAAGAAATTAAGCAAAAAGTATGGAAACACCTTATAAATTACCCATTATAGTCTCCTCCTTAGTTCCAAAAAACACCACGGTTTTTCTTTTTCCCTCCATTCAGTTTAGCCTCCACCCCCTAAACACTACATTGGGGTTGTGCTTGAGTGAAGCATTATAATAGCTCAAGGAAATGGCCCTTCTAGAGAAACTTTCAGGGAGCTGTCGAAGGGAGAAGATTAATGCCTGCCCAGGGTCTCTCCAGGGGACTGGGACCCCCCTTTCTTCCCTCTCTTACCCTTTTCTTTTACCCCTCCCACCTCCTTCCAAACCTTGCACCGTCCCCACAAAGCCAACAATGATATGTCTCATGTAAACGCAAGATCCAGTAACAGAATGGCTCTAAATGCCACGCATTTAGTTTATTCTCACTTTAGTGAAAGGACATTGCTATTTGGCTATTTTCTCCAGGGACAACAAATTGCTTTGAAGACAAAGAAGCATTAAAAGGCTCATTATCATCTGCTTAATGTACTTATATACCCCAGGTTGACATGATGGTGCACACAAACTTTCAGTGGGCGTTATTTTAAAACAACAACAACAACATCGATTGTTTATAGGACATGTATTATGATTTGGAGCCTTACATGCCAATTTTTGCAAGGATAATCAATCCAAATATCTTTCTTCTATTTGACAAAGTCACACCATTCCTGCTTTTGGTAATGTTGACACGGACCTCTTCTCATTCTCTCGAATTGACTTACCTTTTATTCAACCCTCATAGTGTCACCCTTTCTGTCCTTTCACTCCATTCATCCATCCATCCCCAAACTGTCTGTCTTTTGTCAGTTTTACCTGTATTCCAAACTGTACTTGCCACTTGATCTGTTTCTTTCATTAAGCTCCATGTCTGCTTCCACTCCAAATTTCTGGAGCCATTTTTGACGAGAGAGCGAGAGAGAGAGAGAGAGAGAGAGAGAGAGAGAGAGAGAGAGAGAGAGAGAGAGAGAGAGAGAGAGAGAGAGAGAGAGAGAGAGAGAGAGAGAGAGAGAGAGAGAGGCAATTATTTTACATAGCAACACAAACAAAAGTGTACAGTTTTTATTTTATAAAACACCGACCTGCGAAAAATAGGATGGTGTGATTATGTGTTAAGCATGCAGTTTATGCAGTTTATGCAGTGGCATAGTATGGATTGCCAGTCAAGTATTCACACCTTCTAATACATGGACCTGTAACCTTGTCTGTGTCCATCAGCTATATATAATGAACCTTCTCATTCATGTATGGGTCATCATAACTCTTCGAATGTGAATCAAGAGAAGCCAGAGTTGTTGAGGAATTTATATTGCTTTTCCTAAAACCTCAGAGACCTCAGCTTGCTGTCACTTCCATGACAGACAGACATTTTGGTATGTAAAGAAAAGTATGACAACAACTAAGTCTTGTACAATTAGCTCATCATTTATTAAAATCACAGTATTGCAGACTATTTTGAACTAGTGAGTGAGTGAGGGAAAATACTGCACAGCTGTTCAGAAGATGGGAAGATGATCGATTGCGCTAACATTCCTCCACACTCACTTTCTCACTAGTCCAACCCCCCCCCCCCCCCCCCCATTCTACGGTTTTCAGAACCACATAGGAAGCCTCAGTGGTTCGCCCTCCGTCTCAGCTCTGTTGTGGAATCAACCCTACTCCTCTGGGAGTGCTGGTTTGAACTTTCTCAATGAGAATTTGTAATGATTCAGAAAAAATGCTGAAGATGCAGCCTTATATGAGAGCTGCAAGGATCAGACCACCACGGGGATGGGTGGGATCACACATACCGCAGAGAAAGTAATGATGCCTCAGCCACAAAGTGTGGCTGAATGTGTGACTTTCTTTCAAAGTTTGCGCCCTCAAACTAGGATTTACATAACCAAAACAGCATAAACCGGCATGCTATTTCTCTGGCATTACCTTGTTCACCCATCAACCCCTTCCATTGACTACTCTATGAGAGAATTGGACCCTTGGGCCGCTTGAAGTTTTTCAGCTGTACACGATTTAAATAAAGAAAGCCGACTGAAACTGTTCCTACCAGGATTTTACAAGCCAAGATTTTTTTTTTACCCTAATTTGCCTCTGAACATTTATGTTGGTGCAGCTGCGGTGGCTGTGCAACAGAGATGACAGAGCTAATTACACAACTTGGAAAACGTGCGCGAAGAAACGAACACCGTCATGTTTTTGTGAACACAGCGATGAAACAGACAACCGGTGGCACTGACCCCAGTATCACACCGTATTTATTCGTCTGAAAGAAACCAGCGCCACTGTGCTGAGTTAATGCCACAGGGGCTCCTCTGCATTTTTGAGTTCCTGCTGTTCTCATGCTCTGCCAAGACAAACTTGAAACAAACAACGTACTCCCATTTAAAAACTAGACTTGCCCTTATGTTGGGATCTAGGTGAAACTATAAAAGTTAATCTTCCTGGAGAAATAAAATCAATACTATTTCTCAAGAAGGAAAATGATTTAAAGATACAGATAGAAAAAAATTAAAAATAATTGAGTGTTTTGGGAGTTGATGTTAACTCCCAAAGTGTAGTTTTAACATTTTTAGAGGGTGTCCAGTTCAGAGTGTGTACAGAGTAGGTGTTATTTCAGAGTTGATCACAAAGTGCTAGATTAACCCTGCCACCTGCGCTTCTCCAGTTTGAGAAAGTGGGTGCCATGTAGTCTCCTCTTGTATTTTAACATGGTAATTGATATGAAATGAAATAAAATTTACAAAAATATTATGCATTGCTTTCGTGAACTGGTGCTATGAATGGCAGTAAGTACAATAAGAAGAATATGTCACAAAATATTTTATTGTAGCTAAGAATTAACAGAAAATGTGTCCATTTGTGTAGCTAGCAACTTGTAAACTATGGTAAAAATGTTAATTGTTAAAGTAATAGTAGTAGCAGTTGTAGTTTCAGTGGTAGTATTTTTGTTGTTGTTGTTGTCGTTGTAGTGAGTAAAAAACAATTTTCTAATGGGGTAGATGCCATGGACTTCTGACTTCCGGGTTTCACACATCAGCGTCGTTTGCGGCCAGCTGTCTGTAGGCTCTATGATAATACTAAAAACCAAACGGGTACCCCTCACTTATAATTTATGTTCTGAACTGTGTGAAAAATACAAAACAGAGATGTTGGTGCATATAAAGGCAGAGCAGCAAAAACCTTTCATGTTCAGTGGTGTTGTAACATTTACAGATCCTTGCTTCACTGCTTTTTTCGTAGCTTTGGAAAGTAACTAAAGATAAATGTGTCACTTTTGCCAGCCTCTGGTTTAATGTGGATGTGTCTCTTTTACATGAATACCGTGCACTTATCTGTCTCAGAATGCTCAGGTCTGGCACTCATTGTAACACTACTATCTTTAAGACAAATAAGCCTCATAGACTGTTTTCGTGCATTTGAGAAAGGATGATGGTTATATAAACAAACAGCAGTTTCTCACTGTAATGCCTTTTAAAATCTTTGTATCCACTGAGCAGAGTTCGGTCAGTATGGTACAATTTTGAAGAGTTCAAAAAATTACACCCTGTTATTGGATTAAAACATTTTGTACATCATCATCATTACATAAAAACATTTATAATCATAAGGAAACATTCAGTGTATTCAGTATTCATGTTGAGATATCTTTCTGATTGGTCATGCCACAGCTGAAGCAATTAAGCCTAGTGTGCTTCACCCTGCAGTTCCAAATGTTCCCAGTCCCCAATTTGTTATCCACAGTAACTCAGTCTGATCTCCACAACACAGCTGTGCCCCCTTTAACAAACAGGGTCACAGCTTACCTCGCCTTGTGACCAGTAGGGGTCACAGGGGAGAGGTTAAAAGATCAAGTCCACTTCCAGAGAGGCCACTGTGTTGGGCGACGGCGTGGTTAATGCAGTTATAGGATTATGGTGCTAATGATCAAGCTGCTGTGCTGCTCGAAAAACAGTGCCGGTGCGCTCTAACGTAAAAACTGGTGCATCTTGGTTTTGAGACTATGTTGTTCGGGAATTTGGCACGGTGGCTGACTGGTTAGCACGTCCGCCTCCCAGTGCAAAGGACGTGATATCGAGTCCGGGCTTTGGCCTTCCTGGGTGGAGTTTGCATGTTCTTCCCGTGCATGCGTGGGTTTTCTCCGGGTACTCCGGTTTCCTCCCACATTCCAAAGACATGCATGTCAGGTTAATTTGAACACTCCAAATTGTCCATAGGTGTGATTGTGAGTGCGGATGGTTGTTTGTCTCTGTGTGCCCTGCGATTGGCTGGTAACCAGTTCAGGGTGTACCCTGCCCACTGCCTGAAGCCAGCTGGGATAGGCTCCAGTGCCCCCCGCGACCCTTGTGAGGATGAGCGGTTAAGAAAATGGATGGATGGGATGGAATTTGGCAGACAGCTCTGTCCCATGTTGGAGGTTCCTTTGACACGCCCCCGACACACCTGACAATATGGTGGCTGAAAGTAGACTAAACGGTCCGCCTGCTGAAGCCATGTCTACGTATTGGTGCATGGAATGTAAGATGATTCTGGTGAATTTGATTGAGGTGCAGGCAGACAGATTCTGAGCTGCCCACGTGTAGTAGATGTCATCCTATTTCATTCTTAAATAGGACATCACCATCTGAATCATCAATTCATTGAAAGCATTAATATAAATTGTTATTATTATTATTGCTATCGCTTACATCTTCAAAATCACCTCCGCCGCGACAACACCAAGTTGCGTGTGTTTTCGAAAAGACCAACACTTGGTTTGGCCGACCCCTGTACACAGCTCGACCGTGATTTGTGACACACTTGCATTGGGCACGAATATAGGTTAAATGCAAATATTTTTTCCCCGCCTACCGACAAACAGTATACCCCCTTCATTCATATTGGTTTGGGCTTTTCAATAGATGGCATCCAAAGTGTTTGAGCTACAGCTGAGTAAATGAAATTGGTGTCAGAAAGGACACTTTGAACGACAATTGCCTGTGAGAACATCCTGTTGTAAACATTATTTTCATAGGCCAGGTGCAATAAGGTTCAAATACTCATACACAAGGAAATAAATGTCGAAGAAGGTCATTCGAGCGTGATCTTTAACTCTGTGTCTCTGTGTGAACTTTTAGGGTAGTTCTTCATTTCTTTAGACAGCAATTGCATTATGGAGCCTGTAAATGCAAACATTTGATGAAGAAGAGAAGAACATTTGGCCAAGCTACCACTACAATACCACACACAAATATGTAAAATTGCCATTGGCAAATATGTTATTCATACTCATTTCAAAATATTAGTCAAAATGAGTCAGATATTCATATTCATATTAGACCTAACCTCTATTAGGTCTGTCATTTGAAGTGCATGATTTATGGAATATGGTTTCCAAACCCTGATCTACATGTGTCCTTGAGAATGAAAAACATGCACATACTGTATCTAGTCTGGGCATGTGTGACTTCCTCACAACCAACAGCTATCACTACATGTTTTCATAGTTGTCAGAATGGACCAATTAGGTTAGGATTTACCATTTTTATTCGCATCACGGTGAAATGAACTCCAGTACTTGGTGGAAACATGTATTCATGTATTCTTATGATAGGAATCATTAAAAGAGAATTTCAGACTCCATCTTTGGTGAGCG
The DNA here is from genome assembly GCF_054856555.1 of Leptonotus elevatus. Classification (NCBI taxonomy): domain Eukaryota; kingdom Metazoa; phylum Chordata; class Actinopteri; order Syngnathiformes; family Syngnathidae; genus Leptonotus; species Leptonotus elevatus. The sequence continues at coordinate 9,637,988 of NC_141249.1, read as the reverse complement.
ATTATCTCACTTAACATAAAAGTGGAGCAGCAACTGACTGCAGATGTGCCAAAGGCGGATGATAATGTATAGGTAATAATGAGGTTAGTTTATGAAAAATACATTGAGGTTAAGTAAAGTGGGATCAGACATATGGGTTGTAACTGTCACCTCTGGCTGAACAAATACTGCAGCTGAGCAAACTGAGCTGAGCACACACACACACACCCACACACACACACACCCCCACGCTCATGTCTACCGTACCTCTCGCCTTGATGTCACCTCCTGACTTCCAGTCTTTGAGGATACGTTATCCCCACTAACCCAAACACACACGCGCTAATCTACTTGCCTCACTGATGATCACTTGGTGCTACTTCTCACAAATATAAGTAGGCCACACACACCACACGTCCCGCAGTCCCACCTCCAATGGGCAACTGGTTCCATTCCTACCCTACGAGCCCCTTGTTGGGCATCCAGGATGCTACTCACATACTGTTGGGTGCCAATGGGCTTCACCTGTGTCAGGATTAAAGTTTTAAACGGATGTGGCAAATCACAGTCTGATTCTTTGAAATGCAAAATGAACATACGGTACATGGCAGGTAATACACATCCACCCCCCACTTTTTGTTCTTTTTTTTTTTTACTTTTCCAAGTAAACGTTGGTGTGAAATTTGCCATGGATTACTCTGGTAGCACCAGTCATGGGATTGTTCTTACACTTGACGCCTCGAGGAATGGCATGGCTTTGAAGTAAGTGTATACACAATTTCAGAAGCACTTCTGGAAATAATAAAAGAACGTCTATGAATAAGTACATTACTGAGATGTTTCAGTTTTTTTCATCCATCATAAAGACAACTTGAATGGAATAATCGTTAACTCCACTCACGTCTGGCCTTATTATTTTTTTTTAAACCAAATCCCCTTGACGATAAAAAATAAATACAAATATTATAAGTGGCAGCATCCACTAGAGAAAAAGTCACTTTTAGACTTCCCCAAAAAATTTTACACACACAAAATGTGTCTGGAATGTGTATTCTTGCTATGACAAATAAGCACAAATGGTCAGGGGTTGGAGCTTTTACAATAGCAGACATCCTTTGTACTGCAAACCAGACAGAGCAAGAGTGTGTGGGCCTTTTAAAAGTGAGGCGACAGATGACCCAGGAAGTGTGAGGGCATCCTGTGTGAGTCCTTCTCAAAGGGAGATTGGGCGAGGTGCTTTTTGATGGTCATGCTGGAGAAAGAAAAAAAATAAAATTACCGCTTGAGAAACTTTGTGGTTTCAGTCTGGTGAATTGTACGAGAAAATAATTAACTACCTGTGCATGTGAAAAAGTGTCATTAATAAATTGAATTCACTTCCGGTTTGCAGCTGAATTTCATTTCACCCAAAATGCCGCCGGCCTTAATTTAACCGAGTTTTTACTAGTGCTTGCCCATGCAATGCATCCTTGCTTTAAATCAGTGGTTCTTAACCTGGGTTCGATCGAACCACAGGGGTTCGGTGAGTCAGTTTCAGGGATTTGGCAGAGGTCAAGGCACACTCCCGACTCATATGATTCGTGATGACACGCCCTGCTTGGCCATCATTGACTGTAGGTGATCACGCTACATTGCTTAGCCTATCTGTGCTGCAGGGAATTTTGTGCGCTAGTAGTCGACTTGTGACTGTTGTGATGGTATGACGTGTGATGGCTTTACAATATTAATGCCTTCATAAATACTATACAAGCAAAAAAAGAAAGTGGGCGGACGGATATGTGGAATGTATGGTGTTTCACAGGGTTCAATTCTGGAGCCTCTGCTGTTTTCATCTGCTGCCCCTGGGTTCCATAAGAAAACAGCGACGGTTGTTTTAAAGTGTATAAATTGAGTGATGGGAGTCATCATCCTAACTGCAGGATTTGTAATGCCAAGTTGAGCAATTGTAGTCAAGTATAACTAGCGACCAAGCAAAACTAAAGGAACACTTCCTTTCGATGCATGGAGATGGGGAATACAAAAACACAATGCTTTCTGAATTCAAAGTGAATAGAGCCAGATTCGATGAAAAGGCCACTCCCCCTGTTAATTTCATTCATCACTAAACCCTATATCTATGTCTTGAATTTGAAAAAAAGAATACTTCATTTTTCAATAAAGAAGGGTTCAGTGAATGCGCATAGGAAACCGTTGGGTTCAATACCTCCAACAAGGTTAAGAACCACTGCTTTAAGGCTAGGAAGGTTTATTTCCCTTTAACGCTTGTTCATCCAGAGATATGAAGCGTTTTGTGTATAGCAAGCTGCTTTTCAATGTCTGCTCTTCCCAGATACACTTACAGGTACATTGATTACCACACCAAGTCACCAGAATTCAAGGATTAAATCTGTAAGGCAGCAAAAGAGCTCTCGCCAGAACCAAAACCCGACTGACTAAAGCAGTTATGTGGCACATGAATAATGAATGACTGCATAGTAAATAAGTACATCTCCAATCCTTGGCACGTCTGCTGAAAACGCATTGGGTTTATGCGTTGGAAATCAAAATGTATGTTAATTTTCATCTCTTGGTATAGAGCACTGTAAGCAAAGTGGTTTGCATGTCAATGACTAATCCACGCTGAGCCTTCAGTTAGACATTTAAATCTGGAGCATGCATTTCATTTGGTGTCTTCATCTACTCTGCTACCTGGATTTCTCCATTTGACTGATGCCCATTCTTAATGGGAGTGGTTTCATCACTGGGATGGGTGGGCATTACACATAAAACCACTCCAGGCTATTGACTCCTGGCAATCCCAAATGTATTGAAAGGCTACAGTGTGATTTGGTATACATGGGTTCATCTATTTGTGTGTGTGTTTTTCGTTTTGGTTTGTTTTTTAAATATATATTTTTTTGTGGATAAGTTGCTCGTTTTTTTTTGCATGCAACACACCAAAACTGAGTCAATACCGGGCAAAGTAATGAAGTTATTATCTCTATAACCTATGCCCAAGAGTCTGTTCTTCTAAGATGTTTTCAAATTATTTTAAATTCATTATACAGCACTATTAAAACATTGTGACACCTCGAGCTTTAATTTGGTACTTCCGGTTACGATCGGTTTGAAGTTGCATTTTAAATTAAATACTAAACCGTTAGTTTAACAAGAAACATTTGCATTTTAGCTTTAGATTCAATATTTATATTTATATTTACTCCACATCTAACGTATATATTTAGAGTTCACATATTTAGTTTAGACATTTGTAGTTATATTTAGATTTAAATTTAACATTTACATTTATATTTAGATTCCACAATTAGGTGTAAAATGTAATGTAAATACCTAAGTTGACAAATAGTAATTGTGGAAAAAAAGTGACTCTTAAAATGTATGCCAGTTTTTTAAAACCTTCTTTGAAGCTAAATGTAACAAAATGTTGCTGTTACCTCGTTACATACCATTTTATTGGCCTCGGCCTCGTCTTAAGCCCTCGTGTTTAAATGAGGGTAACATCCACATTGCACCATTATTTTCCTCATTTAATAATAGACCCATTTGTAATGCACATATTTAGACCATAGAAAATGTTTTATCCATTTGCTGTAGCTTTACAAGATTTACAATGGGTGTTTGTGAATGGGCTTGTTTGAGTTGTTCAGGCAGATGCCAGTGTCATCACATATTTAAGAAGTGCCAAGCTCACAATCCGATCTATCCATTTATGCTGCAGTTGCATTGACAGATATCCAATACAGGTTTTTCTGCACATTTGGATAAACCCCATGTCCAATGTGAGGATATTCAATTCCATGTGTTTTTTTTTCTCTTCATGGTGCATAGATGAACTGTAACATATCAAAGAAAAAACATTGCAAGTGTTTGACTTGAACTATGTAGTGTAAATCCAACCTAAATCCAAGCTCACCACAAAGTATAAACAGGAGAGGTCGATGGGAAATTATATTCAATTTGTGTTGGCTATGATTCAGAAGTATGAGAAACTACAACATCTGGGACCTAAACCTGCATGATTTGGTAGCATCCTATAATATCCTCTCTATTAATAATATGATGTGGGAATATTTTATTGTTTACTGTATGAACCACAACAAAAGTATTTGCTGAATTATAAGTCAATACTTGAATCAAATTATATCCGATTGCATTCATCACATTCAACGAATTATACAATAAAATAGGTAAAGCAAACACAGTTTTGATCTCGGCTTTTCTTGGCAATAAACATTGAGTCATGTAATGTCTGAGGCAGAAAGATCGAATCGATACAATTGATTGACACGCGAGAAGACCAAGATGCCCCAAGGCTGATTTCAAGTTCTACAATAATAATGTCCACACATTGGCTTGGTATTTTTAACTAAACTTTAGATACTTTTAACTTTATTTTTCCCCAACTCGGGAGATAAAAAAATAATATCTGTCGAAAGCAATAGCTGAAGTCCACATAAAAACAAATTCACAGGTTGTCACTGGAATTTCAACGTTATAGGTGGTGATCATCTGAAATACGGCATTGGCATATACGGACCATTTGCACAAAAAGCATAATATCAGCCAATGATTTTGCTCATTTTGTTGATGAAAACTCAGCATAAGTGTCCATCAAAAAAATTGGCAGGAGTTGTATTTGTAAAGCTGGATTTAAATTGTCAAGGATTGTAACATTTGCAGTGTTAACATGAACACTGCGCTTAACTATAGAAAATAAAAAATCTTAACATACATAATTTAATTAAAATGTGCACAAGTGTTGAAGTTGTACCTAAATTAACATTTGAAAACAGTTCTATTAAAGTGATTACAAATGCACTGAACCTATGTTAATTTCAACTGAATTTATTTTAAGAAACGCTTAAAGCAGTGGAAAAGTATGCATTTTGAACATTTAATTCAGTTGCACTTTCACTTACCACAAAAAGGGAAAAGAAAAAAGGAAAGAACCAAAATATCAGTGATAAATTCAAAGAAGATTAAGGTGTATAAAATTGGCTGTCATGCATATGGTGACATCACTTGTACAGTATAGCAATCTGGTTAGTGGATATGATCACACATGAATCTAAAATAAACAAACATATACTGAAACCACTATTTATTTAAAGAAACAGTCCAGTGCATTGCAGTCAAATCAGCCACCCTACAATGATTGAGTGCATGCACGTTCTGATCTGGGAGATAAAGAATGTTGGGAAAGTAAGTGACTTGAAAGCAGAAATAGGGGAACCCGGAAAGAACCTCTCCAAACACTCTACTGGCCTGCTGCCACGGTACACAGTGTGAGTAAGGTATTGTGTTAATAAGAATGGGATGGCTCGAGCTCGACATACTGTAAGAGCATGGCTCATTTTAAACTAAATACATCTTCTATTGCATTTGTTTGTTTTTACAGTAAAAGGCTAGATTTACATTTATTTCAGACTAATTGTTAATTTGCATTGGAAGCTGTCAATGGGAGAACCATAGAGATAGACAGAGGTAAATAAGCCAAAAGAACGAAATGAGGTCTTTACATTACTGCTGATGTCTGCAATTAGATTTTGGCAGTTGGTTCTCTGTCTTGTTTGTAAGGTAACTACAGGCAACACTTGCCACATAGTGCAATTGTCAAAAATCCATGACGTGGAATTTTACCTGAACGGAGACAACTTGAATTGAAGGTTTCCCAAAGAAAGATATTTTAAACATTGTCATCAATGTGATTGTATGGAAAACATGACCTTTGTTCATGGGTCCGTTTTGCATCATGTCGAAGTTACATACATAGATAGACGGACAGAGGGGATACATGGGACTACTTACTGACATAACACTTTTAGATAGATAGATAGATAGATAGATAGATAGATAGATAGATAGATAGATAGATAGATAGATAGATAGATAGATAGATAGATAGATAGATAGATAGATAGATAGATAGATAGATAGAAATGTATTTTGTACTTTCTCAAATTCATCATATGCTAGGCTTATGTATATATTAATCAAGTGGTGGGGAAAAAAGGGGATTGAATCTCAGGAGCCAAGAATTAATTTATTTTTCCACATTTGATGCATCACATGCCACACCTGTACCCCCACGTCTCTGTGAGATTACCTCCCCCACAGTACCTCTGGCATGTTCTGGAGATATGCAAAGAGACTGTAACACAATAAAAAACAACATCCATTTTTCCAAACACTCCCCATCTCCCAAGTCTTATTAAGCTAATCAACTCTTCCTCCCTTCCCCAATTAAATTCTGTCTAATTTCGTTCTAAAGTACTCACTGCAGCTCGGCCAGAAATGGGAGCAATAGAGAGGACTTTACCCTAACCCTAAAAGGCAAATACTAGTATTAGAGCGGGGATAGGCTCCAGGTCACCCTAATGAGGACAAATGATATAGAAAATGGACATATGGAGAATATTATATTCCCAAGACATGACTTCATTCCTCATTGCGCATGTACGCTTTAGAAGTAGGAACATCATAAACATGTCATACTTTTACAGCAGTTTTGATAGCTGTATTATACACATTATATTTGTTGCCACTAATTTAATTGTTGTTTTTGAAATCTTTGTTATTTGTTATTCTTGTCTATCCTGCTATCTACTTTAATTGTGCTTGTCCTAATTAGAATTGTGGACAGTTTAGAGTCCTCTATTGACCGAATGTAACAGGGAGACAGTCCTCCAATAAATACAACCACATAGGTTGTTTTGAAAAAGTGCCAAATTACGACAAAGTGTTGCGTATTTTAGTTTAGCGAGGGTTAAAGTGCAGCACCACCATATTGCAGAACAAGCATAACCTGCACCAAAAGCGCACCGCCACCAGGGCCCAGTTACAGGTATACTGGCATACCTTTGTCACGGTCTGGCACCAGCAACACGCCCACACGGAAAATGCCAAAACTTAAAAAAGGCTACCATTGATCAAGAAGCTTTCCAGATAGCGGAATGTCTCGTATGCTCTGCCCCGATGGAAGGCCTTCCCTTCCAAGACACGGACGGAGGCTGCAAGCAAATATCTGGTAAACAAACATCTGGTGGCCACGTGGCCCAATGACCCCCTGAGACTGACGCCACTTTAAGACACCCCCACCCCAACACTTTGGCCATGGGTCTGGCCAAGTTGGAGGCTAAAATGACCAAGCTGGAAATGAAAATGACAGCATTGGATGCCCAAATATTGGCATTTGAAGGCAGATTTGTGCCCTTCCTTGGAGGCACGCCAAAAGGGAACAATCAAGACGGAGCCACGGAGGAAGTTCAGAACTGTCTCACAAGGGGGAACGTGCCAAAGTGGCCGTGCAGGAGAGCACCTATGCGGCCTTATTGGCCGACTACCAAAAGCACAAGTTGGGAACTTGCCAAGGAAAGGATATCGACAACGCGCGGCAGGCTTACAGTCATGCATTGTGATTCTGCAATAAAGCTCCAGGACATGCGGTTTATCACTGACATTCTCAAGCTGAGACGGTATCTTGATAACCTCTATGCCAAAATGTATGCTCCAATCACAATCAAAATCATGCTGCTGAACATAGTTGGATTTGTAAAGCATGTTGGTGCGTGCGTCTTCGCACAAAGCACTACTCTGAGTTCAAGAGCTTGATGACTGATGTCGTGCAGCGAAAGCTGCGAGACCACTGTGAGAAAATTCGGCTACAAAAGACATATGATCAACTCACAGGCAGCCAAGTGGCGGGTTTCATGGACTCTGTCAAAAAAAAAAGATCTGCCACGATTAAAACTGCTTTTACGACCCAAAGGTGCATGTTCTGATCCAATAATGTCATGGCATATTTGGCAATGCTAACCGGCCACCAGGCGATCGTCAGTTAAAAATATGTTCAATGCTTGGCCGTGGAAAGCGGTTCATGGTGCTGGTGGAAGACCATAAGACCATCAAAACTTTCGGCATTGGCCAATTACGCCTAAACAGGGAGGATTTCGAGTGGCTGTTGTTCTTAAGTGAGGGAAGGTGCTGCCATGGTATTTCACAGCACCATGCACCCATGAAAGGATTCTTTCGGGTCCCTCTACAACTGTCTTCATGGACACCTTAATGTCGTCCACATCTTCAAAACGGGTCCCCTTCTCACTGGTCTCATCACTCACTTGCTCCTTGCTTGACAGCCTTACAGAGTGGACATGCAAAGCATGGAGGGGGGGAAAAAAACGTTCAATGGCTGCAGAAAGCTGAGGTCGTAGTTACGTACTCAGGGGAAATTTCATTGAAGGGGAACAACTCAGAGTTTGTAGTCTGGGTTTGAAATGTATATTTTGTGACACCTGGAATTTTACTGGCACACTTCATATATGTAAGTATTTCTGCTGTGTCCAGGAAAGCACAATATTTCTCTACAACTCCCCCTGAAAAACATTAACAGTTAATTCATCTGTTTTACAGCCATTGATTTAAAAACATATCATGGACTACAGCAGGTACCTTTTAATCGTGTCTGTGTATGCATGTACAATGACATATGAGCACACCGGGAGGAGAAAGCAACATCCACCTTCCTCAAGGCACGTGTCTCACTACAGGAAAGGATGTGGCCTTTCCTTTTCAGGAAGGAACTCATATCTGTGATGAGAGATGTTTTATGACAGTATTAGTCAAGGGAATCTACATGCCCTACTTTTGAACAATAATTGTGTTTTCGGGTTATTTACTGGAGCGATGATGTGTTTTACATTGGATAAACAAACCGATACAACCAGCTTCCATTTGCTGATCTCAACAGGAAACAAGTTGTGTATGGCATTAAGAGATCATTTAAATGACTTTACTAAAACTCTTACGGTTGGTCGTTTACATGAGAGCTGCTTTTGGTGACTGAAAAGGACATTTGACAACACATCTTTAAGCAGTTTTTGAAAACAACAATTATTTTTTCTTTTAACACAGGCAGCCTTCACTAGCCAACCACAGCTATTTTGGGGGAAAAGGTAGACTACACGCTGCACTGGTCTCCTGTCAGTCTTTGAGTATCTAAAATATTTCATATAATGTCCAAATTTATAATTTTAACATGTATATCTGCTACTTCAGTATCAATCGAGATTAGCGCAAGTAATCTAATAGAATAGAAACATGATATTAGAATTTTTTTGTATCAGAACAATTGGCATACTTAAAAATGTATATATACATATATACATATATATATTTCAAAAGCACTATATATATATATATATATATATATATATATATATATATATATATAGTGCTTTTGAAAGCTTTCACGTAGACACACAATGAGGTTAAAAAAACAAAACAAAAAAACAATTCCAAGTTCAAACGGAGCTGAGATATTTTTCCCAGACACATGACTGGGGTTTAATGTTGTCTCCACGACAAACAGTAAATGTACACTTCACTGGGGACATGTTATTGAACGTTATCTTTAGTGTTATTTCTCTATGTGACAAATATGTGCTATAGCGCACGTCATCTGCTATTGCAAATGAGCATTTTTTGGCCGATATTTGGATGGGAGTGATAAGGTTGGTGGTTTAAAAATAACCTACTCCTAGATGTATTCTTGCGGTAAATGTTTTTAAATGTAGTTTTTCATGAATTACAGTTCAATTATTTATTTTTTTGCCAATTCCTAAACGGTGACTGGAGGATGTGGCGACAAGGAATGACATAAAGGTTTCCTGTATTTTACTATCCTTCTTAAACAGCAAAGTGCGATCTTCTTTACATGAGCAGATAGGTTTGACCCTTGACCACGCTATGTTTTCAACATCATGTGAAACAACAATGTCCTCCTTCAATGAAACCAACCTTAAAAAAAAACAAGCCCCACCTTGGGCACACATCCTTTGACTCATGACCAGTCATCCGGACCCCTGACTTTTCTTTTAACGACGTGAAGATGTCCCATGATGAATTAAGAAGAGGCTGGACAGAGACGGAAGGAAGGATGTTCAAGGTTCCCTGAGCGGCAGCTGACAGAAGCCACGTTGTCAATAGGGTGTGAAATTCCTGCTGGGATGAGACCTCTATCTGGTAAATGGCTTAAAGCACAACAAGACAGAGGAAACGCGTCAGCCTGTCTACCGACACTTTGCCCATGAGTGCTCCTATCCTGCCCTGAGAGAGCCAGGAGGCTTTTACCCTCTCCACTGACCTCAACCTGCAGACCAACAGCGAAGAGCACCAAACATACCTTAGTTTTGTCTCGCTCATGTGTGACCACAAAAAGCCAGAAGGCTGTGATTTCATGCTAATACAAAAAAAAAATCATACAAATTAGTCCCACAACTCCGATACACTAATTGCCTCAGAATTTCACTTGAAATTGAAGTTGATGCAATGTTATGAAACAGCATTTGTTGATAAAAAGGAGCAAGATAATCAACTGTAAATACACAGCTTGTCTCTGCAATATGGTAAAACAAACCAAAAAAAGAATCACGCACAGGATGGATAAATCATGTATAACAACCGTATTTAAAAAACAAACCCCCCAAAAAACTATAAAATATAGAGCACGCTTCACCTAGTTCATACCTAGATTTAGCAAGAACTGTGACCTTTTTGGACCAGGTCACACTACTCTCTATGACCTCACCTCAAACTCGATGACACATTTCTTCAATTACAGCCCAGTAATTAGTTTAGTACATTACACAGTTCAGAGGTGGGACAATTCTTTGCCTGGAGCTGGTCACCCCATCTCAGATGGATAGATTCATGCAAATCTGTTTGTTTCATCAAGTGTGAATTCAATTTGCAATTTTCTTTTTAATCTAGAGCACCTTTGCCCCTGGCACATAGGAGGACACCACAGAGCTCCAAATTTGCCAAAGTTTGGATGAACAGAAGAGGAAAGGGCAAAAGGATAAAAAAAAAAAAAAAGGGGGGAAGTTAAGGATTCTAATGGCAGTCAAACATTGCAAAGGCCCGACAACCTTGAGGAGTCTTAAGTTTGAAATGTTGCTAAGATTTAAATGTACAAAGAAAATGTTCTAGACTAAATAATAAATGATGACGATATTCAGTACAGCACAGACCTCTGCCAAGGTTGGACAGTTAGCAAAAGTGGAAATAAAATATATTTGTCTGTTCATTCATACAATAGTAGACCCGTTCCTGGTCAATGTATTTTGTGAAAATGAAGCCTTTTCGAGCTCTTCCTTTTTTTTGTACATAATTCACCCACAGAATGTTGTGGACGATGGGGAATTCCTTTTGGGAATGTTTTGTTTGACGCACTGAACGGGAGTTGGATTGCCTTCTCATTTCCCTCTCGTGTGTTAAAAGTTAAGAGTTGAGGACAATAAAAGCTGATGTCAATAAAGCTCCAGCACTTGGCTCCGTTGTTTAACACTCCGCCTCCGGCTCCCGTCACTGCTCACTAACACCTCTCCTAACGATGTAGTCACGTCATTGCAGCGCGTAATAAATGAACCGTCTGTGTGGCTTAATTACAAATATTGCCAAATGTCAACGTTGTGCTTCATGTTACAAGTGGGGCTAAATTAAAGTCAAATATAAAGTCACAACTGTTACTTGAAACAACTTTGCCGATTCCCGTACATCTCCAGAGTAGTCACCCAGGTCGCATATGAAAAAAAGAATATTTGAGCCATTCAGACTGACATAAAAAAGTCAGATACAGGTCGCATTTGGGCAAAAAAATCCGATCTGGGTCTTTCTTGCCTGTAGTGTGAACGTAGCCTTAGATATAAATGTTTTTGCCAGGCATTGTGTGTGGAATATTTCACGAGTATTTACCTTTTCCTTTGCCAACAGTACATCGCCACAGTAACAGCATGTGACGAAATAAAACGCTATCAACAACTTTCTATCTTAAAGGATCTTTATGCAGTTTGTTACTTTTTTACTCGCGACTGCCACCTATGGCCCAAAGCGTAACTGCAGCATCTGTGTCAGGCTCGTTCATGGTGCGCGTGCAAGTACATGCACGATCTTAAAGTGACAGCCACTGTTGACAAAGGAAGACATGACTTCAAATGAGGTAAGAAAAACTCGGCCCCTCCCCAAAGAAACTGTGGAATGTGAGTGTCCGCACACTCTACTATAAAGGGAAGATAAAAGCTGATAGATGCAGTCAAGAGTAAAACAGTCAGGGCTCTTCATACTCATCTGGGCATTGGTAGAGCATGCATGGTGTAAAAACAAACTTTAACATGACCTTTTTAAACGGCACAATGCATTTTTAAACGTCTTTAGATGAAATACCCAAAGTTTGAAGATGATTTGATATGTTTTGTAGGAAGAATATAAAATATAGCATGCATAAAAGAGCAAAAATGGCGCACAATTCCTAAATAAAATCAAAATGGTGGACTTCCTGTTGGGTGCAACATAGCCTATGAACTATTAAATGTAAAGGAAGATGTTCTGATGTTTTCATAATAACATTCTGTCATTCAGGCAGACTTCTAAAATATCACTAACACTTGTTCCGTCCACACAGGAATCACAACGTAACATTCCCAGTGAAGCGAACCTATTATTATGGTGTCTTGTGAGTTTAAAGAACTTATCAACGGCAGTGTGTGGATAAATACAGACAGTACGTTACCAAAGTCATATGGCATTTTGTAACAGAGGCGTTTCAACATGTTCATTGTTTTTAATAATCGGCTCAGATATTCCGGTTGCCCCATTTACACTTACATCAACACAGCTTTGTTACTATCTTGGTAGCCAACGAGCAGGCGGGACTTTGTGTTGTTTCCATGGAGCAGTCAGGTGCATTCGCAGCCAACAATCTCTCATCTACAACAATTGTGTAATAGTAGCTAAAGACTCAAATGGCAAAATAGTCATTTTGGAGGCACTCATTTGTGTTGTCAACCACAAATGCATGCACACAAACTATACACAAAGCTTCAGACTGTAGTGAGTGTGCATCATGGAATGTGTTTAGGAATCCAAAATAACTCCCTGACGTTTAACCAATGAATGCACAGTCAGGTTCGAGAGGGTGTGGGCCAGGAAGTGTCAATGTGCGCTGATGACAGACATCCAGTGTTCTCCGTTCACTGTTAAAAGATGAGGCATGCAGTAGCATGACAGACTGTTATCACATGAATGTGAATCAGCCCCAAAAGCAACAGACCACAAATCACAACACTGACGGCAACATGACCGCATTTTCCATTTTAGGGAGACGTAAGGGTGACGAGTAGAAGGCTCCCTGGCCAACTGGTGATGTTCTCTCTGGGATATTTTTCTTATCTGCACTCCTGTGACAACCGTGATTACATTTTTGAGTGTGCTTATAATGGCTGAGCGAGACCTCTTGAATCCTAACACTTGATCTTACTGAGACATTATGGGCATTTCCATGCTTCAACTTTGTGGCAACAAGGAAAAGGCCCTTTAATGCTCCAGTATGACTACCACATGCACAAAGCTTGCTCAGATAAGTTTAATGTGGAACAACTTGACTGACCCACAAAGAACCCTTGCCCGCAGGGTGGAAGCTGTTTTAGCTACAAAGACATTTTATTCCATTTTCAGTTCTTGTAATAGTGAAATGTCCCAACACTCTAGATAGTTTTCTCATACAGTACCAAACCTATAAACCCTTAACAAGTAACTAGTAAAGAGTACAAAATATGTGTTATCTCTGTCTTGGCAAGTAACACCCTAAACACAATCAACAATTACACCAGCGGACACTCTCCGTTGAGGTACAATAACCCTTTTGAAGCCTGGTAGAAAATTGGTTAGCCAGTTCAAATAAAAAGCAAGCATGCAAACTGTTTAATTTCATCAAAGGGAGATGAATGAGTGGGTAAGGGAGTCATTTTCCACCAATAAACTGTATTTTCCATCAAAGGACATTAGCTGTATTGTATTGTAATTGATTATGTATTACTCAGTTGGGATTTCTAATGTTAATGTTTTAATTTTAATTTGTAATCCTTCATTTGAATGTGGACAATTCATAAATCTTCAAATCTCTTAAAGGGATGCGAGACTCATCGAGCCATTTTTAGTATTTTTTTTTTTTAATGAAATTATCAAATTAGTTCTGGACAAAATGTACTTTTTACTGCTGAAAATGGCTGTGAGTCAAGTATCCCTTTAATAATGATGTAAGATAATCAAAAGGCGTTTTGCCTCGTTAGATTATTTTCAAGCAATTATTCTCAATGGTGACTTACAATGTGAATCTGTTTCACTTTGAAGAAACTACTACTCGTACTTTTGATACATGACATTTCCTCCCAAAAAACAATGACACATAATTTTAAAGAAATACCTTAATTTCCAAATATAGCATTTTCCATTAAAACTCAATGAAAATAATGGCACTTTTCTATTCTTCTAATATCTCATTTCGAGTTCCTGGTTGTAAAACGGCCACAAGGAGTGATTGTCTACCGTTGCGAGTACTGATACATTGAAATAAGGCAGGGTATCTCCCATCCCTACTTTTTAGTTTAACAATGGATATGACCTATGATATAATGTGTAACACATGTCTACATGGATTAATTTGCTGCTCCTTCTAAATCGTGGGCCTCTTTTGGGGTAAAATGGCTGAAAGTTATTGGTTATAATTAAATAGTACCGCATCTGCCCCAAAAAACGCTGGCCCACCAGGCATCTGCCCTTCAAGCCAAATGGCCATTCCAGCCCTGACCCCGTTTATTTCTCACATTATGAACGTTTAGGATCTGGCTCATCTCTGGCAAAATGTGCTGCTGGCAAAGCCCAAGCAGCCCACTGGGACAAGGACAGAAAGTCTTGACACATACCCAATGTAATGTAATGTAGATGAATCACAGTAATCCTACCATATACCATTACATTACATATAGACTAAACACAAGGCCAGGTGAGAGAATGACAAAGTGTTTGCTGTGTATGTGTGTGAGGAGTATGAATATACCAATGACCGTGTTTTGATGGCGGGGCGTTCAAGTGCTTGTGTGAATGTGTCACGTGCATGTGAGGGCCTGCTGGCCTGTCTCACCCATGTAACTCCCCCCTCCCCCCTCCTGTGATATGTTTGGTGGTGAAAAACGGCGAGTGTGCAACAGCCTGTTTGTGTGGAAGTCTACATAATGCTGAACAGCTTTGCCCCCACCCCGACATGAAAAAAAAAAGTCCACTTTGAAATACCAGGTGCTCATTTGGCAAATCCAGGCAACTGGGGTGTTTACATTTCAGCAACTGAGAGGGGAAAAAGACCAGATGCCCCCCTTGTGCACCTCAGCAGCGTCCATACAGAGATCACTCACATCGCCATGGGTGACAGACCTGTGTGTGTGTGTGTGTGTGTGTGTGTGTGTGTGTGTGTGTGTGTGTGTGTGTGTGTGCGTGTGTGTCAGTCCGGAGGGATGTAGGGAATACTGTGTAAAGTCACTAAACACCCAATGATTACTTTCAGCAGGGAAACATGAAATAATGCAACAATGGTGAAAATTTGCGGCTGGTGATGGTTGTTTAGTAGCATAGCACCAATGTTTTGCACCAAAATTTTAAAATAACACGTACGCAACAACTTGAAGTATTTACTCTTCTCCCTAAGGGTACTTTGGTTTGACAACAAAATATCTTATTTTATGGATTATTGTTATTAGGCGCCATATCAACACCATATTAAAACATTTTCATACATAAGGCGCACCAGGATATATGGTGTATTATCAATGTGAACAATCGTATATTAAATAGTTGATTCCAATTGTAGCTGTAGTGAAAACCACAAATGAAGGCGCTGAAGTTCAATTGTCTGCGTGAAGATGTGGTGAAAACTGCAAATACAAAAATACAGTCAAGCTCTACATACACTATAGTGCCATGGCTAACAAACACAAAGTGTATTGAACTATTTATAATGACAGTTTGACTGAAATAGACATTAATATCCACAATCATATGCATAAAGTATAATAAAATGAAACTCCTGCCTGATAATTTAAAGTACAGTGTTCCCTCGCTGTAACGCTGTTCACTTTTCGCGGCCTCGCTGTTTCGCGGATTTTTTTTGTGCAATTTTGCATGCATTTTATTTTATTTTTTACAGAAATGTACCTATTTTATAAAATGTATGAAGGTTTGAACATTGAGAATGTTTAAACAAGAGAGAAATATGAGGAAATGTAAATGCCTCAAAGACAAAGGTTTTTTGGTGAACATTGATTGCAACCACACCAAAACACAGAACTCCCAAAACTGAAATTCTCAACCTAAATACGAGCAAACTAGAGTATACATTTTTTTTTTAGATAGGTCTGGTAGGATAAGCAATTGGTGGTTAGGCACCAACTCTGCAGCTGTGCGAGTACATTATTCAAACGACGGAATATTCTGGCTATTTTAAATGGGGATGATTTTGACAATGTTCTTGTCCGACAGACCTTTTCAAAAACTCAAATGTGACCTAAGTCTGCAAACCTTTTTATTTCTTCTTTTAAAGTCCTCCTCTGTTTGATGAATAGCACAATTGTCCTCACAGATGTTGACACACACTTCAAGTGCTTCATTCGTCAGCAAAAAAAAGAAAAAGAAAAGTATCTGGTTGGCACATCACACAGATACAAACTCATACAAATAAAACAATTGTTCAGGGTGACAGTACAGCCATTTGTATTGTTACCGGCACCAGCGGGGCTAGGTTTGATTTGTTGTTTGTTTTGTTTCCAATAATTTGTCAAAACGACTTTGCTGACTTCTGCAAGACATAGTGGAGGGGTGAGGCATAGGCCAAGGAAGAGCCCATTAAATTTTGATGCACAAGCGGATGCAAGAATATATGAATGTTAATGACAACATGCAGGAGTTGGGTATCGACAGTATGTAGGCGATCATTTCATTGGAATGTTTTTCGGGCTTGGTTGCAAGACTGAGTGGCATTCTGGTTTCATTAGATCTGCTACCACCTTAACTATTGCAAATGTACTCTGCATGATCAAATCCTTACCATGTCTATTCTCACGGCATATCATTAAAATAAATGTGTCTCTCCCTCTGGAATTGCTTGACACTGATATTTTGTAACACTGCTGATGTCATTTAGAAAGTACAGCAATTCGTGTTACCCCATTTGTATTGCCGTCTGTCAAATTCTTGCTGTACACTGTCACTTGTGAATGCATGCACAACTGGATGCAGTCATTCCAACTGCCACGTGAACACCACATAAGCTTGTCCGGACATGACTGAGTGTTCTTGAGTTATGACCCCCTCTACCAGGGTGCTGCCTATTAGGTTATCACAGCTTGCAAGGTTACAGAAATTGAGATGGATTGAGACCAAAAAAGGGGGGGGGGGTGAAGACAAATTGACATATTGGATATCAACTTTTGGTCAGATCCTTTGCATGTTGTCCCCATGCTTGGGTAGTTTACTTCGGGTGCTCTTCATCCTCACATTTAAATAAATGATAATTTTTAAAAAAATACATGAAAGATTCATTCAAGACTCAAATTTGTCCATAGCTGGAATGTGAGTGTTAATGATTGCTTGTCTATAAGCCCCATGTGTCAAGAGTTGGGTTATGGTGAACCCAAACGCAGGGAATCAAGGCATGAAGGTAGGGATGTGCTCAACAACTAATTGAATTGAACAAATACTAAGTGGGAAATAAGGTACGCTTCTGTCTGGACACCATATGCAGGATACTCCTCCAGCGATGACGTAATGGTCGCAGCTTGATGACGACGCATTGTTGCAGATTGATGACGTATGCGGCAATTCTCACGTGACTGCACGCGAACCGTCAGTCTGTCAACAACAATGGCAGATAGCCGTGTTGTAGTCGTTTTGCGCAGCCTCCTTAGCTTGCTTATGCTTTTGCAGCAAAATATTTTGCTTCTGTATTCCCACGTTCAACAAGCGGTGTTGTACTTGAATCACCCGCCATTGTCACTTCTCTTGTCTTTTTCATGTTGTTTTAAATACATGCAAAGCCATGTTTGTTCTGTAGATTGTAATAAAGTTAGAAAAAAAAGTGTCCGTCTTCTTCGCTGATTCTTCTTCTATGCTTTCTGTTAACTTCCTGTAGCTGCGCTGCAGCGCTGCAGCGCCACTCCAGGCTTGGCATATACATTACAGCCGTTAAACGTTCTCAGCGTCTTCTTTTGGACACACACAAGTTTTGAAATGCTTCTGTGTGTACGGGATTTGTTTGAGGAACGAAGCCGGCTTTGCTTCCGTCTGGACGAAGCCTCAATACACATCAACTGCCGAGACAATGAGGGACACCTGGATACGACACAAGTGGCTCAGTGAGCTGATTGGATGACACAAGGGATCGGGATGACAAGCACAGGTGGACATGATAAAACTTGACGAGACTTTGACAAGGGGAGACACAAGGAAAACATGAAAACTGAAATCCAACCAAAACACAAATCATGACACCCTGTGATTGACAGTCACCAGTTCAAGTCAGGTGAGATGGGTTCCACTTCACCTGTGATCCTGAATAGGGTGAGTGATAGACAGTGAAGGAATGAAATAAATTAAATTACTACTTTCATAAGGCATTAATAATGTTTGAATGATAACGAAAAATATTCCGGATTCACTGGTTGAGTTTCATCTTAGTAACACAAGTTCCACTTGTTTCCTCAAACACCGATGATTTGTAAGGTACATACATGTTAGAGCCCTGCAGCAAAAAAAAATGACACTGCCCGTTCCTGTCTCCCTGGAGTCAGGCTGGGACAACTAGTAAACTGTAAAACTATTGTGCAATGGGATTGATCGTTGGGATTAAGTCATAAATAATACTAAAACTAAAATAATAATAATAATTCTAACATATGTTCTGCTAATTTAAGAATTGTTTCCAGCAACTCTTTTGTCAACACTTACGAACTTTTCACTTACCTGTATATTCTACTTTATACATTTCTCAAGCAGAAGTTGCAGGGCAAATTTTTTTTTCACTTGACCACACCAGTAGGACCTCATCAGAAGGTAAACAAACACATTCCTCCTACAACAGAGTGTGCGGAAATTACCCTCCACACCTCTAGGTGGGGTTGGTCTGTAGTCATCATTCTGAAAAACAAGACTGAATGCCGATATACAAACAAAGTAAACTATGGCCAACATTTTCACACTATTCAAACATTCCCTTGAAATTAAAAAGGCGAAATCTAAACAAGAACATGTCTGAACAAAAGTGAATGAATTACATTCTGAATTTGTTTTGCTGACTTGCTATTGTTTACATTGCTGGCCTTACAAAGGCAACAAATGTTTGCTTGGTGCCTTGTGGTGTCTTGGATCTCGTTAGTCCATTTATGTTCCACGAGGTAAAATGGATACACGAACCATAGAGCTAATTATCAGACTCCATAGAAACTGCTTGTACAATTTCAGGGCTCTAAAGTAACTATTGTGCTCTATTATGTATGGAAAACCCAAACTTACAATATTCTGAAATTTTGTCTGGAATAATATTATTTCCTAATTGAAGTGTTTCACAAGTAAAGTGCTTTGGGCACCATATGGTGTCGTTAAAGCGCTATATTAAATAAATAAAAAACCTGTCTATTAGGTTAGTTCGTCCTATGTATTTTATAGATCTTACTAACAAACGATGACTGGGTAAATGCTGCTTCTTCATGTTTGTAACAGTCTTGGTCTGGTTCCACTATGTTCCTTTCCTTACATGCAAGCTTGTGATCACAGAGCGTCATCTGGTATCAAGGAAGAAGCTAATAAGGACAACACACACACACATACAATGCCAAAGTAATAATAAGCTCTTTGGTGCATTACACATACTCTCGGTAATAAAGACTTTGCATGCAAGCGCACAGGCTACACTACACAGACCACTGAACACACTCATACAGGTAATAAGGGCTTGGCACACGCATATAAACACGCATACACACACACGCACGTTGACTGACATCTTGCCAGGTGTGTGTGTGTGTGTGTGTGTGTGCTCACACCATGTGTTCACTTGCTGAATCATCTAACTATCTCATTTGGATGCCTTTGTTTTGGCTTTCACATCAGTAGTTAGCCATTCATTCTGGGATACGGGAGACATTTT
Source organism: Leptonotus elevatus (assembly GCF_054856555.1). Classification (NCBI taxonomy): domain Eukaryota; kingdom Metazoa; phylum Chordata; class Actinopteri; order Syngnathiformes; family Syngnathidae; genus Leptonotus; species Leptonotus elevatus. The sequence goes on along the minus strand of NC_141249.1, from coordinate 9,617,986 downwards.
TATATTCTTGTGTGTATATTTGGGGTTGAGATAGGGGTAAAAGTACTCTGTTTCCTATTACACAGCATTTGGTTCATGATGTTTTGCACCATAGTGGGCAGATGGGAGCCACGTTGAATGGTAGCTAGTGCTCAACTGAAAGCATTTCATTTGAAAGGTTAGTGAGTTTGCCACAAATAACCATCTCTGGGAGAATTGGTGGTGGTTGGTGACTTGAACTCCCTTTAACCTGACAGAAAACACTTTTGCTGCAAATGTATCCTCATAAAAGGGCGACACCAAAGCTTTGACCTGCACTTCACTGCGTGTCTTCAAATAAGTCGCCCATATGAGACTGGAGATGACCAATAGTCGGTAAATGTGTTTGTTTTTTTGAAGGGATGCTGAGTGAGAACCTCAGTGACCTACAGTAAACAGCATGTGCCACCATTTGCCACTGTTGCCTGCCCTTGAGGTTATGCGGACTGCAGGGAGCGTTGTATTTTGCAGCTGAACATGCTGAATGGTCAAAGGCCAACATACGATTTCTGGGGGCAGAGCGCGAACAGGGGCCCCGCGACGGAGACACGGTGTTGACATTATGTTTGAACACTTTGAGCAATGTTATCTCAGACAGTGTGAGGCTGAGGGACAATCAATCATTTTGTTATTGGCCCAGCGCCGGTGATTATTCATCCTGGACCTTTGATTTTGGGCGACGGCTTAAAGCATCTTGCATGAACCTCTTTCCTTCACACTGGACTACATCTTTTCATTTATGTTCTGTCCCGATTATCTTTTTCAGCACCACAGGGAGAGCTGGACTCATCCCAGCTGAACCAGAACAAGAGGCAGACATGGACCAATCCTCAATCAATCACAAGGAGATGGATAGCAGTTGGCCAGCTGTGCTAAAGGCAGCTTATGTTTCTTCAAAAACCTTTACGGAAGCATGGAGCTGCCAACGAGGAGTAAACTAGTGATGGCAAAATGAAGCTTCATGAAGCACTTGTAAAAAATGTTGACTCCTCTAGATGCCACTCTTGGTTGAAAGATGCAGTGGAAATGTAATCAATTTCCTTTGCACTAGCCTTTATATTTAAATCAAGAACACCATCTAGGGGAGTCAAAAAATATTACAAGTGCTTCATGAAGCTTCATTTTGCCATCACTAGAGTAAACCTTATGAGTGGCAAATACATTTAAACATTTTTGCAAATAAGTTTGAACGTATTTTCAAGTATGTTCAAACGTACTTGGAAATGCGTTAGAACTAGGGGTGCCAGGCGATTCAAATTGTTGATTGTAATTAATCGCATGACTTCAATAGTTAACTCACGATTAATCGCAAATTTTATACCTCTTCTAAATGTACAATAAAATATACAATAAGTTTTCATTCTCTTGTTAACATAAAAATTGGAAACAATGTTAAACTAATAGAAATATGGCTGCATCTTTTAGTCATTGATACAGTAATTTCATAATAATTCATACAATTGAGTTCAAATTAAAAAGATGCACTGTAAAATAAACAAGTGTGATATTGATTTGTGTTGGTCATTATCTGCCACTAGATGGCATAATTGCATTTGTAAGACTTTGGTGACGCCTGCATTTTTCTTTTCATATTAAGAGCTAGCTAATCTTTAACATTAAGTACATTCTGCACATTTTTGAAATGGTAAAATACAACTTGATCCCAGTCTCCACAAATGGATTTATATTTATTGCTGCTAAATTTTGATGTGGATGTGTCTGCAGCGTTGAATTACCACAGTATATATATATATATATATATATATATATATATAGTTTTTTCCTTATGTCTGCAGGGCATGTTTTTCGTTGGGCATTCCAACCATGATGGTATTTTTTTTTTCTAAATGACAAATGAAAATCATTAATTAAACATATGTTCTAACTAGTGATGGCAAAATGAAGCTTCATGAAGCACTTGATTTAAATATAAAGGCTGGTGCAAAGGAAATTGATTACATTTCCACTGCATCTTTCAACCAAGAGTGGCATCTAGAGGAGTCAAAAAATATTACAAGTGCTTCATGAAGCTTCATTTTGCCATCACTAGTTCTAACATACATTCTAATGCATTTAAACTCATTTCCAAAATGTTTGAACATATTTGCCAGTCAAAAATATTTCCTCCTCATTAGCAGTTCCACACTCTGTATATTTTATCCATCTCATTGATAGGAAATAAGGCATCGTGAAAGAAAGAGACAATTCCAACCTCAACTATAGAAGTAAGGACAAAATTCTCCAAAAATACATTAATGAAGCAAAAACCAACGTATGGTGATATCAGCTACTTCATCATTGTGACACAATGATAGTACAGCTAAGAAAGTCGTGTTTCAAATATTAGTGCCAATTAACGAACCCCTGTTCACTAAAGGCCTCCATTTTCCATTTCACATTTGCTTAAACGGAATATTGGACGATGTGTGACGTCTAAATTAGTTTGGATGTCACAGATCTACTTTATACTTGCACCTTCAACTTTCCATTGGATTCAAGGCTGTATTTCATGCCAAAATCTGCACATACATCATCCGCACAGTAAAGGTTTTTAACAAAGGGGGACTTTAAATGTTCACCTTCTTGTTTTTCCTTGTTCTGAACTCACAGGTCACACAATTTGATCTTTGCTGGAGTAATTCCCCTATAAACACATTATTTTTAATGGCATCAAAAATGGCTTGTTGACAAAGTAAAGAACAGATTTTCGGTCTTCCAAAACCTCTCTGGGAAAACCTTAAATCACAGTTGAACACTTCTTAGGAGGGAAATAACTACATGCCATTTGAGTTGGGAGCGAATGTAATCACTTGTCTGCCACCTCATCCGCAACACTCCCATTTCTCATCCAACTAGCGTGCAGACAAATGTGCGTTTCTTCCAATGTTCCCCACATAATCCTGTGGTTGTGATGAAAGATTGATTCTTTCATCGCTGGTCCCCAGTATGGGTAATTACCTGGGGCACAGACTCCTGCTTATGCATACTATATATGACTGGCTATGAGTGTGCGTCTGTCAGTCAGAGTGTCATTGTGACTGGACGATGAGTCATATAGCTTCATTCAGTTTATAAGTATTATACCGTACGGTTAGTCGTACAGTATATCACACAATAGATGACAACACACATTGCACAAGTAAATTGTTTGCAATGTAAAGTCAATGCAACTTATTGAAATGCTCACTATCCACCAGAGACCGACACTATTCACATACTGTGAACTGCATCGCTATATATCAACAGTTGTTGTTTTTTAAACTCAGATATGAATTTTTTTTAGTTTCATTGCTACTGTTTTTATTGAAAATATTTGAGTTGTTAATTATTTATTTTATTATTGTGTTTATAGAACCATGGGCCAAGTACAGTGAGATTTTTGTTTTGTTGCTGTATGGTATGATTATGTACGTTTATTCATTCACACCCATCCGCACGGGTTGGCCATGGGGGCGGTGCCCACCCACCAAGACTTGAGATTTATTTTATCATAGTAGCTATGTTTGTGTTGTGAAATATTAATGTTGAGTTGTTTGTCACGAAGAAACAATTTTGTGATTTTCTTTGATTGATGCATCAGTCTATCACGGCCTTGCTGAAAATATGTTAGGCGCACATCTCGCACATTTTTCAAGTCAACCTGCGAGGTTTTTTTTGTGTTATAGTGTAATGTGACATGACATATCGGGTAAATTATGAACATCTCTACTCATTCCCATTCTGGATTTTATGGACAAAGCGTTTTCCTCATCAAGCGACATAAGCTTCTGTAATGAACTCCATATAGAAAAGAAAAAGCTTCTTGTCCATACAATCAGAAATAAGTTAAACTGAGAATAAGTAGAAATATAAACATTCATTTTGGTAATGATTGATTGTAGATTTTGGAACCCTTTGAACCCTCTTATCTCACAAACTACTGGGTCAATCTTAACAAAAGAGGTATTTTTGGAAAGGGAAATCAGCAAGGATTCTAAATCTGCAATCATGTTTGATTTTTCAGATTGGTGTATATTTGAGTAACTTTTGTTTTTAATAACCTTGTGGATCACAACCTTTTTTTCAATCAACATTCAACTTTCAAAGAATATTCAATGAATATTGCTGCTAATCAAAAAAATAATAATACATAATAATAATACAAAATAAGTGAGAGATTACATTTCATTAAAAAAAATTGTGAAGATCTATTTCAAGGTCAACTAATCAAAAGATTACTAAAATATACACCAAGCTTCTAAATTCCTATTAAATTCCCTTTCCTACATTAACTGTTTTGTGAAGAATGACCCAGTAGTTCTTAAGATTTGAGACCACACCTATTTTTGCTGAAAATATCACATAACCTAAAATGACCTAAAATTTGTGTTATCCCGTCACTACACAGTATATTCTGTAGAGTAAAATGACCCTATTTAGAGTGGGACCAAATTAACCCAGTTTTAGAGTAAAATTAACACTTGGGAGAGAGTAAAATAAAGAATTTTTAAAAAATCACTCAAGGGTTGAGGAACAAACTCGCAACCTTCAGCTTGGAAGACTGCTACACTGCCACCTGAGCTATGCCACTCCTACTGTTTGCTTACATCCAAGAGACCAAAAATAATTGGAGTTACGAAGATTCCAGCTGACATGAGCCATATACTAACACACAGCAGGAGCTGTGTGGCTCAGGGAGTAGATTGGCTATCTCCCAACCTGAAGTTGTGGGTTTGTTCCTAAACCCTTGAGGGTCTTTTTATTTTTTAGTTCAGTCTCGTTCGAGTGTAAATTTTACTCTATTTAGAGTGGGACCACATAGACTTAGTTTAGAGTAAAATTTACAGAATTTACTGTGTATCAATAAGCACAGCAAGTTTTATTAAAATCTAAATCTGCTTGGTTCAACCCACTATGTGAGTTGGCATGGAACGACTCATTGAACAGTTCTACATTTATTGACATAATGGCTGACATGCAACTGTCCCCACAAGGCACGTAATCGTATGTTGTGTGTTCCAAATTGTACTGTAGTGAACAAAATGGAGCTGAAACCGCTTTTTAATCAACAGTGTCAGACGGTAGCTGGTTGCCGTAGACGTTGTGGTGTTGGAAGAGGAAGAGGAGCACTGAGCAGTTAGCACAGAGGTGATGATTCACAATTTGGGGACTGGAACAAGAGGTGAGACCTCAAAAGGGCGTGCGGTGTTCGGTGCGTTTGCGGTGCTGTGTTTAGAGGCGGCTGGTTGACGGCAGTCCTCGGGGGGTGAGGGGGTTCAGTTCCAACTGCATTTGTGATCCTGTGTTAAGTGCTCGGTCAGTGGTGAAGGCCTGAAGGATTAAGCTAACCCCCGCCCTACCCCCACTCGGCTACAAAACTTCTGTGAAGCGCCCTCCCACCCCTGACACATGCACATATATTGAGATTCTCCAGAGCCACCCACCACCCATTCCTACGCCACCAGTACTACTACCAGCAGCACTCAACGCCTGTTCACACACACACACGCACACACGTCAAAAGACACTCTAACGTAACCAGCAGTACCATTCTCTTAATATTGCTGGGGTAAAGTGACCCGCTCACACTCACATCACATTAGTACTGCTATTAGACCAAACCCAGACATGAGCGCTAAAGTGTGTGTATGTGTGTGTCTGCAAAAGTTTTATACAAGCTATAGCGGTGAGGTTAATGTGCGTCTGTGTTTAAGCCCGGGCGTTTGATTTGTAACAACGGAAGAGAAGTAAAAGTTTTCTGTGTGTCAGAAAAGGTCTGCGTGAGTGTGTGTAATCGAGAACGTACAGAGACACCGATACCCTGGCACAAGATGAGTGGGAGGAAGAACGGCTGAGCTTTGTGAGTGTCTGCTGAGGGCCCAGTAGGTGTAAGCATGAAAAAATTTCCATATGGCAATAAAATGTCCACCACTTTGCAAACGGTGTTGCTAATACGCACCAGGTGCCGAGAGACGTTCCCTGGATCACAATTGTGAACGCTAATCTGTGTTTGTGCGTTTATGCAGAATATTGCTGTTTATTTAAGGTCACACAATACAAACCAGATCAGACCAACATTGATTTGTCATGGGGCTAAAATATTATTAAGTAAGTTGTTGTTATTGCGGTTAGACAGGATAAAGGGTATTGGATAATATTATGTATTGTAATAATTTGCATTTGTGCCCACGGTAACAATGAACTTTTGATGTGTTACGCCCATTAACCAGATGGAAATGCAGAAAAGTTTACTATTGCAATTTGTATTAACTCATTCACTGCCATTGACTACTATAGACGTCAAAAATTCATGTGAACTATTTCTATTAGTTTATTTTTTTTTTCATTTCATAATTTTTTTTATGAAAACCTAGAAAAAATGTATTGTACATTTATAACAGATATAAAATTTTGTCAACAATTGAAGTCATGCGATTAATTATGAATACAAATTTGAATCGTCTGACTCCCCTTATTTTTAATTAAAAAAATCAAATAAGGGGCGTCAGGCGATTATTTTTTTATAATTGTATTTAATCACATGACTTCACTAGTTAACTAACGATTATACACAAATTTTATATCTGTTTTGAATGTACAATAAAAAAAATCTAGGTTTTCATACTCTTGTTAGCAAAAGTGGAGAATAAATGTTAAACTAATAGAAATAGTTCACATGAATTTTTGACGTCTATAGCTGTCAATGGCAGTGAATGAGTTCAGAAACATCAATTTAATAATGCGGATGTTCTAGTTGCCGGAAATCTTTTTTTGGGGGGGGTGTTTAATAGTTTTTTCTTTTGCACCAGGGAATTGTGTTTTAAAACATAAAAGTGTATTACCGCCTTATTGTTGAAACAAATACCCAACAAAATCTCAGATAAAGGCTTGAAATCTAAATCTACATTTGAGAAGTTGTCTTAGCTGATTTTCTTATGAGTCAGCGCGGTCCGAAGCGTGTTGAAATGACAGGGGTGGCACTTATAATCCTGGCCGTTAATGGCGAGCAGGCAGCCGAGGCCGAGCTTCGGTGTCTTCAGATGGTGTGCTTTGAAGCGGCTACAGATCCTCTTACCAATAAGATACTTTAGCAACTCTGTGAGTTTTCCCCCTCCATCTTTTTTATCATAACCTAAGAAGCCTTTTAAATGTATTTTGCTCTTAATTGAAAAAAAACTTTTCAATGTATTATTAGAAATTGAACTATTATTTTACTATTATAATTGTTATTGTTAGTAGCACTTGAAAGTAAATGAAAATAGTAAATTCAGAAATTATCCTTTCTGGATTTTTAAAAACGAAACTGTCATAATCAACAAGTAATTGTTATCAAATTAATTGACAACTATTTTAATAACCAAGTAGTTTAGAGCCAGTGTTTAACTTAAAATTGTCAAAATCTTCCAATTTCAAATTCTCAACTGTAATTGTTCTCTGATTTTTGTAGTGTGAAAGTAGACTGATTATCTTTTGTGTTTAAACAAAATAAGACATTTGCAAACATTTGCTTTTACTTTGGAAAACGATGTCCGAACCATGTGACTGAATCAGTTTAAAAAAGGTTGGTAAGTAACATCAATCCATCTGGTTTCATAGCGCTTAATTGTTGTTAGTTTATTTGTTTATTTATTTATTTATTTAATTGTTTATCACCACAAAACAATACTAACTAATCAGTAGTATTTGGTTAATAAACAGTAATTAGGGAGGGGGCGGGGGGGTTTGTAATACACTTTAATGGAAAATAAAATGACATCCGATTAGTTGATTAAGCAATCGAATAATCGATAGAATAATAAATTTTAAAATATTCAATATTGACAGACATAGTTATAATATGAGATCAAAATAGAAGAACAATACCACATGAGGATTTAATTATGCTAAGTAAAAAGTTATTACTACTATAATGACTTTACAACTTAAAAAAATGCTGATGCATACGGGAAGAAATCCCCAAATCTTATTTTCATGTTTCAAAGTAGTCCAATTTTTATCACCCAACTATTTATTGTGACCCTTTGAATAAAGGCTGAAACTAAAACATAAAAATGTTGGTTTTCATTTCAAAAATATTTTTCAGCAGTCAGTGTGAAGGCGTCCGTGTTAGAGACACACAACAGGCCACGCGGTTACGTCTGTCTGCTTGCACCTCCCAGGAAATGACATCCAATCGCCTTTCAACTTTACACTAACAGAGCCGTCATTTGGCCTCACTGCAACATTTCACAGGTCGACTCTCAACACAAATGCCTCAACTCTTTATATTCATTTCTTGAAATAATTCCCGGCAACGCATTCCCTTGAATTGACATCAACGCTGCTTCATGTAAACAGGATAAAGTGAAAAAGTAAAGGTGGTCTGCATCCTGTAATTTCTGAATTAACATTGACATATCTTTATAAGCAGAGAGTAACAGTCCACTTTCCACTTCACTCATATCTTCACATAGAGCAGAGAACACATTAATATTAAACATAATTAGTAATGATGACAGCTTGTGCAATTTCGTAGCTCATTATTAATGCGACTATGCCAAGTTCAGCTCAGCTCAAAGAAGGCAAGATCATTCAAAGGTCAGTATTGATTAAATATGATCTAAAAATGGCCCTTGAGGGTTTTTTTTTTGTCTACAAAAAAACAAACAAAACATAAAACAGAAGATTAAAAACCAGCTGGAAAACGGTTCAGCACACTTTTGAGCAGGAACACCAAGCACTTAGTGATCCAACAAAACAACGGAATGAGGAGAACGGCTGCAAAGTTCCTCATGCCGTGGCAGATACCCTCTCACCTCCTGCTGTCAGCTTGAGCAGAAAAGGAAAACACTTTGCAAGTCTATGGGCCGAGGAAGGAAAATAAAGATTTTGTTATGCCTATTGAGCTAAATCACTCTGTGCACGCATCCGAGCGCACTGGCGAATGTACATTGTATGTACTGTTCAAGTCGTCAATCGCTCTCTCTCTCTCTCTCTCTCTCTCTCTCTCTCTCTCTCTCTCTCTCTCTCTCTCTCTCTCTCGCTCTCTCTGTCTCGCTGAGGCGATCCGCAGGGGGCGCTGTGTGTCCATGCCTGTGGACAGGAGCGTTTTGTGTGTGCGTGTGTTTCAGTCTCACTCAGACAGTCAACAAAATGCAGCGCCACACTGCAAAAACGTTAACAAAGGAGCACAACAATCAACATTAACATACAACCCTGCACTGACACTCGTCTCATGGTGTTCCTGTAACAATCTAAAATGTTGATAAATTACATTGTAGCCTTCAATAGAACATGGAACGTTGTTGTCCGGTTTCCCAAAGATTGTTTGCGAGACAAAAAGTTGTAACTTAGTTTCATATTAAGAATAAACAAGAGGCAACATGATGGTGAGGTTGACATTTGTCAGCCACCTAACCCCTCCCTTTCTCTCTCTCTCTCTCTCTCTCTCTCTCTCTCTCTCTCTCTCTCTCTCTCTCTCTCTCTCTCTCTCTCTCTCTCTCTCTCACTCTCTCTCGCTCTCTCTCTTTCTCTCCTGCCTCTCTCGCTCTCTCTTTCTCTCTCTCCTTGTTCCTCCACGGCTGTTTGCCCCATTCCAGTGCACACAGCGAGGCAGACGGTCCACAGCAGCAGCCAGCGCTGATCAATCCGCTCAGGGAATAAATACTGTACCAGCTCAAACCCAACTCCTGGAGTATCGTTTGTCGGTTGGACGCAGGCGGGCTCACGCACTAATTTTGATTTTTTTTCTTGTGGTGGACTACGCGCACTATGGTGGTGTCACAAGTGCGTCTTTCTTCTATTTTGTAACCAACCAGAAAGTGGCTTTAGGATATTCCACGCTGAAGTGTTGAATTATTTATTTATTTTTTGGGGTGGGGGGGCTTCTCAGTGACTGTTCAGAAGCGGAATCCTGATTGTGGAACTGCTGCGCCAATGGTGTGGTCCCGGACTGGACTACCTGCTCGCAGCTGACCCACTGAGTGCGCGGAGGAGAACGCCAGGGGAGTTCTGGTACCGATTCCTCTGGTGATATTCACAGGATTTAAAAGGAGAAGGCTGCTGTGGGTTTCACACCCGATGGTGTCATTTCTTCCACCAAACGCGCACCTTTTGGTGTTTTGGTGAATGGTTCCGTGGGCGTAGCAAGGTTGGGACTGGAAGGAGCGGACTGTGCGTGGAGCGTGACCAGCCCGGGATTGTACACGGTCCCTCTCGTGGGTCTGTTTACATGAGCGCGTTATGACAATGGATTACGTTCTGCTCTTGTGCAGCTTCTTGCTGCCCACCGCCACTGCAGTTGAAGGTAAGAAATAAATTACATTTTTATTCAAATTAAATGCAGGGTGGCCAGAGTTGACCGAGTTATGCGCATTTCATTGTCAGTTATGCAAATTAAGGTTGATTGAAAGAATGGGCAGCCGTTTTAGGGCTTTATGTGCAACTTTAAGTGCGTATTATATGCACCACAATTGTGTATTCTCTCTCTGTCTTTTATTTTCTGTGCAACATACACCCATCGCCTGCTGCTACTTTCTTGGTCTTTTAGAGGAAATTAGCGCCACACTATATCTCACCAGGGAGTCGAGGTGCTGCCTGTGGTGGTCGTGAGCACCCCGCCGCACCCCCACCCTCCACTTTAAAAACACTTTTCTTCTTAGGTTAACTACGTGTCTTTTAGGGTTGTGTCATGGCCTTTTGACATGTACCGGCAGATCGTCACACATGCAAAATAGGGCGATCGTTTAACTTGAAAATACATCGAATCCACAAAAGTTTAACCGTGGAATTCAATTTTGTTAATTGAGATTTGTTGTATTGTTATTTAGTTTTAATTTGGAGCAAAGCAACACAATATATAAAATCTGTTTTACTGCAATTTTACCCATGTTTTTTTTCATGTTGACCTATTATTATTTATTTGTGTCTTTATTTTATTTTATTTTTTATTTTTTTGGGGGGGGCGGGGGGTGATTTAAGTGAGTATTTGCTTGATTTTCTCTCCCTACTCTTCGTAAACGACCCCTAATGAATGAATGAATGCTGGATTCGAAGGTGTTGTGAAATGTGCGACATTGGGTCACTGGCTTGTGCTCATGATTGTGTGCCGTACAATCGTCTTTTATTTATATATTTTTTTAACTGCAAAATGTTACTTTTTTTTTGTTCAATCCCGAAAGAAATACATATATTTTTTAAGTCATTAAAACGTATTGCCTTTTTTAATTAATAGTTCTGCCCCATATTGTATTTTTCCTTGTGTAAGATACATTTTGTGCTGTTGTAAAGGGGGAGAAAGTGCAATGAATGGAAGTTCCGAAAGTGAAATAATACAACTCTTATCTGATAAGCCTTGTGCTTTATTGGTCTCTTGATAAGAAAGTCGTGCTTGATGTTAAACTGAACCGCCCCCCCCCCCTTTTTTTTTAATACACTTTTAACTTTTTTTAAAAATGTTTTATTTCAAGCAATAGCCTAAATGAAGCCTATATTTGGTAAGTATTTACAAGAGAGCATCCCAGAACCTCTGGGTGATCTAATAAAGGTCAGCGGACACCAGTTGGACACCCGTGCTTTAGGCTAAAACACATGGTTCGAATATGAATTGGGAGCTTGCTGTGCTCAAGTTAGCTCCAGATGTAGACAGAATGGGGCTGAAAAGAGCTACAATAGTATTTTTTTCCCTGACACCAGCAACGAGTGATCTGCGTCTCTGCTTTGCAAACGGATGGATTTCACTGAACAATATATTTTACTCCAAAAGTGATGTCATAAATTGTGTCCCGCCGACCCAGCGTAGGGTTTACCTAGAAGCTTTTAATACACCATTGTGATTTATGGTGAACACACCGACTCTGTTTTGTTGTACTTTGAGGAGGAAAAAGAAAAAAAAAAAAGAAAAAGACTGAGCCTTGCGGGGGAAGTTCAGCCGGCCCCACTGCGAGACTCCCCGGGTCCGAGGTCACGCAGCCCGGGGAATAATTAATGGATTCATCTCTCCCTCTTTCGCTCTCCCTCTCTTTCCTTCTCTCCTTCTTCTCAGGCCGATTTCCATTTAAGGTTTTGAGTTTCAAGTTGTCTTGCGGGTTTCCCCACGCAGGGTAGCTAAACAATAATTTACATCCACTTTTGGGTTCGGGCTCGTTCGGGGTGGCCAATTTTTAGTGACCCGTGTCCCCAAATGAGAAATGGGTTTGTTATTTTATGCAAAAACAAAATAGCCTACAATATATTCACGAAATAAATTTAATGAGGCCCATAAATTACATTAAAATGCAGGAAAATTATTAATTATTAAAGTTGATGGATACCATTTCTAAAGTGTTCGTCTCCGAGGGGTTTCAGCACAAATACTTAAAAAAAAAACTAAATAAGTACAGTACCTAAATAAGCTTATTGGGTCCAAGCCAGCGAAAAGTGAATCCAGATTATTTTAAGTGCGTAGACGCTTGAGTTTGCGGGCTGAAGAAGCCATCCAACGTTTCAAATCCCTCTAATTTACAGTAGCGCTGGTATTCATTTTCATGTTTATTACATGTGCATTCATTTTATCATAATGGCCCATATAGTGGGATGCAATATATCTCCGTCCAGGAAGCCTTTGACTAGATAGTGGCACTTATTCATTCTTGAAAATCAAATTTCCTCTGCAAATAAAAAAGACAAACGGGCGTTCAGTCGTTCTTTGCAATACCGAAGCTCTATTTATGGCGCAATATGGAGCGATTGGGCACAAATGGTGCGCTTATACTCACATGTTTATGTGTTTACGTGGGTGAGATCACACCTCCACGGGAGCCTTCCTGGGCCCGTTTACACTTGGCGGATGATTTATGCTGCGTGCGAGTGTGTGTATGACAGCGGGGGGGGGTCCTTGTCAGTGTCATCATTTTTATGTTATTACAATTATCACGGCTTGAGCAGTGGCTCTAAATCATATTTGCGAGCGGTGGATAGGAACTGTTTCAATGACATAACGCGAGTATGCGTTGCACGAAATAAACTTGGGGGGATACTTAAATAAATAAATAACGCTGGAGGCAGCTGTCCGATGAGCTTTTCCATAACAGCATAAAGCAAATTGGATCGCCATTTCATCTCTCTCTCTCTCTCTCTATATCGATCTATCTATCTATCTATCTATCTATCTATCTATCTATCTATCTATCTATCTATCTATCTATCTATCTATCTATCTATCTATCTATCTATCTACCTATCTATCTATCTATCTATCTATCTATCTATCTATCTATCTATCTATCTATCTATCTATCTATCTATCTATCTATCTATCTATCTATCTATCTATCTATCTATCTATCTATCTATCGTTATGAAAGAGCATATATGAGCGTTGGCTCGGGAGTAATTGTCACATGGAGGCTTTTCCAAAGTGTCAATTGATGTGCTCCGTATCGATCGTGTGGATCAATGCTGCTCAGCCTTTCAAAAAAGGCGGAATTAGATGCAGGGAGAGGGAGACTTTCTTGCAGTGCTCTTGCAAGGAGCAATTACCAATTCATAAGGCTATTTATCACTGGCCCCGAATCAATTGGAGGGACGATTTGGCCTCATTGTTCAGCAGCTCAAAAAAGAAAAGAAAAAGTTATACAAGTTAAAAACTATACAAAATAAAAATGCAATATTTTTCTTTCTTTTTGCTGTTGTGTAATTTTTTGTTGTTGTTGATAATAATAATAATAATAATAATAATAATAATAATAATAATAATACCAATACAACGTGGTATTAATAATCATTATTATTATTATGATTAGAGTAGATGCTAACTTCCTATTATGTTTGTTTACTATATATGGAGTTTGCATTGTAGTCGGTTTGTTTGCTTTGCACAAGAACGCCTCAACTAATTTCACCAAGACGAAAAAATGTTGGCACTTTTTTAAAAATTTTTAGTGAGTAAAAAGCATCTTGATTTATTAAAATGTAGATATTATATATGGGTGTCTGTGAGTAGCACAATTTGGAGCTGATTCAAATTAGGATTGTCCGGCCTTTGAAAAGGACTTGTGCTCAATTTTTGGCCATTCCTGTTTTTATTGTCCTATTGTTTATCTGCATTTGTATGGCTGATCCTCTTAACTATACAAGCCAGTAGCAGTGTGAGAAATGTAGAGCTCAACCATGGGAGCGTAGGCCCTTAGTATTCAGGTTCTTCAGTCTGATCTGTCGCTCATTTGTCTGACAGCGGCTCTATTGAGCAGATGTACAGTGATTTAGATTCAGATGGGCATAAGACGCTCAGGAAGGAAGAAGGGCGGGGGTCAGACAGCAACGTGTCAGGATGGGATGATGATGGAGGCTATTGTGTCATCGTGCTATGGCGATGTAGGGCAGAATTGGACCGTGCAGGAAGCAGCACAGTTGACATGCTTTAAGACATCCGGGTCTGCAGGAGTGCTCATGTGCACAGAGCTGGACTTCATGACTCAAATGGTGGCGTGGAAAGATTTACAGAGCTGGAATTTCACATGGAGGCAGGCAACGGCCATCTTTGGCCAGCTGGTGCCTTCACACACCATGCTGAAGAAGAGACAGAGCACACTTTATTTATTTTTTACTCTATTCATAATAAAAATAAAAATAAATCATAGTAGATCAAATCTGAACATTTGTTTAGGTTGTCAGTTAAACAGTTTTAGTATTATAGTTTAACTGCTTATATAATATGATTAGTGGAACATAAAAGTTGTAGCAATATGATATTTTTTGCTAATCAAACACACGTATCAGCATAAATTAAAAACCTTGGGTGGCTATCACCAACACATATAAAGTGGTTATGTTTTGACATTAATTTCACAATATAAATGCTAGCAAACATCAATAAGTCTAATTAACTGTTGAATGATTTAAAATAAAACATTATGGCTGTTTGTAATGCATTGTAAATGGACTTTAATGTATTTTCTGAGGCATTCATTATTATAAGATAAATGTAAAATTTGGCACAAAAAAAATCTATTTATCCATTAATTTTCTATGGCACGAGTCTTCATTAGGGTCACGGGTATAGAGCGTATCACAGCTGCACCTTTTTCACACCAATACAAGTACTCAACTCTTGAGTAGTCGCCGATGCCAAGTACTGTAACCACTAGTAATTTTGATACAAAACATTTCCCCATAAAACAATGACAGATCATTTTAAAGAAAACCCTATATATCCCAGTATAGCATTTTTTTTAAAATTTGCATGACATTAATGGCAATTTTCTATTCTCCTAATTTCTATTTTCTAGTTCCTTATTGTAAATAGTAAATTTGCATTTAAAAAAAAAACAATATAAATTATGATGGTATACTGTACATATAATAATGTATAATGATGTTAGTATAGTACAGTAGATTTTGAAGGATTGTTCAAAAATGGAAAATAAAGAATTGCAATTTTTAAACATTATACACAATAATAAGCACATTGTGATTTATTCAGTCCTGTATGAGAAAAAAAAGCAAGAAACAATTTAAATGTATTTGTTATTCATTTAAAAAGTTGAGTGTTGGTCTAAATCTACAGTCATAGTTGAGTGCAATTGGAATAATCTCTTGGCTGCAAATACAGTAGTCAAAAAAAAAAAAATGGCCAAGATACTCGTCTGCTACTGTCTGATGAATGCAATCCTAATTTTTGTTTATGGTATTTAAAAATAAATCTCCTGATTGATTATTGTACCTCATGTCAAGTTTGTGCGTTTACGTCACCAAACCACAGTTTGTAGTCCAAGAGGAGACCAAAACACGGAAGACTTAGGATGCTCTTTTTCATGACATCCTGTGTGCGTTCGTCTCTGTGTGTGTGTGTGTGTGCGTGCGTGCTGGCTGATCTCATGCTGGCAGCGCACGGAGCCCAGGGGCCTCGCAGGATGGCACGTCTTTGACACCCACTGTTGAGCCCAAGCTAGGGAGGCCAAATGTGTCTGAGCCTGCCCACCGCTGCTGCTGTCTGGAGTCAGCAGAGCAGAACGGGACACACACACGCACACACAATTCAAGCGGGTGAAAAAGAGTGAGCACAGGCAAGATGGGTGGCAGAGAGTATGTGTGTGTGTGTGTGTGGAGCTTGATACTTGGGGGCTATTTGAGAGGGCAAACCCATTTTAGTTAGTTATAGTTAGTTAAAGTGTAAACAAATTAAGAACAACAACACATTTAGTTTTTTCATGAGGTCAGAATATTGTTTCAAAGAGAATATTCCTCTTTTGACTGTACAATATGAGAGACTCCAAATACCGTGGCGTGGTACTAAGTAGAGTTTTTATCCTAGATGTTCATAAAATGTACATAAAATGTACCTGCTGTGTGTTCCACGCACTCACTACCCACGTCATGTGACCCTCATCTGGTGGTCATCAGGGGTCCCTGTTCGGACCACTGTGAAAGCAGGGACTAAGTCTCCAAGGCTTGGTTGGTTTCTTTTTAAACAGACTTGTCAAGCTCCCGGCCGGGGCTATCATATTCCAGTTGTGAATAAAAATACAGTGAAAGAGGATGTGTATATTTAAATAGGCCGACTGTGCAACTTCCTGCAGCTTGTTGATACATCACGTCAAGACAAAGTCAGACACGGGAGTGTCTTTATCATCTAAGCTACGTTTCTGCCAACAGTTTTAGTTTAAAGTTTAGTTTGCCTTGGGATTGTTTAAATTTATAAACTCATATTGATGGTATGTTTCCACAATGGATGTTTTAACTAACAATTACTTCAAAAAAAAAGAAGGATGTAGCTCAGTATTTGTCAGCAGGGAAGACAAACGGCTTGTCACCTGTTGTCCTACAATGGTGAAGACTGTCTATGCAGTGTCTAAAAATGGAAGGTGCCCGGGTGCACCCTACCACTACATAGTATTAGGGTGCTGCAAATGTTCCGATTAGTTATTTGACACTGGAAACAACAAAAATTGTATGAAAACGCAAATTGCTCTCCTTGGTAGCTTTTCACACATTGTACTATTTCTGCACTTGTAAAAAGATTATTTTATTTCATGAAAACTAACGAAACAATTAAAACTAAAATTGAAAAAAATATTTTCATTTACGAAATAAAATAAAAATGCTTTACAAAAAAAATAATTTAACTGAGACTACATTTTATGTTTGCAAAACTAACAAAAACTATCTATAATTACAGTAAATATGTCACAATATTTAAATATTGTCAAATAATTTAATTTGGTTGATTTTAAATGTAAAAAAAGTAAGTAAATACCATACCTCACTATAGCTTCTACAGTAAATAAGTTTTTTTTTAATTCAAATAAGTGAACATTTAAATTTTCATGTATCTTTGATTCAAATTCAAACAAAAACAAAAGGTGCAGAGAGCTCCAAGAGTCAGCAGCATCTCATATAAAGTAATTAAATAGTTCCCTGAGGGTATCACAGAATTTTAAATTGATCTATTCTCGCCCACCAGATTTTTTTTTAAAAGGCCGATACTGATATTTGTCAAATCATCTATCCCTAGTTGTGATGTATCTACGGTAACTTTAGAAGCAGTATAATGCACTTATTGCACTTCAAAGACTGTGGACTGTTATAAAGTACCTGTATTTGATTTGTGCTAGGTTGCTTTTAAAATAATATATAGGGCCTACTTTGTATGTTTTTTTAAATATAGTTTTTACTATACAATATTTACTGTAATGTTTTTTTATCTTGCACACTAGAAATACACATTTTAAAACTAAAAATAATACTAAAACTAGTACAAACTAAACTAAAGCAAAGTATTTTCAAATACTCTAAAACTAGTATTAGACACAAACCCATTTTGAAAAATTGAAACTAACCACATATAAAAAACAAAAAAACAAACAGAACTCACAACCAAATAAAAACTAACTACACTGAAAATTCCAAAACGACTTACCATACTATATGGAATTGGACCATAAAACGTCATCCACATGTGATGTCCATTATCTTTCTTCTAATTTCATGGACAGTTGAAGCAATGCAGGAGGTTGGCGGGGGAGAGTTCAACAGGAGGAAAACCACCTCTGGGCTCACGTCCACAGTTTCATTGCCACCCTCAGACGTCTCGAACAAATGTAACCGACGATGCAGGGGGAAAAAAATATCTTTGATATATTGTATGTCTTTTAAACATTGACAGTTACAGCTGTCTGGAGAGTGGCCGTAGCCGTGTTACTGAGTGCCTTCAGGCGGAGTAAAAGCCACTTTACCTGGTTTCAGTTTAGCAGGGCTTGTTAAACACATGAAGGGGGGTTGAGAGGCATTTTTGAAGACAATTCAAAAACCCCTTTGTTCATTCTTAAAAAAGAAAAAAAAGAAAAAGTAAATATAATGGTTGGAACAAATTCTAGGAATAGTGTTAATTTAGTAGAAGTCAATATCTATACATTTTGAAAAGGTAGTGTGTATTTTATGCTTTAGTGAGGAAATGAGTGCATTTACTTCGCTGCTTCCTATTACATTTATTTCACTTTTATGCTTGCTGTCAAAAACATTCCTCACCTGTATTACTTGAAAAAGTCAAACAGGTTCAAGGAGATCTCACCTTCTATTACATATTTATGCTTTCACTTTGGAGGACAAAAACCGCAGCGGTTTTAAACAGTCTCATGTTTTCAGCAGTGCAATGTGTTTACTAGCACATCTTTAACGCTCACTCCAGCACATTTCAGTTTGAAGCAGTACCAATCACACGTGACCTTTTGTCGTGATATTTACATAATCCCCACGGTCTTATGGAGCTGCCTCCCGCAGACACTGCCAGCTGCGGCAGCATTTATTTAACCTTACTTCAAGTTAGACCCGAGTCTCCCTGACACGCTGACTTTAATGTTTATAAGGGGGAGCAACACTAAGGGGACAATAAGAAGACCAAATAGCACCCTTGTCTATGGGGCAATAGAGCAAATGTGGAGGTGCCGCCGATTTATTTATTTTTTCTTAGGGTGTTTAATGGCTCTGACAGTCATGACATGACACCAGTCCATTTGGTAACAGCAGGACAGTTGTTAAACGGAAGGTGTGAGTTGAGTTGTTTGGACAGAAACATAATTTTTTAATTGTCTCACCAGGGGTGTCCGAACTTTTTCATTTGAGGGCCACATACAGAAAAATGGAAGGATGCAAGGAATTGAAATTATTTGACTTGAATTTATTCAACACACTGAGATCAATCAAGCAAGCAATTTCACACTGTTTATGTTTTGCAGTTATTTGGTCACTGAACAGTGACCAAATCGCATCTCCACATTCAGAACCAAAACAAGAGCAAATGTAGTACGTCGACCATTTTTAAAACAGTTACTTGAGGATCATACATTTTTGAAAGTGGAAGAAACAAATTCTGCTTCAAAAATAAAATTATCTTTATTCACCATGACATTTTATAGAAAAAAAATGTTCTTATTTTAGTCGTAAATAATATATTGAATGATAATTTATTTGTATCTTTGTGTATCCAGAAAAGCTCTCCAGTATATAGGCAAATTCATTAGTAGTAGTAGCACCTACATTTTTCAACAACTTCCCTTCCCACCATGTCAAATATCACTTTTATCATATACTGCAGATCGCTGAAAGATGGATGTTGGGCTGAAAATAGCCCCAGAGCCATAGTTTGAACACCCCCTAGTCTCGGCTTAATGTCTACATTCATGCTTAATTTAAAAGATTAAAAAATATCATGAAAAAAGAGGTTGAAATAAAATAAAAGGTCATTAAAGGAACAGTGTGTAGAATAAAAAAAAACGTTTTCTATGTTCATTCATTTTGGGGGAAAAAACACTATTAATTTCAATATTATGCCAAAAAAATATGTTCTATCACATCAATGTAATTTTTTTTTATATGTGACCAGCTCTGGCAAAAGGGTCCTCATGTGCCAAAAAAATAAAACTTGAGATTTTTATATATTCAAATTGTACACTTAATTCCCTTTAAAATGATATACAAGACATGTGTGTACCGCAATTTTAATGTTGGCAGGTTGAAATCCAGAGTTTTGAAGAAAACTGGTTTAAAGTTTTGATACTTACCAAGTGTGGTCTATCTGAGAGCAGGTGTGCTATAAAATGCGCACGCTTCGAACTTAGGTTTGCTGCGTTCTATTAGTTCACCACTAGATGGCACTAAATTCTACACACTGTTTCTTTAAAAGTCCGAATGAACATTTGAACTCTTACTATTAATTTAATTGGATGGGTATGATTTGAAATAATATGCTCCATGTACATGTTTCTTTTGGAGTACATATTATTGTTATTTTTATGTCATCAACTGCACATTGCATTCTAATTTCTTCAGATTTCTGAAGCATATTCCAGTTATTCATTTCAACGCTTGTGACATAGCGGTTGCTAGCACTAATTTTAACAGCCTTTCAACAATGAGTGCTGTGAAGCCTAATTGCAGTGCACCAGATCAAAAGTGCTGCACAATACAGTCTGACCCCTGCTACTGTGGCAAGTCAGGCCACAAACAGCTTCCCTTTCTCCTCCCACACCCCACTGAAATCCCTTCTAACCTCTTATTTCTCCCTCGCACGCACGCACGCACAGACAAGAAGTGGCAGTTGCTTAATAAGATGGCCGTCCACATGTGCACATTACCTTCACTCAATGCACACGCACCAATCAGCCTCCAAATTCACACCCACCTGCTTCTTAGGGTCACACTCTGCATCCACCTCCACCCGTTCCACCACTAATGAATCAATCAGCTGGTACCATTCGTTGCATTGCTGTCAGAGCCCATCGATCAGCCCATTCCTCACAGTCGCAACAGAGCAGCAGGGGAGCTCACAGATCGAGAGTGAAGAAGGGGTTTGAAATATACAGACAGTTCAAAGACTCCGAGTTTCTTATCTGCTGTACTCCTCCTGAATTATGGCATTTGGATGTCGGGGAGCAGTGTGTGTGCGTGTTTGAAATTGACGGGAGTGAAGAAGGCAACTTTCCTCCTTCTGGAGTTTGTTCCTGCTATCTGACCTTGCATTTTTACATCAGTAATGGTTGTGTGTTCAAACTTTCAACTTATTGGGAGGCATGAGAGAGCAGGAGGAACATTTGAGGCCGTTTAAGAACCATACATTGGGAATTAGAAAAATAAAAAATTGCCATTAATTTCAGGCAATTTTAATGGAAAATGCTTTATTTGGATACAGGCCAGAAGTCTTTCTTTAAAAAGGATCTGTCATTGTTTTCTGGGGAAATTTTACATATCATATCCACTTAGGATTGGTGATTACTCATACTGGTATCGGTCTGAAAAAAGTGCCATTGAACATCCCAATTTGTTAATAATTTTTTAATTTTAATTTTTACTTTCTGCTTGAATAAAAATAAAAATGGACTTTTATGATAATGGTTGCTGGTCTATTCAGTGACTTAACTACACAGTTGTTTAACGTGACACAATCGTGCAAGGATTTTAAGTTTTGTGCATCTTCAAAAATTTTAACTGTAGTTCATTATTTAGTATTGCATGGATTCACTAAAAACAGGGTGTAATGTGTCATGTCATTTTTTCCCAACATTTTTTATGATTATACGTAGCTAACAGCTAATGAAACACCACAATGGACTATTTTGATATTTAAATTGGCCTTCTGAAAGTATTGTTTTGAATTAATCTGCATAACCTTTTTATTTTTATTTTATTAACTACCAACATCAATTCACTTTTCTACAAGATTCTTATTGATTGAGATGCACCTGTATATACATACTGATGATATTATTATCATACACATACACAAACATAATATTACTAAACATCACTTTTACATAGATACTATCTTTATATTTCATTCTATTGACTAAAAAATGAAGAAGTAATGAAGGGATCTCCCCAATCCCACCAAGGCAGGACTGCACCACTGCACAGTTATACCTTTCTGACTCATTAACTGCCAGCCTCTTCCTCTTTCTGGCATATGCTCTGACAGCCCAGGATGAAAGTTCTGGCTTGCTTAGGCACTCACTGGGAGTGTCTATCTGATTTTTCTTTCTTTCGTTTTTTTAATGACTCTGACTAATCAATGGCACCATTGTGTGACAGTTTCATAATGTGATCTCTGTGTGAGTATTTGGGGAGTACAATAAACTTGAACAAAAGTTTGTGAGGGAGAGAGTAATTATGAATCTCATTTGAGCAATGATTGCAAGCTTAACAGTATTGTCGCTTTTATTTAATATGTAAATTACTCAATTTTTACTAATATCAAAGCTGTGTTCAGTAAAAGGTGAAAAACATAATTTGGTTTAAAATGTGTGTATCGCATCGCAATCGCGAGGCGGTGTTGACCTTTGGTTGACATGCAGCCTAAAGATGGCTCCAATAATAGCACATCCAGGAAAAAAAAGCGTATTTTTCTTTGCTTTACCTTTCATTCATTTTATTTGGCTTCTCTTTCTACCAGTCTTGCCTCAAGCTTATAATGTCTCCTCTTGAAATGTCATGCTCCTTTTTTTCCTCGCCACTCTTCCGCTGCAACCACTTGTCATTTCTGCTTCATCTTATCATGAATACAGTGGGCCCTAATTATAGTATTATTGTCCTCTCCCTGTTATCTTAGGCCTGTTTGATATGAAAAATCCTAGGAGGAACAAGAGACAGATGCTTCAGTATTTACCGTTCACTGTGTAGAGGTGCCTACTCCTGATAAAGGCACTAAGACTATAACTTCCTCTATTGTGGATTGAGTGAGTAGAGATTCAAAAGTAAAAGAAAATTCAATCAGCAAAATTCCATTGAAATTGTTTCATACACACACCTCAAATAAATTTATTTGGACTATTGGACCATTTAAAAATTTTTTTTTGCATAAGGTGTTATAGGTACATTATTTTTTATAAGCGTTTATAAATCTATTTTAAATATTTAGCACCATTATGCTATATCGTATAGTGCCGCATGTCTTGCTTTGAGTGGAGGAGAAGATCTTTCGTCAGACGAAATAAAAAATTGAACATCATTAGTCAATCTGTTATTACTTTTGGCTAATGCTAAATGCTACCTTGGTTGACAGTTCAACAGCTGTAAACAAGCATTGCACTCACTATTATCCAACCTTTTTTGCTCGGTCCCGGCAGCTATTGAAAGCTGGCTGACATTTACCTCACAGTCCCACGTTATAACATTGGAACCTCGCCGCCGCATTAGATTTCCTATTATTCTTAGACATGGAAGCAGGAAGTAGTTCTAGTTACGGTATGACGAAAACGTAGACCTGGTTGCGATTAGCGGATGCGGATGAGAATGTGAACTTAATAGAAAGGAATTAAAGACGACAAACTGAAAAGCCGACATCTTTCCATACATAAATGCACTCCAGATTACAATTTTTCATAGAATTAAGTGTGCCTTGTGGTCCGAAAAATACGGCAAATGTATAAGCGACGTGTGCATTACGGTTGCGCATGCGTGAAAACCAAGTTTGAAAAAAAGCGTGGCTACCAAAATGGCCGCCATTTGAATGGCGGAGATTAGAGTGCTGAAAGTGTTTGCGTAACGGTACACCTTAAAGCTTGCAAGCATTGTTAAAATGTCTTTCAGTCTTAAGTGACAAAACGACAGGTGCACTTTTTGCCATTTTTAACTGTCCTAGTAGATTTTATAGGCAAACAAAAAGAAAAGAGATCCTACCCGTCTCTTCCTTCGTGTCCCGGTGTCCCTCCTTGATCCAACTCCCGGTAAAGTGCACACATTCAGCCAAATATTAAGCAGTTAAATAAGCTTAACTGTAGTGTCCCGCAGGGGGGGAGTAAGTAACGACATACTATGCATGTTTAAATTAGATTAAATAAAAAACATCAACTTTCCAATGGTTGAAATGGTCCAAAACAGAGCTCTTTGGAGACCATTAGTTTTCAATGAAAATATGGTAGGCCGGCTAGCCCATAATGCACCGCGCTGCCGAGATGCGCACTTTGCTTATTCTGTATGACCGTTTCGATATGTAATTTTATCATCTTTCTGCTCTTAACTTTTTTCCCCGAATACATGTTTGACGTCTGTCAACATGACGTACAAAGTTTGACTAAGTGGGTTGTAATGCAAAAAGAATGCGCCTCACCACAGCAAGATGTATTGCCACTGGGTGTCAATGAGTGAGTGGTATGAGGTGTCTACTTTTTAAATGCCTAAGAGGAAAAGTGTGAAAATAAGCAGAAGAAAGTTGTAAGTGTGAACACACACCCACAGGAGTCAAATAACCCCCAGCCAGATGAAGAGAAGGTCTGGGGGTCAAGTGGGGGGGTTGGGTGTGGTTTGTGGAGAGTTGTTGAGAATTATAATGTTTAAGCCTGTGGTGTCGGGAAGGGGATACAAAAGCATTACCTCCATTGCCACTTTTGGCCTCTCTCAATCCCCGGGGAGGCGGGGACTAAGAGGGTGGTGATGATTAGCGATTCAATTTGGCTTACCATCAATCAATGCCACGAAGATAGACAAGATCGCTGCCGATATTCCATTTCTGAAAGCAGATTGGTTCAGCCCCTCTTGAGATTCATACACTTTTTTTCCCCCTCACTTTGTTAATTAAGTGGCCACGTTGCCCTTGCATTTACTTATTTATGAATCTCTGCTTCGACCGGGACTGGAAATCTTTTGGTCTCCTCCTAATTAGTCCATTACTAATGGTGGTTCTTTCAGACAATCCATTCAGTCTCAGAAATAGTGATGACCCCAGTTTTTTTTTTTTTTTGTAAAGAGCCCCTCGCGACCTCTATATTACATAAAACACTTTCTGGCGTTGTGTTCCTGTAATACTAAGTGCCCCACATAAATAAACACTTAAAAAAAATCTATCTGAACAATTCCTCACCTATTCATTAACCTAAGAATAGAGCAGCTGATGTTGGACTTGACAGTCATTAAAAATGGATGACAACCTGGAGGTACAGGATGGCAGACTTTGGTGTTTGTGAAATATTAACACTTTCCCAGAGCAACAGGAGCGCTGAAGAACTAGCACTGTGCCTTTTACTTTGTCTTCTCTTTAGCTCTTTATTATGTACATATTATAATACTTACAAAGTTTGCACAATTGTTGGAGTACATTGAGTGACTTCTCAAACACAGAATTGTACCCTCAACTGAAGAGTGAGATTTCTAGCCAACTGAAAGTGTTACACAAGAATTGGCTGTTATTGTTAAAGTGTTGAGTCCAATAATTACTCAAACCATGAATCCACCAATACAAACAACCAACCCAAAAAAATTGCTTGCTTTCAATGATGATGTCAACGCCAGGGGTCAGTTGCTCCAATCTGTTGAATCCCATTACCAGTAGTCCCAAATCAAATTTACCGACCATCATCCCTGGGGAGCCATTTTTACCGTCCCCACTTTGATTGGTTCAGTGTCAGGGTCAATGACTAACCAGGTCAATGCTGATCCACACCCATCAGTTGGATGCATTGCAAACTACACGCAACTTAGCGAGACTCTCAAGAGGTCAGATAGCGCTGTGTTATCTGGGATGTTCATGGAAGAGAAGTGATGAATGGAAACTCATATTTTTTCCTGTTCCAGTAAGAAAGAGCAACAAGGTTGTTGTTCATGCTCTTAGGATTGTCCTGCTGCACACTTGTGCTAATGGGCAAGATTAGGCATTAACAGGGAGATTGTTATTTTTTAACTTGCTTAAAGGATCACACTAGAAGTCGTGGGGAGGTGATGTAAGCATTTAGTAAATTATTTTCTCTCCTTTCTTCAATAATTTGACCTTGGCGTTCATCATATCAACTGCAATGAATAATTACAAGTAATCACGGCGGATTTACCTGTTTTACAGATGAGCCTGTTAAACATGGATACATATGTAAAATTCACGTTAATTAATAAACAAATAAATTGCATCAACAGGTTATTAAAACAAACAGGAAAAATGGTAGGCAGAGGAAGCACGTATCAAACTCAAGGCCCGGGGGCTGATTCGGCCAGCCAATTCATTTTATGTGGCCCACAGAAGCAAATCTTGTGCACTAAATTTCATGATTCTTTCTAAAATCTCGACTGAAATTTGTAAATAACATCACATCTATAAATAATAGCAAGCATTTTTTGCTACCAAGTCGTTTTTTACAGTAACTTCAACAATAGTTGAACAACCGTGAAACGGGAAACCGTGACTAATAATGACTGTATCAGATTTTTCTTTCTTCTTTAAAATTTTCCTTTTTCTGCTACTTGTTTATATATTCAATACATAAACAAACAAACTACAGTTAATATTATCCTTGATGCATGATTTTAAAACTAGCTATCCATCAGTCGTTTCATATATCGACACCTTCTTAAAATAATCGCCATAGTCATTTTTTCTGATTTTTCAGGAAGCATAAAAAATTTAACCATTTGCATCATGAAGAGATGATTTAGGCAAAACAATTAATAATGATTTAGGCAATTATTTTAAGAGGGTGATGATATATAATAACATGAGGAGATAACACATTTTTATGGTTTCACAGTCATACTGGGCCTCTGCAAGAAACTTTATTTATAATGTTTTTTGGTATAACTGTATAACCAGAGGTGGGCACTTCTGTCTCTCATCTCTTCCAGTCGTTGACGATGCCCACATTTTCAGCCAATGCGTTATGGCGCAAAAGCCAGTACAGACAATTCTTCTCAGTTCGGGTATATTTTCGAGGCTTTGCATCACAAAGCGCCTGCCCAAAAATGTGGGCATCCATCAATGACGGAAAGAGACGGAAGTGGCCACCTCTGTGTATAACTATTACTGAAGTTTGCTGGTTCACTGAATGTTTTAACTCTACAGGAAAACATCTGGCAATGCACAAACTTGCTTTGTATGCTCGATCAGTCACTGCCTGTTGGCTTTGTGTGCATGTGAAGATAGATGTGGCGTGGCGATGATGGGTGACATCCCTCTCCTTCTAAGTTGCCAGCTGTAGTAACACGTCATTGGAGGGTGAATAATACATTAGCCTGCAGCATTGCCCACATAGTGCTCTTGCCTTGCCCAAAAAAATGGTGGAGAAATAGACAGAGAGAGAAAAAAGGTCTATCTTCAGGGCAAACGGGGTTAAAAAGGGAGGATATTCAACTTTGTAGGTTCATAATTTTATCATTCCAAAGGTCCCATGGGGAAAGAGGAAGTGAAGGATGTTGGCGTTTCACACTTTTTCATTCTAGGTGTGAAACTTAACCTCACTTCCTGTTCCGTCCTTAATGTTCTTATATTTCCACAATGATGAACAACCAGCGTTTTCTTCTGAGATTTATGGTACCTCAAGGGAGCTTTGAGGACAACAGGACACCTCCAGATGAAAGTGCCATAAAGCAGACAAACTCCTGGCTTGCTTGGCTGCTTTGAATCTAATCGAGTCGCCATATACCGAGAGGCTCCTTGTGCGTGGGTCAGTGATGCAAGAGTTTCTGTAATCATGATGCTATTATTTAGACATCCAACTTGCTAGGATGTTGACATTATGAGTTTGTTTGTGCTTGTGGTTAAAAAAGATAGATTACTCAGCTTCTGGGCGTGGAACATGCAAAGCAAGTAATTTTTTGTGCACATATTCTACATACGTGTGTGGTTAAATATGATTCATTGTGTTTTTCTTCTGTTGCTGGGCCTTTTGTGTCTCATGCCAATGCACAGAAGTCTTTATGTAATTGAAGCGAGCCTTTGAAAGCCCCCTTGCCATATGGACCCCAGAAGAATTGGATGTCTGTCCATCCGTCAATTTCTTTTAATTGCCCAGAACATGTGCCCGGGTTATCTATCCAGTGGTTTCTCCATGGCTTAAATACATTAATATCTAATAGGCCTTGGGACCACACCACTCCCTGACCGAGACACTGACCAGATAATGCGGTCAAATTCAGGATGCTACATCTTGCAGTCTTCTATTCACTTCTTTTTTTTCCGTCAAATTACTGTGAGATATTTGAGTATTAAAATTTCTTGAACTTCCATGTAACATGAAATGATGTAACTGGCTCATTGTAATTTCCAGTTGCTTGTTACATCAAGTTAGTCAGGTTCAGAATAAATGTTTTTGTACCCTCAGGAAAATTTGGCTTGAAACAACTGTAACCAATATACATATACTCTTCCGCACACAATCAACACAAAACAAAGATAATAATGCATATGCATTATGAGGGGTGACCCTAGGCAAACATGTCTTCTATTCACTTTTTTTTTTCAAATTACTGTGAGATATTAGAGTATTAAAATTTCTTAAACCTCCATTTAACATGAAATGATGTAACTGGGTCATTGTAATTTCCAGTTGCTTGTTACATCAGGTTAGTCAGGTTCAGAATAAATGTTTTTGTACCCTCAGGAAAATTTGGCTTGAAACAACTGTAACCAATATACATATACTCTTCCGCACACAATCAACACAAGACAAAGAAAATAATGCATATGCATTATGAGGGGTGACCCTAGGCAAACATGTTTTTTTTTGGGCCATACGAGAATAAATTGTAGTTGCACATCCACTACAGTAGGTGGCAGTGGTGTTTGCATTGTCAGTGTACACAGGAATTATAAACAATGTTAATAAAATTATTCAGCAGGTTTATATTTCTTTTTTGTTTTGTTTTTAGATGTCAATAAGGATACAATGTTCCGCAGAGGTGTACTAGTAACAATTTCATAGACACATGATACTATTTATAGTCATGGCAGAAAGTTGTGGGGCATGAAATATTTTCTTGAAGGATGAAGAAATAAAATCATAAAATCATAATTAGGGGAAAAATATGTATTTGATTGCAAGTTGCTCATTCAAAATAGATTGCTGTCAGGAGTAACAAGATCATGTAACAATTTCATTTGCTGTATCATTTACCGGCTCAACATCGCCTACCGGAGGGCAAAAGTTCGTATTCCAGAAACAGAATATGTGAGGAATCTTCTAAGATTCTGCATGTCTGCTTTGTCCTGCTGCTCATGTTTTAACAGGCCTCTAAGGCTATGTTTACACTCTGTTCTTGGCGGCCACTGGTGACTAAACGGAACGGTTGTCAGACAACGTAGGAGGACTGGAAGGACCAGCGACATTTTAAGCTGTCAAAAAATTTGCCATGGCAGTCACAGTGCAAATGAAAAACCTCGTCGACCGGAGTAAAACAAGGTGAATACAACCAAACCTGACAGTACATAATCAGGCGTATTAAAACTTGAAGGCAGTCTGTAGTGGAACGGGAAGTATTCCTGTGCATCTCTAATCCTTAATCACCACCAACAACTCAACTCAAACCTAAGCCATGCGTTTAATTTACCCACAAAGGCCGTCGTGACATACCTGTTTGTAATGCTTAATGTTGAAAGAATGTGAATGTGTGTGTGGGGGTGTGTGTGTGTGTGTGTGTGGGGTGTGTGTGTGTGTGTGTGTGTGTGTGTGTGTGTGTGTGTGTGTGTGAGGGAGGGGGTAGAGAAAGAGAGTGTTCTATGTAGTGTGTATGGGAATAACATGCTTTGGTGCGAGCTATGGTTTAGTAAATTATTTGTTAACACAA
Source organism: Leptonotus elevatus (assembly GCF_054856555.1). Classification (NCBI taxonomy): domain Eukaryota; kingdom Metazoa; phylum Chordata; class Actinopteri; order Syngnathiformes; family Syngnathidae; genus Leptonotus; species Leptonotus elevatus. The sequence continues at coordinate 9,588,502 of NC_141249.1, read as the reverse complement.
ATATGTATTGATCATCGGTGTGTGCTCCCTCGCTGATGTCGACTCTGGTGCTTCATTCGATTCTACCGCAGCCACAAACGGGCTCCAAACTTGCTCAGTGCCCACACGCTTCAGTCTGGGACTAAAAAGTCCTTTATCCTCCATGGTCATAGATACCCTGATAGAATTGAACATGGAGGGGGAAAAAATCCAAAATTCTGCATTGTCTCTGTGAACGTAGCATAAACATAGCCTTTTGTGGAGGATTAATGTCAATCATGAGCGCAGTGATTCAGTTAATTGTGTGGTAAAATCATAACAAACTAATGAGACATAAGACCTACAGTGGTTCTTTTTTCCTTTTCAGATGTTATACACCTTTGCTGAGCTTAGAATGACATTGCCAAAATGTTCTTTAAATGTATATGAAAGGCCAATCAGATATTAGCACTGGTGTGACCATGTTTTCTGGGTTTTCTTACTGCTCTTTTTGCTCTCTCTCTCTCTCTCTGGTTCATTAGCGGCCATATCAGCTGCTCAAGAGGCGATTTCCATTCACACAGTAGAGGTCTAACAAGTCAAGTTATTACAGCAGCCGAGTGTGAGATTAATTAACTTGGTGGCGATTAAGAATCAGGGTCCAAGAAAATCTTGTAGGAGGAAGAGGAGAGTGGAAAGTGGGGAAGATGCACATAGTGTGTCAGCAAATCTTATTTACTCAAACATTTACTGGATCCAAAAACAAATGAGCCGTAAATAATGGTAATCTCTGCCATATGTCACTCACTTAAAGTCGTTAATGTCAAACACAGGACATTTATCTGCCAGTACCTACTTCAAGAAAAGGAATCCAATCCCCAGATAAATACATTAACCCCTTTTAGTTGCCACGTCTTTGTCATAACGGACCGTAAACCATTGCTTAAGTGCAATTAACACACACAAGCAGACTGAAATTAGGCTTTATCCATTTTATAACAGTGGGTAATACTGCTGCCAAGGTTTTTTTTTTGAGGCACTAATTTACTCCAAAGCTTGGAAGCAGAAGCATATTCACAATGTGAAAACAAAAGAAATTCCAAAAACAGATAACCTGCCCAGTGTTTCCTATCAATAGCTGCGGTAAAGGTATGAAGTGCGGTTGTTCCTGTTTGCACCTGCGGTATTTGACATAGGGATGTCCCAATTCTTTGAATGACACTCCCTTGCTTCTTTTCTACGTTGAAACAGATATCTGTCCTTTAATATGATCTTGGCGGATGTGAATTTGCAGGCCTTCCATAGAAAAGAGTTTTGTGTGTCGCTTCTTGTCAGTCACACACGCCCTCAGAGCCCTGACCCGCCAGGTTACATTCCGCACTTTAACTGCCTTAACCTCTCTTTTGTTCTCGCAGTTTTTGACCTGACTGCCTAATGAGTGGGCACGCAGGTAAGCTGTAACACGCCATCTGCCCTTTTTTTTTTTTAATGAGCTGAAGATTTCCACATCTCTGTTTTCTTCCTTCGTTTGGTCTATGAGTGATGGTAGCGGAGGTGGAGTGTAATTACTCATCTGCTAAAATTCCCCACCTGCATTTTTCCCTTTATTTTAATTTTCTTCCTTACAGGTAACAAGGGCATAGTGGGAAATTAAGAAGGCCTTAATAATCAGTCTTAATAATTACCTTACAACATCTCAATACATCACCACATAATTAGTCAAGAGACATCTTTTTTTCCATGTCAAGCCTGCACAAATTGGTCCAATTTTCAATCTGTTCTCTGTTTATCCTGTCTATACATTTGCAATGAGAAGCAGAAACGAAACAAGCAAACCTCAAAGACTTTTGGTTTTCACTACCGCAGTGTTTTTCAAACTGCGTTAAAGTAATTGGAAGCCACTGGTATGTGGAACATGCAGACCGCACTGGGGTTTTACCCCTTATTGTAGACTCGCAGGCAGCTGTTCCGGGTGGAACAGGAAGTGGAAATCTTTTATTAGATTCAACAAGATCATTACTTGATGTTCTGGAAGTGTATTGGAAAGTGATCTGATACCATAGCGGATGACTGTATTAGGAAAAACTGCACGGAGGCGAAAAGGAAAAGCAGTGAGCAACCATTGAGACAAAGAGACGAAGCCCGGTGCTCAGCCTTTTTCTTGTGGTGCCCAGCCATTCAAAACGCTGTGGCTTTCATTCAATAGCGCAGTTCCAGCTCTTTCTAGAGTTCAGCCCAATGAATAAACAGCATCAGTGTGTGTGTGAGTGAGAGAGAGAAAAAAGAGAAAGCGACAGAGAAACAGATTTTTTTTCTCTCTTTCACTCTCTCCTACTTGTGATAGTGGTTATATTGTGTACATAAATAATGCACTGTTTATTAGTATTATCCATGTTAACAATATGAGCTCCAGTTCACATGTCTCTTTGTTGGTCAGGACACTGCTGACACATAACATTTTCGGCTATTGAAGCTGTGAGGAAACCACTTACACACAATCTTCTTCAACAGTTATTAAAAAAAAAAAGTATTTGAGTGTTGGAGAATGTTTATACACACAGCCAAATATACATAGACTTGGACGAAAGAGCACACACTAATTCATTCTCATCCATCTTAGTGACTGGATTCACGCAAACACTGCAGCAAACTGCTCATACTAAAATTCATGCATGAACATGTTACTTGTATCCCATATTGTGGAGTGCCGGATCTATAGGTTATTTTCTGAGTGTGTATACTGACGTTGGCACAGGAATGGAGAGTAAACAAAAAAGCAGGCACATTTCGTCGGAGCGACCGCAGGGAGGACGCTAGCGACGTAGATGATAGCTCCCTGGGCTACAGTAATGCAATGAGAAAACACAGGCGCCATCAGGCTGCATGTGAGACGCAGACTCTTCAGGGACAACAGCAGACATTGTAGATGTCTGAGCACAAACACACGGCATCTCCCTGAAGGCCGATGTATGTCAGTATGCCAAAGACACTGTGGCAATGAAAGGAGAGCTGATGCTTTAGGGAATATAAGAGAGCTGAACACCTCCTCTTCTTGTCTCATGACTCCTTTGTTACCTTTACACCCCCTTTCACCTTCCATGTCTGTCTAGTTCTCTGCATTGCTTTGCCTTCTTTCTTTCTTCTCTGGTTTTGGAACATCTCTTTTCGAACGCACAGCCAAAAGAAATTGTTTTTGAAGTCTCTTAACATTTCATACTAAAAAGTAAATAAAAGCATGTATCATTCCTGCTGATATCGTATCAGATCAATATTGGTATCGGACTGTACTCAGGCTGCAATATCGGTATCGGAACTGACAGGACACCCCTACTCTTAGTTTGTCTGGTCATATGCAGTTGCTATATTCCTTTATGATGATAATGTGGTCAGTTGCTATACAGCTTTGTGTCTATGTTTGTCACTCTTAGTTTGTCTAATCACTTTTATCATGTAGGCCTTTATTATGTCATAGAATTGTGCATACCCTAGCGAGAGTAGGTGAATGACTTTTTACAGTACGTCAAGGTTTCTCCCAGCACGTTGAGGTTTCCCTTCTTTTCCATGCAAGCTGCTCTTCTATGTGTTCGAGGATGCTTCCATGCATCCAGTCCTGTTCTCTCAATCAAGGTTTCTCAGTCAAGTTTTCTCCATCAAGTGTTTTCTTCAAGAACATCTGAATCCATACCTGCTCTCTGTTGTTACTTTGTATTTTTGCATATTAGGACTCTTTGTTTACCAACTCCTGTGTCTTCTCTGTGTTTGGGTCCTAAATCCACACCCCACGTGACAGTACTAATGGTATCGGTACTTAGTATTGGAATTGGTGACTACTCAAGAGTTGAGTACTCATATTGGTATAGGTCTGAAATAAAAGTGGTTTAGAACATGCCTACATTTTGGTAACTTCTTGCACAGGAATCACAAAAAAATAGTGTCTACTACTGCTTGGTGGAAACAGGGCAGAGGTACCAGGTGATGTTTTATTTGTCTCTCAAAGACACACACAAAATAGATAGATCACTTTTACAGTACATCTTATAAATAGGAATGGTTGAATGTTGGTAATGATAAAGTTGGGAGCTTGGATGAGTGTTGCCTGCTTGTTATTTTGGTTTGTTTCAAGTCTTTTTATAGAAGTTTGAGATGTGCTCTGCCTGTGTGTGCTGTGTGTTTGCCTCTCATCTCCGTGACAGTCTCATAAATCAATCAGTACTTGCTGAAGATGCACTTACTCCACACTGGGGTTTAAATATGAGTCTTTGACCAGGTAATACAGCCTCCCAAGTGGGGCTGAGGTGAAAAGGAATGAAATCAACAGCTGTAGGTTTACAAACCAACACACACGCAGTCTAGATTACTCTGTCTCGCTTCCTTTCTCACGCTGACTAACACAAACGCACGCACGCGAACGCCCGCAGAATTCGACAAGGAGATCGCTATTTCCATATGCAGATCCGCAGGGTGAAGGCGAACGTGCTCCCTGCCCGCTTGTTTGCATTTTTCAGTCGCAGACGACTGAGTCATTCAGCAGAAAATCAGATGGTGGCGTCAAGGCATCTCACGCAGAGGCAAACACTTTTCAAGTTATCTAGTGTTTGGTCACAGCAATCCATTTCCTGACTGAAGCACTATTTACTGTTGTCTCTATGTTGAATTGGAACTTGGAGTTGAAATGAATCGGTAAATATAAAACGTCAAAAATAGGAGTGGTGGAATCACTTCAAGGGGAAAAATTGCTTCATTTTTGGCAGTGGTTCCATGTATGTCATGTAAACATCACATGCCCGCTGAGAAATCTGGCCCTGTGCCGATATCCTGGATGCGGTTAAATACAGAGCTGATGCCCTTAACTTTTACAAATGAGTAAAGCACCTTTCCAAAGTATGATGTGAACTTCCTTGTGAAACCTTTAATTCCTAGAAACAAGACAGTTTAACATTGGTCTAGGGTTTAATTTACTGCTCCGTATTGTTGAGAGAAATCCAAACAGAGGAATACAGGTTTGCACTGACTAGAGCGGTATTTATGGGTGATGTCAGCAACAGACATGTGATTAGCGTCCTGTGACAAATCCTAATTTTACGTAACAAGATGACAATGTCAAACAACCTGTCATGAATCAGCACAGCAGGGATGACTCCTTCTGATGCCATTTCACAGTAGAGATTCGAAGCTTTGCGTCACCATATGAGGCAGAATCGTGTAAAATGTAAAACGCTGTCAGCCAGCACATGAGAACTCTGTTATTAAGTCACAAGTGAGCAGTCTTGTGAAAGTGGCACACACGCAAAAACAACAGCACACATGTTTGGTGAAGAGGCAAGCTGAGACAGGAAGATAAATGTGGAATGTTAAGGATGGAAAACGAAACCTTTTACATTACCTTATCAGATCTTAAATGTTTCACACTGTTCTGTGCAGCAACTCAAAAGTTAAAGGTCCAAAGCAATCAAATACATTCAGCGACTGTATAAATCTGACATTTTGTCTGTTAAAGGGAAAGTCAAGTGAAAAAATAAACATTACAATGTGTTCTATGCAGTCTCATGCAGCAAAATCCACCAATTTTTATCCATCACGGGGGGCGGCCATTTTGACACTTGCTGTCAATTGAAGATGACATCGCAGCTGCTCAGGACTGAGGTAACGACCAATCACGGCTCACCTGTTTTATGAGGTTGGTCGTATGTTTGCAAGCTGAGCCATGATTGGTCATTACCTTGTGATGTCATCTTAGAGTTTGACTGCAAGTGGCAAAATGGCCGTCCTGTGAGATGGATAAGAACGAGAGGATTTTGATGCTGAATTCATATTCCACAAATGCAGTATTAATCCGAATGCATTGTTCGTGATTATTGTAGCTGACGCACTGTAAAAACAATGGGGCTCTAGTTTCGGCTACCGCTGTTCATATACATCCGAACTGCAAGCGAACAGCTTCTAATGAGTTAACATAAGCACATGGCACATCCTGATGCGCATGCACTCACATATATGGCACACCTGGTTTACAGACAGCTGGCCCCGGGGCTACCTGTTCGTCAGATCCTCTTTGCTTTGTAATTAGGGGAGTTAGTGAGAGAAGGGGATGGGGAAGGCGACTTGCAGCGGGCTTAGGGGAACGAGATGAAAGATGGGGGAGGAGGCAAAGACAAAGAGGCCCATTCCATCAGAAATACAGGAACTAGGCTAGACTTCATTAGTCCTTGAAAAAAGCAATAGCTAGAGTGGTTGCAATAACATGTGCAGTGTGTCACAAATGACCACTGTTGACTCAAACATGTAAACTCTAAATGAGAAAGATGCTGTTGCAACTCCAACAGCGATGAGCTTGACAATTGAGGAAATAATTGAGGGCAAGAGCCTTGTGACGAATGCAAAGGGCAAAGACAGTTCATGAGACTTGATGCACACGAGGAAGACAGAGACAGCGAGGTAAGCAGAGAGCTTATTTGCTTGGTTTCAGGAGTGCAACCCTGTTAGCACAAACACACCGCAAACGTCTTGTGTGACAGCCATTGTGGCATGACTGACACAGAGTGCTAGTGGGGTGAAGTATGTGTGTGAGTGCGCGTGTATTTGTGTGAGTAGACAGAAGAAGGGGGGCATTTGTCATGGGAGGCAAGTCTGTTCAGGAATTCCACAGAGGAATCACCTTCTTTGGCCCATCTATGTCACAGCAACCAATTACCGACCCTATGTGTGTGTGTGTGTGTGTGTGTGTGTGTGTGTGTGTGTGTGTGCTAAAGCGGAGGTTTTGCCCCCCAAAAAAGGAAGGGGGGTATTCAGGGGGGTGGACTTCTCCTAATCATGGCTCCCTGGCCCCGTACAAAGGCAAAAAGACTGCTTGAACAATTTGAATTTCAATAGCACCTCTTCGCCTGCTCTCTTTTTGTCCCTCCTCTTCCTCTTTCTGTGCCACAACCCCTTTGCGGATGACAAAAGGCGAACCAACAAAGATACCGCACAAAGCAATCAGGCTAATAGCGCTAATAAGTTGAGCGTGGGGTCCTCACACTCCATGTTGACACATTTCACTGTTTCCGTGGCTAAACAGAGGCTCAAGTGTTTGGCAACCAGGCGCCGCAGTATTTTAATGGAGTGGCCACCCCATGCCAGGTTGCCATGTGCTCGTCGTGTTTGACTGCGGAGCAACGCAACAAAAGCAATCCGGAGAGGAAAAAAAAAGGTCAGGGGAAGATAATTAAGCTAAGGAGGAGGAGGCCCAAGGGGAAGGATTTCAGGGAGTCATTATGGGTTTTAAAGGCCCTTAATATGATTTTTTTTGTTTTAAACTCATCATTCATCTGGCCTTGTGGATGTTTTGCTTATATGCCTGTTGAAGTGAGGGTAAGTCATATTGTTGTGCACCTCAGAAAAACAAGCCAAATGAGTAACTCAATTAACTCAATACAATACAATAACAGTCAGTTAAAACAATAAAGTAATACCGTAAAAACAGTAAACACCATAAAAAGCTAAATCAGTATTTAGTCTCATGCTGTGTCAAAAGCCATAGAATAAAATCTGACTATAATCTGAATAGCTGTTTTTGTAAAGGGACATTCAGTGATCCTAGTGCCATCTAGTGATCAAAGAATAGCATTAGAAGCATGCAGGAAACACACACTACGGTGGCTTAGAGAGACCACATTTCGCAAGTCGACCACCAATTCTTATTTTGCGTGAGCAAACGAAGATCTCGGCGCGCGTCGGCAACTTGGCAGCCGTTCTGAAGCCCGGTGGGTGACGCCGAAAGACAGAGTGAGCCGGAATTAGTCGGAGCAGCTAACAAGAGCGGTTAGAGCCATAGGCTGGAGTGGCTAACAAGAGCGGCTAGCGGGAGAAGCTAGTAAAAAAAAAATCTAGTAATTGCAAGAGCAAAGCAGCGTGAATCACGGGAGTTAGCGACGACCGCCTGCAGGCCCCAGCTGTGGAAGATAAGCTGCGGTTGACCCATTGAGTCCGACACTCGATGGCTAACTAGATACGCAAAGTTGTTCTTTTGGGCAACCGTAGCAGGAAGATGGCGGCGAAACATGGCAACTCTAGTAAGGCGAGACAGCACTAGACCTTTACTAGACCTTCGATTATATTTTTAAAAATATGTTTATGATGTGTTTTTTTTTAATGAACAAATTATTAGTTAACCACTAGATGGCGCTAGGGATCACTGAATGTCCTTTTAAGATGGAACCCAGAGGTGGCAAATACAATGAAAGGGGCCCCAAAATTTAACCCTGTGGAACACCATGCAACACTGGTGCAGAGCGCTAGTGATGGCAAAATGAAGCTTCATGAAGCACTTGTAATATTTTTTGACTCCCCTAAATGGTGCTCTTGATTTAAATATAAAGGCTAGTGCAAAGGAAATTGATTACATTTCCACTGCATCTTTCAACCAAGAGTGGCATCTAGAGGAGTCAAAAAATATTACAAGTGCTTCATGAAGCTTCATTTTGCCATCACTACAGAGCGCATCTCAGAGCAACCAAGCCTACTGTAACACAAAATCATTACCAGTAACATTCATGTAGCACCCTGGCTTAATAGGGTTTTTTATTTCGAGAAGGGCACTTGGTCAAGCACAGGTCTCTACCAAGGCCAAACATTTCAGATGATCATATTTGTGTTTGTTCATCTACCTGTTTGTTAGTCTGCATGCTACTTTCTGGTTCATGGAGGACGGCAAGCAGATTCTGATTCTGAGTGTGGAGTGTTCCATTGCTGTCTCGGTGACTTGATAATTTGCTGTATCTGCAAATTCAACCAGAGACAGAGACGTTCAAGCTGGCACCCTCACCTGTCCTCTGCTGAGACCCGGCCACACTACTCTCCCTCAATTATAGTCTTTCTATTCCTTCTTCAGTGTCTTGTTTTAACAAAGAAACACTTTAAGAGGCTTTGTAACTCCAAGTGCTGTGTGTGTATGTCTGTGTGTTGAATTTTTATCTGTGTGCGGATGTGGCCATAGGAATGAATGCTTCAGTGCTCTCTCTCCCCTGTTATTAGCCCAGCCCCGTCATTAAAGAGATGGTGAAGGGGTGCTTTGCGTGGGCCTTACCTTTATGTGCGTGCGTGTGTCCACCACCTTTACCATCTTTTCCATTTGTATTCCTACACTTTTCGGTCCATGCAGTGAAGACAAATGCCACTGCCATGTTATGCTAATCCCATGTGCATTTGACCTCAATCATTAATAATGCTTTACCGAAGCGTTCCCCAGATTGCTCAAACAGTGACATGCTAATTGAATAGGCTGTGAGTAGCATGAACTACATTCTCTTGTATACTGCAGGTCACATCTATCATGCAACACACCTTGAAAAAGTAAAAACTTTTGAAAAGCAGTCACGTCAGAGAAAGTAAACAACAGGTGATAAGACGTTTAGGATACCCTGTGTGTGTTTTACAGCCAACATTTTGCATCATCATTCACATGATTTACTTTGTTTGCTTTTCCATGTCTGCTAAGCTCCAATCATTCCACGTCTCAGTTCACACATCCCAGAATTGAGCACGTAATGAAATGATGTTAATGTAGGGAAGCTAAAAGGTCAACCGAAGCAGGTACTTGAGATGGTCCCATATTGACTTTGGGCTTTCTCTTCCACCTAACCTGTCCTTCTGGTTGTTTAACCCATTATAGGCAAATTGACAGCATGGATTTAGAATATTTCAAAGAAAAGTCAACAGAAACAACTCTTCTGTAACAGTGCAGGTGGCTTTAGCTTTGATGTCATGAATATTATTTTGTCTGATTCATCATTCAAAACAACACAGAAAGATAATATACACACGGACTGGTAGGGAGTGGCCAGGTTACACGGTGGTCATCCAGGTTTTTTTCTTTGCCCCATTGACTCAGAATTGGTGCTCCACTTTGAGCACAATACAGGGATTTGCACCAAACAAACACTCACATACACACTCCTGGATGCATGCAGGCTCAGGCCTGGTGAGCTTCAACAATGCAGATTCATCAGGAAAGAGAGCATGGTGTGGTGTGTTAGTGATGCTTACTCCCGAATGATCCAAACCACAAAGTCAAATTGCACAGGTGTGTGCTTTGCATATCATCCTTTCAATTTCCCTCCACTCATTTTCTCTCTCGTTGTTACTTCCGTTCGTGCCGTACTGTACTGCCGTGTGTGTCGTTCTCAGCAAGGTCAGCCATAATGATAAGCCTGGCGCATAGTACAAACGGCTCAGTCATAATAATAATAAAACACAACGGTCAGCGGAGGTGTATCATTTCCACCACTCAGCTTACTTACTACCTGCATAGCTATCAGTATTACAAGCCTCAAATCACCCATTGTCGTGTTATGAGTCATGGGAAATTCTGCCGCTAATATTCATTGACACACTTTGTGAGATGAAAACACAAGTTTGCGCTTGTTTGAGACAAATGCTGTGTGGTCATACAAAGAGAGAGCATCAACAAAAGCAGTTTTGCTTTTGTAATTTGTTTTTTTTCTAAAGCATTTTCAGCATCAGCACAGAGGCACACAATGGTTGACAAAGCAAGCGGGCTTTTACTTTGTACAGCTGCGTGTACATTCTATTCACTTCAGTTCCCAGAGCCACTCCCATAGAGAGTCAGTGTCAGTTGTCAGTGGCTTCGCAGTTCCAGGCCATTACACCTGAGGCGGGACAAGCTAAAGCTACATACACAATCTGATTTTATGTTACTTCTTGTCATAAACCTTGTTAACTCTTGTGCTTGGCAGTGTAACAGACGCCCATCCATGTCCGAAACATTAACTTGAAGCACACGGGGGCTGTAATTCACCAGGAATCCCCAGCTGCACGCACATGCTAAATCTACAATCGTAATTCACAACGTTTGAATCATGTTGGTCACTTTTGGTGCTCTTCAATGCTACAGAAGAAGTAATTGGAAGTTATGCTAATGGGCAAAGAACATATTGCTGTACTTACTGGTTCATGTTTACACAGGAAAATACACTGTATGCATTAAAAGGCTTGAATCAATCTTAATATAACTTTTTAATCATATATGGAACTTTATCCTGATTGGCTGTTGAGGTGTTCCGGGCATGTCCCACCAGCGCGAGGCCCCGGGGACGACTCAGGGTACGCTGGATAGACTATGTCTGTTGGCTGGCCTGGGAATGCCTTGGGATCCTGCTGAAGGAGCTGGTTGAAGTGGCTGGGGATAGGGAAGCCTGGGCTAAAGCCCCTGCTAAAGCTGCTGCCCCCGCGACCCGACCTCGGATAAGCGGCAGAAGATGGATGGATGGATCCTGATTGCCATTTAATAGGTTCTTCCTTGGCCAAAGCACCACCCATTCATAGAAATTGCCCAAGTGGTGTTTGTGTAATCCTGCTGAGTAAGGGCCTTTGCATAGAGCTCTGGGGTAAACTCGCACAGACTACGTTTGCATGCAGTCGGAATAAGGTCAAAAGTTCCAGTTTGTGAAAATCGGCAATGTCAAAATTCGGTCAATAAAAGATATTCATATCACTCACTCATTGGTTTTCTCCATGTTTGTTTACCATTGCTTGTGTATTTTCGCTGGGTTGCGCGCCAGACCCACGTGCTAATATACGCACATATAATGATATAAGTGAGTATATACACACAATGTGGCATTTTCACCATAGAGACAAAATAACGTGAAAACGCTGCAAATAAATACATATATTCAAGTTAGGCTTGCTTAGCAAGTGGCAACATAAGATGGCCGCCACACATACCAGTAGTTCCTGTCTCTAAAAGACCAAGATTCCTTGCCAATAGAGCATGTGAAGAATACAAACCAACGTTCCATTTAATAGAGGTATGATTGTATTTATATGGCCAAAAGGGGTAATTCAATGGTCTTATCCGGGAGCATATTCAGATTTTTACTCATTTTCGTGGCCTTTCGAAAAGGGTTATTGACTGAAAATGTGTCCAAAATCAGTTACCTCTGATTCTAATCAGTGAATATTTATATCCATTTAGTGTGTTATTTGTTGACCAGAGTCACTCTACAAAAAAACAAAGGAAGAGAAAGATAAGGCATTTCAAAGTAGCACAAGGCCAATAACCAGCACCACCATTTCATCATTTCATGCTATTTAGTAGCACAGCACAGTGGTTGAAATAATAACAGTGGCTCCGTGCCGTGCCTTGAGCTCCAGGTAATAAAATACTCTACATTTATTTTCCTCCTTCCCTGCTTGCACAAAGCTGGCAGCATGGAAGAAGAAACTGCAGAAGAAGCATGACACCAGGAAATGGAGGTTCAGAGTAGAAAAGAGGATTTGCAGCAGTGTGCGTTGTCCACCATATTGTGTTTGAGAAGCGTACTGTTTATTTGCCAGTCAAGAGTTAAAGTATGTCGTTTTGGCAGAAAGCGAAACCAATTGAAGCGTGTTGACCTTTGTTCCAGTCTGAAGCGGTTCCTTTGTGTCACTTTACTTTATCGCCTTCTGTCGACTTGTATATCATGTCAAGTTTTACAACCTTTAACTGTAAGAGTGTGTTTGTGTGAGAAGCAGAAACTTTTTCTTCTTGGTGCTACCCATAGTTGTGTTTTTCTCCCACTCCTTTCTGTGTACAGGCACATGTCTAATTAGGGCTAATTAGTTGAACAAAGAGGTGCAATAACATGGTCCACATCACTTCACAGATCTACCATGGAGATGTCTTTCTGAGATCTTCCACTCAAGCTCACAAACACACACAGTATTTATTTGCCTCACCCAACAGTACTGCTCCAAATCTGCACCTTGTATCATGTGGATGTTCATGTTATCTACAACAATTTTTAACTTTGCAATCCACTCTTCAGTTTTACGACAATGGTTGTAAATCTAGTGAAATTTATATTGAGCTAATCCGTCATTGTTATTTTATTGCTAACCTGGATATTCTGTTTCCGTTTCCAGAGACACTGATGGACACCAAGTGGGCCACTACAGAATTAGCATGGACTTCGCACCCTGAGACTGGGGTGAGTTTTTTTATTCAGCTTGTTTGATGTGTACAAGCATTTATTTATACACTTTTTCACCCTTACGCACGAAATTAAAGCTCCAGGTTTCCCACTATAGGATGATTGTGAACGGAAAACTGACTAGCTCAGCTTTGTCAAACACTAAGCTACCAATGCTCCAGACTGTAGCATATACTGCAAAACTCCTATGTGGAGTTGTCACAGCACAAGGACACTATAAAATGTGTATTCAGGATCAGTGTATTTTGAATGTGCCCAGTGGAATACAGTTGAACCTCGGAGTTTGAACGTCTCGGAACTCGTATAAATCAGACTTTGACCCAAAAAACTGAGAGAGAAAATGCCTCGGAGTTTGACCACATTCTCAGAGTCCGATCACCTAAGCAAAGCCGAACATACCTTGAACGCTTCATAATACCTAAAAAGCAAAAAACAGTATCTCAAGTTTAAACTCTGACGTGTTGCATGCACTACTAGACTCTCCCACACAAAGCACCTGTGACAGTTTCATTTTGTTTTCCAATGTGGTTTCCACAATGGGTTAAGCAGGAGGCCCAAAAAAGTTTTGACCTCTCCTCGACCATACTTCAAAGCCTACCAGCACTCCTCCCAATGCCTTTGTGTGGCCCTCTCACTGTGGCCCTTGTGCTCTGAAAGGTGGGGCCACCATTTTTATATTTTGTTTACACCCCAGTACATTGACAGGGAAATTCCACCCCAGCTGTTCCAAGTCATCCACCCTTTTTATTCTTGCTTTTCCTTTTTCTTTTAAGAAAAGCAACTCACCCTTAATGGAGCCAGATTACTCTAGCTGCAACAATCAGATCAGCCAAACCCCCACCATAGTTTCTACCTCCTCACAGCCGTCCATCTTCTTCTCCTTCTCTCGGACCCTCCTCCCCATCAATGCTTCAACGTGGCAGCAAAGGACCAATGAGACATAGCATATACATTCAAAAACACCTCCCTGAGCAACAGATGCGCCTTTTAAAATGATGGACAGTCTCTATAGTGCCTCCAGATTTTCAAAATCATCATTGCCAGAGCCTATGGAGTGTACATTACAAGCTTATTACCATCAAAGGTGCATGTTGTGCTCATTGACAAATGACTTTTTATGATAGACTTGTGTTTTAGATGTGCCAGTACAGTTGCTGACATGACATTGTGAAAAACTGAGACCAGGAAGCTATACAGAGAAATGTCAAATCCGGAACTGTAAAAAAAAAGCCTCAAAATAGACTCACTCACAGACTACACTACACTTTCCCGAGAGGCTCTCCTGGCTTGTCTGAGTCACGACGTCTCTGTCTTGTTTTACAATGTTGCACAAAACAACAACAAAAAAGGCAACACTAAATTCCCTCTGCTCACTTTTGGCATTACAAATCTAATAAAAGCAGACATATGATGCAGTATTCAAGGGGTCCTTGGTTTATGATGGAGTTCTGTTAATATGGTGGCAACATAACCCTTTTTTCTGTAAGTCCAATTGCAGGATCTTTTTAAAGGCATAATTTCCAATGCACCACTTATGGGATCTCATTAAATTGTGACGATTTATCCAATGTTATAGCTAGGGAGTGAGTGTTCTCAGCATTTATTAGTGATTAACGAATGTAATTTTGCCTATATGCAGATGTGTTACACTTTATGCAAGACATTGCCTTCTAAAATGTAAAAAAAAAAAAAAAAGTTTAATTGGTGGGAAGTACCAGTAATTGTAACGATTAGTAATTAGGGGTGTGCCTCTGCCTACAAAAGACGTTTCAGTATTGTTTTTGATACGTCGGGTGCAAAACGATTCAAGTTTGGCTCAATTTGAAAGTGGAACGATTAGATTCTGTTCGATTCAGAGAGATAACGATTCAATATGGTATAGATCAATTTGAGAAAGTATGATTCAGTTAGTTTTTGTCATTTTATATATCTTTTAATGAACTTGTCAGTACTGTAAATGTGAAATTTCCTTCCTCCTATATCGCTCCAAAAAAAGACGATTCGATACATATCGCAATATATTTGTGGAATGATTTGGTTCGATTTGATACACTCGCATCTTTTAAATTAAACAACAAACGACAACTTTCCATTTCAAACCGGTGTTTGGTGTACCCTTTTTAGTTATTAGTTATAAAGTTGCAACTAAGCAGACCATTTTTTGTCGGGTGCTTTTGGCGGGCTTATCTGCTATGTTCATTTCAGCAACATTGCAACAGTACTTATAGAAGTGTTAATATTCGTAAATATTTACTTCTCGTTTCATTTCAACCTCTATTCACTCAAACTAATTTACTTCAGTCATACATTTGAAACGATCATGTAAACATGTTCCATCGCTGTGTATGTCTGTTAACCTTTCCGTAAACACACATATGAAGTACAGTATATTGTTCTGTACAAACCCATAGTAACACACAAATACTTTGCTCTTTGCGGTGAGTGATGTACAACACTTAAATAACTCTCCCATTGGCATTGCTTGCTTTTAGCCATCCGACCGGCCTACCAGATGATTATAGCTCCGTTCTTCTGCAGAACTTGCTTCTTGCCAGACCATAGTTTTAATCCCAGGGCTGAGCTATGACCACCTAGTCCGTCTACCTCAGAGCCCCTCGGGTCTTTGATGAATAGCTCTGTCCCATTCACATCCATATTTTAGCCTTTGTTCACATGTGCAGCAATTAAAAGGAAACAACTCGAGCTGGAGTTGGGCAGTGATACATTTTAAATGTTCCTATGTGAACCTCATTACTAAGTGCTTTTCATTTATTGCATATAAGACCCTTCTTTATTTACTTCTCCTAAACTTGCACAATAAAAAAAATCCTTCTCTAAACAGAAGGTCAAAGGGCCAATCTGATGCTTTAGATAAGGTATAATAAAAGTAACATTCTTCATCCTTAAGGATTAATTACTAAACCAGAACATTAACACATAAAACATTTGGAGTTGCCTTTGTGGTTTAAATGTGCAGTGCAAATAAACGATAGCTAAGCTGACTAAATGAACACACGCTGTTGTGTGGTAAGCAGAGCAGGTCCCCAGCACAGACACACTATACTCACAGGAATTGCCGTTTGAAGTCAGACCGTTTAATTGTGGTGTCCTCATTCGCGACTAGAAATTGCATTAGATTACAGTGTCTCACACAAAAGCTTTTTACAGCCCGGTTTGCGTTCACTCATTTAATGAAGCTGGTAATCAAAGTTTAGAAAATTTGAATCCAGTTTTGTCCTTAGTAATTCACCCCGAGGGTACTGCAGTAGCATTGAAAGATGTAGAGAAATGAGACAAACAAGAAGCATGGAGGTTTTCTGTCGCAGGGTGTCCAAAATAATTGCACTTAAATTCAAGCGTAATTGGTTATGAAGCAATGTTTATGTTCCCTCCAAACAGGTAACTAATTGTGCTAAATGTGCAGCAGTGACTGTGGGTTAAGGTGTCAGGCTGCTGTAATTGTGATGAATCTGCAGTTCTCATGTTTTTTCCACACTAACTAAGGAAACATTCAATCACGGGCCACTTCATTAGATATACCTAGTAATGTTTTGTTTGAATCTGGCTGTGCTGTAACAAAATAAGAAAGGTCAACTTGCGTTGGGTCTAACACCGGCGACCGCAGTGTTAGGATTGTAGGACTACATTTCCCATGATTCGTAGACACGAAAGCAGGAAGTAGTTCTAGTTCCCGTGTGGCGTTGTAGATGAGAATGAGAACGCAAACTGAATGTGAAATAGGAAGGAATTTAACAGTTAAATTCCCTTTTAATGGGTTTATCGTATGAATCGCTGTCAACTGTGTGATTGACATATACATGGGAGAAAAAAAAACGGAAGTCACTTGAAACCGAAGGCTCAAATATGAGACTGTCCCGGTCAATGGTGGCGTTTCCATCCATTCATTTTTATTCAAATTTTCAAGAAATGCGAAAATAAAACTGAATGGAAATGCTAGAATTCGAAAAAAAGGGCCCAAAATTAGCAAAAAAGGAAATTGCAAATTTTTGCTATGGAAACAGGCTTTGCAAATAAATGCTGACAATACCGGATACACTTCGCACATTTTGACCAGATATTACGTCACACGTATGTTTGTAGGCACAAAGCAATGGCGGACGATAAAGTAAGGTATGTTTGAGGGGACGACGAAACAGAAATAATTTTGGAATTAATTAAAGAAGCGAATATTAATGCAATTTTAGATGGAAAACAGCAAAGAAACGCTACGGTTCATCAAGACTTACAAAAGCAAACTCATATGACGACATCGCACGGCGCAGTCGCTTCCTGTTTTTCTGGTGGATCCCATCTTTATGGTGTATACCTCCACCTACATCGGCAAAGTCCCCTCTCAATATTCGCAAAAGAAAAACAGATGGCATAAATCGCATGTCCGTTTTGTGCATTTTCAGTAAATTTGCTTAAAAATTTCGAAACAATGGATGGAAACCTGACTAATGCCTGTTCACCATAAGTTAACGTACACATAACAATCATTTTGTCTAACCCTGATTGTGTTTCTCTCTTTTTAGTGGGAAGAAGTGAGTGGCTATGATGATGCCATGAATCCCATCCGGACGTACCAAGTATGTAATGTAAGAGAACTCAACCAGAATAACTGGCTACGCAGTGACTTTATCCCAAGGAAGGATGTGCTGCGCGTATATGTGGAGATGAAATTCACAGTGCGCGACTGCAACAGCATCCCAAACATCCCAGGCTCCTGCAAAGAGACCTTCAACCTCTTCTATTATGAGTCTGACTCGGACTCAGCCACGGCAACCAGTCCGTTCTGGATGGAAAACCCATATGTGAAAGTGGACACCATTGCCCCAGATACAAGCTTTTCCAAGCTCGATTCCGGACTGGTTAACACTAAAGTCAGAAGTTTTGGGCCCTTGTCCAAAGCTGGGTTCTACTTGGCCTTCCAGGACCTTGGGGCTTGCATGTCACTCATCTCTGTGAGGGTTTTTTATAAGAAATGCTCCACCACCATTGCAAACTTTGCAGTTTTTCCCGAAACAGCAACTGGAGCTGAGGCAACTTCTTTGGTGATTGCACCTGGAACTTGTGTCCCCAATGCCTTGGAGGTGTCTGTGCCACTAAAGCTGTACTGCAATGGAGATGGAGAATGGATGGTTCCCGTGGGTGCCTGCACCTGCTCGGCTGGTTTTGAACCGGCTATGAAGGATACACAATGCCAAGGTTAGTATTTACATCTGACTGTAGCAATAGATGAGGCAAAATCTTACAAATTTACGAGGACTGCACAATAAATGTTTTCCAAATTACATTATAGTCTATCTTTTTTTTTCTCTTTAAAAAAAAAAATCTTTTTAGCTTTACTAAAAGTCCATACTATTCAGTCAGAAAGTTTCAACCTGAAATTTATATTAGTGTTTGAAATTGCCCTACTGAAAATATTTCTAGACAAGAAAATACAGTAAAAATGTCTGACTATAAAAAAAGAAAGCCAATTGTGCAGTCATATTTTAATTGTTTCGTAAAAGGATTAACCTGCAAAACAATTGCTCTTCAAACCTTTTTTTTAATTCAAACTATATATAAATATAGTTAGAATCCAAGTGACAAAGAACTGTATTCTGAGGAATTATGCAACATTATTAACATTATCCAATGTCTGCAAAATAGAACAATCCACTTTAGATGACACTGTCGGTAGGAGTTTGCCCTTTGACCTTGGTTTATCCCAGCACCTGGTTGCTAAATAAATAGAAATGCAGGAGTGGCTGCTTATTTATGAAAGCAGGGAGGTCCCTGATGATACTTTCAAGGCTGATGGAGAACGCAGCGAGTTCACAGAGGTTGAGAGCAAGGTGAATTTAGCCAAGCAAGGCCTCGGCTGAAATGGAGTGCAGGTGACAGCAGGAGAGGGAAGGATAAATGGAAAGTGTGTGTTGAGGGGTATGGGGGCGTAAAATTAGGCTCGGGTTGTGTAGGACAAATAGAGACAGTAGGATGAGATAAGGGGGGAGCTGGCAAAGTTATTGACGAGCAGATGTGATGGAGACTTGCCTGTGTATGCACACTGTGCAATTTCAGCACAACCACTTTGCTGTTAGGGTTCAGAATACTCTTCTTTTTTTTTTTGCAGTGGCATGAAAACTGTCATGTTCCTCTGAAACTAGGGCAAACAGAATTTCACAATTAAAAACTGGAAGACTATCATTTAAGTGAAAATCAAATATACAATAAATTCTCACCATTATAACCGATGTAATCGCTAGTCAATCAAATAGCTAATCTTGCTATTTTAGTGGACAGTTCAACAGTGCTAAACAAGGCAATGCATCCAACCTTATCCAACCTTTTTTTGCTGAAATGTCTGATTAAAGACAAAAAAAAAGTTCTCAAAATCAAACAGGTTTTGCAATTGTGAGCTAACTCTTGTATTGGATCTCATCTACCAAAACAAGTGACCAGCTAGCGTCACTACATTGTATTGTGAACGGTTAGAAGCTAATTTACTCTTGGCAGCAGATGGTCAAGACCCCAAAGACTGGACACTATTTAACCAAGCTTCACTGGTTCAGACTTTTTTGTATCCTCAGTTTTTATTTTACTCAATAATACGTTCACCTCCAATGATTTTTTTTTGTTTTACCCCCGTTTCCCATCTAACGGACAATGTCTCCTTTATCTCCCTATTTTTTCTCCCGCTCACTCTACTACCCCACCCCACCTCATTTCATTCTAATCTGAAGGCCGTTTCTCTCATTAATACACCATCCGATTTACAGTAAGGACGCGTGCATTGCTATTAATCGATGAGCTTCTCCTTTCCTTTCCACTCATTTGCTTTGCTATTTCATTTTCTCTTTGCGCCAGACTTTTCCAATTTTCACCATTGGTTTTAATCAGCTTCTTAAGCTCTACGTTCTGCATGAGAGGATAAGACACAGGAGAGTGAGGAGGAAGGGGGGAACGCTTGCGGGATTAACATTTTCACTGCCTCCACATCTTCTCCCTCCCTTTTTTTCTACCCCCTTGTCTCTTTCTTTCTCATTCTTTAGTTGGTTCCTTAGGGGAAAATGGATAAAAGGCAGAGGATGACCTCTTTACTCGCAAGAAGTGATTGATCAGCACTTTAAAACACGGCGAAAAAGCTTAATTTAATGGGGACGCTGCCTCAACCTCTTTGATTTGGCTAACATGTTGAAAATCCTATACTTCTTCTCACTCCCTTGAGTTGGGAAATTGCTTTTGGTTTTCTTTGTGTTGGTGTGAACTAAAATGAACCTGCAGTGCCTCACAGCCGATTGGTGGCCATGCCAGGAGCTGCCTGCTATATGTCAAGGTCATTTTTATGTGTTTATCTAGCGCTACTTCCTTTTAGCCAGTGGTGTGGATAACTTTGATTAATGGTTGAAGAACAAACACACTCAGTGCTAATGTACACGACTTAGCAAACTGGCGGCCATGTGCTAATATTGAGTTTTGGAGAAAAGGAACGCAGCAGCAGGAGCAATAAGTCGTCCGCTCCCGTGACCTCCAACCTTTTAACAGGAAGTCCAAACCAAAATAAATCAAACGCAGAAGCCACAGTGAGATACAATTTTATGCAGCTGGGTCTGTGACAGTCCTGAGTCCTGACTGAGCCGCATTATTTTCTTGCTGTATAACATATTCTTTTGAAAAGTCATATCTTAATGAGACAATTACTCAAAGATACACACTTTACCTGCATGTCTGCAATATACTGTATAATTTGTTTAAAGTATGGCCTGACCTTCAAACATCCCCCAAAATAATCAGCCAAATGGCCAATGTTTGCCTTTGGTTTTTACCTTTATGTACTCTGTAACCATTTAGAGGATTTGCCCACAAAGTAACAATGGAATCATTATTTACACATCAACTATAGAATAACTTTATATCATAATAAAATCTATTAATAAAGTCATAATACGGACCGATCATTCAAAACAAAATATATAGTATTTATATATATTTTTTTAATTAACCAGCCAGTTACTTGTTAGTCAGTAAGTGTTATCAGTATTTTTTCTGCCAAAATTGGTATAGGCATCAGCCGAAAAAAAAAAAATATCGTCGGGTCTTCCTTTAAAATTAGCTTTAAAAAAACTACTTAAAACACATCTATCAAATGTAGCAAAAATCAATCACCAAAGCTTCACCTGTGCAATTGCTAGCCAAATCTTAGTTATTTTCTTAAAAAATGCAAGTAGGATGTTAGTGAAAAAGATGCAGTAATGATTTGAGGTCAGACTGGGTTAAAATACATTTTCAGTTAGGGTTAGGGAAACATGAGTCTCATTCCGTGTGAATTTACACCAATGGACGTTAACAAACACAAGCTTAACCAATTACTGTAGAGAAGATGCGAGTCATGCGATCTCAAACAGTCTTTCAAATGTAGGCCAGATGATTGCAAAAGCATAGTTGCGGAATTAAATTGTACCGCTAATCCTTTCAAAATGTTACTTTCATTCACGGAAGATACTGATCCATTTTTCCAATTTGGAAAATGGGACATATGTTTGACCAAAAATGATTGTACATAATTCTGTAATATTCAAATTCTTTTCAGAAACAGTAAATCAGGATTAGTCATACTTTTGTTTTCCATCTTTCTTAGCTTGCAGCCCTGGCACCTTCAAGTACAAGCAAGGGGAAGGCTTGTGCTTGCCTTGTCCCACGAACAGCCGTGCCAGTGCCGGAGCGGCAAGCGTTTGCTCCTGTCGGAACGGTTATTACCGCTCGGACACGGACACACCTGACTCCACATGCACAAGTAAGTGGCGATTGTTTTTATTTTCATATGTATCCTTCTGACCTTTTCTCCATTTGCCATGAACGAGCCTGTCACAGTTGATCCTGGGATGAAAAGTGATTGGCAATTAATTTTGGTCACGGTCATGGTCACGAGGCCTTCACTTCCCTCGTGGATTTTGGGCCATCAGTAAGTGTTATCACCACTCGGACCAGGAGTTTGTTCCCACCAGGGCACACAGAAGACAAACACTTCTGCTTGTTTTCCCACTGTTATCTAAAACGTTATCATCCTGGCCCAGCTGCCTTCAAAGAGAAGTCTATCTCTCCTCAGTGTTTTTTTACAGACTGACTACGCTTTTTATTAAATGCAAACATGCACACATCGGAGCAGATGCAT